>NC_058376.1:5591875-5961250 GCF_018350175.1 Felis catus | reverse complement strand
GATCTCACTAAGACAATTCAGGGAGAAGATGGTGAGGCTCTGGAGATGATGGTGAAGTTCATGGAGAAGACAGTGTGACTCATGGAGAAGACAATGTGGCTTCATGGAGAGGATGGTGAGGCTCAAAGAGATAATGATACAGCTTGACAAAGATGCTCTCTTGACCAAACTCTAGTTAGGCCCTCTGAGCCCTCTTTATGACTAGGCTTCAACCTTGGCTTATAAAATCTGAAGACTCTCAGCACAGATGATTTCACCTCCCACCCCACACTAAGAGACTTAAGCAAACACTAGCATAGTTTCTAACAGCTCAAGGCTGTGTCTCTAGGATGATGACTGCCCTCCCTTAAGTCCTGTCTGGGGGAGCTCAATGCTTCCAAAACCTGGGGATAGGGAGATAGCCCTCTGAATCTCCTCACAGAGCTGCTACTTTAGAAAGCTTGCCATTATAAATTCTTTCTCTGCCCCTTGGAATATAAATCTACCACATAGAGCTATATTCTCAAGGGCCCCAAAGCTGTTCTGGAGCAACATTCAAGGACATAACTCATTGCTTGCTCCTTGCTCTCAGTCCCTGTGGGAGGGTGAGGGCCTAACGTCAGTGGATGCCATGCTCTAACCTGTACCACTGCCCTCTCTCCTAAAGACGTGAAGTTTGTTTCTCTGTGAATAAGCACCAATGAACAAATCCAAGTGGCCTAATCACATGGACCAACGCCACTTAATACCCCTTAGTGCCTTTCTATTAGCACATCCAGGCCTTTACAAAGTCCCTTGATTTTTGTCCAGGAAGTTGAGTTCAGTTCATGCTGGACCCTCTTCTCTATTGGAATAATTATGACTGAATAAAATTTGTCTTTACCACTTCTGGTGTCAAGCTTGTTGATCTTTGACAAGCACACAGGAGACGGTGGAGTTTCATCTGTTTATAGCCCTCAGGCCTTTACTCCAGAGAGGGACAGACTTATACCACATTTCATCCAGCAACTTTCCTCGGTCCCTCATCACTGCAAAAAGTCTCACTTCTTCTGAAGCCTCAAGCCAACGCCCTTTCACAGATGGATAAGGTGAACAAAATTTAGGCACTGTTGAAGGGAGGCAGGGACTAATGCAATCAGGTAAAACCTCCTTGTTGCTCATGCCTCTGGGTCCAGACTGAGAGAAGTACTTCCTTTTTTTTTTCTGCTCTGGGAACTGTACTCTGCACTTCCTGAGGTGAGTGAGCCCAGTGATATCCTGGTCCGGTAGACTAACCACACCATGCATTCAACTGGAAAAGTACAATGGCTAGTAACAGAAGATGCATTCCTGGCAGATGTATGTTGAGTTGGTGCTCGGTCAACTGATACTAGTACCCATGGATTCCCTCTTTGTTAACCTGTTGATTCAACCCAGTTTTCACCTATAAGAATTCTTTATGCCCATAATTTCCTCCTTTCTGTACCTCGAGATGCAGTCTGGCCTCCTGACTCCAGGATGCTGACCTAGCTGGCCCTGCCTAACTCTTCTCATTTGGAACATGATTCACTTACTCATAATCTCAGGCCCTTTCTATCCCTTGGCTCTGGGCTTCTCTGTCTCCTGCACTCAGCAATTCTTTGGGTGACCTCTAGGGGAACTTCCACTGGCTCCTCCCTTCCTGTGTCTTGGCTCCACTCTCTCCTATCTTCTCCAGTCCTTGGTCCTCCCATGCCAGACTACATACGGTGAGTACCACTGGCCTGCCACGGAGGCGCTGGTGGGCCCCCTCCCTTCTCCCAGGGGGCGAAACCCCTTCCTGTAGCTATTCACCTAATTCCCTATATCTCTACTCCCTAGGCTGGTATTTTCACAAGTTTCTGGCTGCTTTTTCAATAGTTGAAATACCTCACGTAGTTCTAGGTATTTTTCCATGGCACTAGAGATCAAAGGGCTCATAGGACCCTAAAGAATTACTTCTGTCCATGGATCTTATTAAAGGCATTGCTGTTACAATTAAGGGGTATGTGTTTACGTGGGAGTGGGCAGTGAACTTGTCTACACTGTAATGTTCTGGGTAAGGATGTTGCTGTAGATGGCATTCTGGCCCTTAGACTGTTCAGGCCAAAATTGGGCCACTGAATGGAATGTTATTACCCAAAATGTTTTTGACTTGCAGGTATGTGGTTGCAGAAACTATTTTTTTTCAGAAGAGGAAACCATTTTTCGGAAGCCTTTTCAGAAGGCTTTTTCTGGTCAGTTTCTCTATATGATGAAAATGGCCTTGCCTTTGGGGATGCAAGTGTCTAATGGCGTTTATGCATTCTTAAGCTTCAGTCACCACAATGATGCTTTCGTCAAACTATCTCATTTACGAGGCCAGTAACTCTGAGGCTGCTCTGGTGGAACATTCTACTTGCTGCTCCCACCCCTCAGCTGTTTAATTAGGGAATTAAATTTTTCTAAAGACTTTTAGTTTCCTGCGTTTAATTGACTGAGATTTTTCCTAATTTTACAATGTTGGTAATAAGTTCTTCAGCATGATTTAGTATTTGGAATTATTTAAAGCAAGTATTCATATTAAATGGAATGAACTTACCACTTTTTATGCTAATATTTTATAGTCTGGAAAGAACCAAAATGACATGAAGGTTTTGCAGATTAATTTTGGACCTCATTTTTGCGTTCATTTTGAAAGATATTAGCACAATTTCCCAGCATTCTATTGACATATGCATTAGGTCCAGATAGTGATGACCATATATAATTCTTCTTTCATGACCCACTTAAATGCTGTACAAGTTGGTGTAGGAGAAGATGCCACTGGGAATATATTATGGTTGTTTACTTACTGTCTCCCCTTTCCCCAGCTTCCACATCACACACACACACACACACACACACACACACACACACACACACCATGTCTTTGTCTTGCTTTTGTATGCAATATAACTCCTAGTACAAGAAAGATTCTATTAAGGGGCAGGAGAGAACAAGATTAGCGGTATCCACTGTGTTAATACATCCAAGAAGAAAAACCATGATCAAATTTTAAATTTTGATGACCATACAAATTTTTCTTGAGGGAAAATAGTTGGATTGTCTGAATTCAGGGAATTGGAGGTTAATATTGTGGGTAACAACAGCTAAATTACCCATGTCCCTGGCATTTTTATTTCCAAGATCACTTGGAGATTCTCACATAGACACTGAGATGTGAGGCTCATTGCCTCCAATATGACCCACATTGCCTTCTCTGGGATGCTCTTGTAATCATAAACTGCCACTGTGATATTTATGAATCCTACCAATCCCCCAATAGCCCTTGAATGGACATTTCCTTTGATATCAATGAGTCCAAGCATATTATCATATGTGCTTCTATGCAGGAATTTTTCCATGGTATTTTCAAGCACACAAATTTTGGAGTCAGACTGCTTATTTCTAAAGGTAAGACTTCACAGTTACTAACTTTGGGATTCTGGGGAAATGACTAACTTCTCTGAACTGCATGTGCTTTGAAAAAAATGAGGTTAATAAAATTGCCTACCTTACTCAGTTTTGTGGGAACTAAGTGTAATAAGTCACCTGCATCAGGGGCTACACAGGTGGGGTCATCAGGAGGCAGGAACCACACTGGTTTTCACCCAGACAAGCGTTTGTATAACAGTTGATAATGAGGCATACAGTTGCTGAATGGCTGACCAAAGAGACAAAAAGAGAATTCTGTGTTGTCATAGAGGTGTCCCTTGAAGGCAGCTATCAACCTGGGGGCTGGTGAACAAAGGGAAGAAGAATCTGGGATTATTAAAATTTAGAAGCTTAGCGGAAGGACCTCAGGGAGTTGAAGTTCAGACCTCTGTCAAGCAGGTGCCGTTCTGCTGGTGCAGTGTCTCTGTGGGGAGTGTAGGGAGACTGATTCTGCAGATGTGGGGAAAACCACTAACTAGATCAAGTCTGGAGGAATTGCCAGTCTTGAGGTGAAGAAGCACGGCCACCAATGGGAACAGGGATCAAACAGAAGGAGCAAGAAGGGAACAGGAAGGAACACACCTGTCCTTCCACCTCCAGGCTTGCAGAATCCTGACCATCCACGCTCTCTCTTGGTGGATTCTGGAAGGGAATGGCTGGCCAACTTGAAATGTGGTTTGCAGAATCCCAGATATAGAATCGTAGAATGGGGCTTGAGTCATGATCTGAAGGTTCGTGAGTTCAAGCCTTGCATTGGGCTCTGCACTGAAAGAGAAGAGAGTATGAAAGAGAGTCTACAATGCCATCTCTGCAGTTGTGTCTATGAAATGAGCAATAGTATTTTCCTGCTTTTCTTGCATGCCTGGTCATTTTTGGATCCTCGACATTACGAATGTCATATTGTGGGGTGCTAATTTTACTGTAGTCCTTTAAAGAGTGATGGGTTGTTTTCCTGGCATGTAATTAAGTGAACTGAGGGTCACTTTGAGTCTTTTGAGGCTTGGTGTTAGGCTCTGTTGTGGCGAGCCAAGAACAGCCTTTATTCAGGAACTAATTTAACCCTACTTCTAAGGCAAGGCCTGTGTATTTCAAGGTCACTCCATTTTGGCTGGTGGGAACAGGAATGATTTCCAGTTCTGTGGCACCTCCAGGAATCGTCCAGGGGCTCTTTCCCCAGCATTGGGAAGTTTCCTCCACTTTGGTTTCAGAGGGTATTTTTTGCAAAGATCAGTATTCAGTCCAAGGCACCAGGGAACCTTCTGCAGCTCTCTCACTACAGCAACCTCTTCTCTGCCATCCAGTCTTGCAAACCTTGGTCTCCCTGGTGCCCCCTGGTGAAAGCAGTGCCCTCATTGTGTTTTTCAGACTTCCATGGTATACACACTCTAGCCCTCTATCAAACCTTGGCTGACATGAAATGCAACACTGTCCAAGGTAATGTTATGCAATATTCTGTATTGGTGGATTAAATTCTCTTTAAACCTCCAGACAGTGGTGCTAGAATTGGATAGATAGAGGCCTGTGGGCAGCAAAGGAAATACACCAGAATATATGCCCATTCCAGTTCAGGTGAATTACTGTCCCTTCCAGGGTAGGGGTCTAAAGATGTCAGCTTGCAACCAAAGGGTTGGCTGATCTCCTTGAGGGATGGTGTCATATCAGGGGTCTCATACCTTCTAATCTTCCTTTTATTTTTTTTTAAGTTTATTTACTTATTTTGAGAGAGTGTGCAGGCGTGGGAGGAGGGGAGGGCAGAGAGAGAGAATCCCAAGCAGGCTCCATCCTGTCAATGCAGAGCCCAATGCAAGGCTTGAACTCATGAACCTTCAGATCATGACTTAAGCCACAGCCAAGAGCTGGACACTTAACCAAGTGAGCCATGTAGGTGCACCAGTTCTCCTTCTTAATAAAGAAGGAAGACAACACACTTGCCAGATCAGTGACCACATACCGCATACCTGAGGCCACATTAGTCTCCTCTGGGAGAGATACCATGTCTGGCACAGCAGTTGCACTTTGGGCTGCTATTTGGTTGGGATTGTGCAACTCTACTGACGTCTTCCAGGGTCTGTCTGGCTTCTGTAGAGATCAGACTGGTGAACTAAATAAAGATAAGTTGGAAACCAACACTCCAGTCTCCTTTTGGTCTTGAAGGGTGGCACTGATCTCTGCTATTCTGTTGGAATATGATGCTGTTTTTTTTTATGATCATTTTGGCTGGGGTGGGGTGGTTTCAGAGATTTCACTTGGCTGTCCCCACAGTGAGAGCTCTTACACCACAAGCCATGGGTCCATTGTGGAGATTCTGCCCATTGCCAAATATGTCTATTTCCAGTGGACCCACTCTGTGTTGCACCTGTTCCAGGACACCGTTTACACTCAGCTCCCTTATACGCTAACAGACAGGCTAATGCTTTGAGTTCCCAGTTTCCACTTGGACCCTGTATTCAACAGTCCTCTAAATTTTAGGGTATTCTCTTTTTTATTTTATAGTTACTCAAGAAAATGGTCATGGGTCCTTCTGAGGAATAACTGGGAAAGTTAACACTACTCACTATGGCTATGATGTGGGTGGGTCCTTTTCCCTGGAGACCTGGCCCCCTTTTCGGTTGACTGCTTCTGAGTCTGTGAACTGGCTCAGATTGAAAACTGGGCAAGGAATCTTGACTTGTTATTGGGATGCTTGCCCTCAGCCTCTTGATCACTCACCTGGGGATCCTTGTACAGATTTGTATAGATCCTCGTACAGACATGTTTACCTTGATTAGGGTTTTTCATGCTCAGCACATGTTGCCCCAGATGATTCTTTGTTGTGGGAGACTGTTGAGAATATCATAGGAAATTTATCAACAACCCTGGTCTCTACACATTAAGTGTCATAAGACTCCCCCTGACCTGATCTCACAAATGTTTCCTCCCAGTTGCGACACCACAAAATGTCTGCAGACATTGCCAGCGTCCCCTGGGGGGGGGGGGGGGCTGTCCCCTTGCTCCTCCTCTGAGAAGCACTAGTATAGACTGAGAAAGGCCCTTTGTGGTACATTTATATGCTGTGTCTACGGATGCTATGTTCTATTAACATCTATCAACATAGCGCTCTGTGAGTCAAGCCCACTGGCTGCTCTCAGACCCTTCCACTCATCTTGATTATTGCATCCACCTGCTTTCAATGGTTGACTGTTGCCACTTGGCCTCCATTATTTCTGGATCCTATCATCCCTGTTGCCATCAGGAAGCCTGGTTCTGTATTGGCCCTTGCAGCAGTCCTGGCCTGAGTAGGATAGATACCACTGAGCTACTCAGTGCTGTTGGAAGCACATTTCTTATTGCCTCGGTAAAGGCAAAGCCCTCACTGCATATTTATCCAAAGTTATATGGTATGATAGCATATACCCCTAGCATGCCCTCATCACTGAGCCTTTTGATCCTCTCTTCCTCTTTTTTTTTTTTTCCCTAGCAGTTCTGGCATTTCTACCTCACTCAGTGTGAACCACCACTTCCTGCAAGGTTCCAAAGCCATTCGAGCAGCTTGTTGGAATCATCTCTTGGGGTCTTGGCTGAATGATGAGTGTTCCATCATAGGAGAGTTTTCCCATCTCAACAAACTTTCTCTTGTCCCCACCTCTGGCTTTCTGCCTCCATCTAACACTCAGAACCCAGCCGCATATGCATTTTCATCATGGCTTCTGCCAGTACGTGTTGGCCAAGCCCCAAGCTCCTTTGGGTTCTTCCCTTACCAGGCTCAACACTTGTGCCAGCTTATATAGTGATTTAACTCTGGTTATGAGTCTGGCAGTCAGGAAGGGAGGTGGGGAAGGCCTGGCATAGGCATGTGCTGTCTTGCAAGACAGAAGCCTCTGTACCATCTTCAAGTACCAAGAACACCAGCCTTCAACAGGGAGGAGGAGGCCAGTGCTGTAGTCCCAGAGTGATCAGAGGGACCTGGGGGCTCAAGATATTTGCATGCATCTACCCACGACTCAGGATCTTTTTCCCTCCCATAGACCCTGACTTTGGCATAGATTAAGAGAACTTGCTTTCTCTGGCATTTGGCTACACTGTAGTTAGTCTTGGGCGTGTTCCTCTTTTTCTGCCCACAGTCATAGGACATGAGAATTTCTGTTTGCTGCTCGAGAAGCCCTGGGTTCCACACTCAGCCTTCATTTCCTGGTTAATCACTCTCGGCCTTGCCTTATTTTTCTCTATGGCCTTGACTTCCCCAGCAACAGCCTTCTCCTTCCATTGTCCTGCTAATTGTCTTTCTCACCTATTTCTGGAATGGCTCACTGGGGAGAGGGGGATTCAGGCTGTGATCCAGACAGAACAAATGCCTCAGATGATCCAACAGGAAGCTTTGGAGCTGGAATGGATGACCCTGTAGAGTTGTCCTGAGTTGAGATAAGGGGCCAGGCATTTGTTGGATGTGGAGCTGACAGAACTGGATGTGGGTGGTCACCTGAATGACATGATGACCCTGAGCAAACAGGGCCCTTTGGCTGAGAGCAGCCTCCGAGGGAGGACTGAGTCGAGGGCTGAGTCCCTCACCAACACCCAGCACCTTGGGAACAAGCACTTCCAATCCTAGGAGTGTGCAGGCCAGGGGGCTCCACTAGAGTGTCCTCTAGAGAGAACCTCAGCTGTGGTCCAGATGTCTGAGTCTGCTCAGGCCACCATGGCAGAAGACCACACACATTTATGTCTCTCAGTCCTGGAGGCTGGAAGCCCAAGATCAAGGTTTCAGCAGGGCTGGTTTCTTCCAAAGGCCTCTCTCCTTGGCTTATAGACGCTGCCTACTCCCCATGTCCTCACACGGCTTTTCTTCATGCACGTGTGTCCATAGTATCTCCTCCTCTTTTTATAAGAACGCCAGCCCCATCAGAGTGGGGCCCCACCCTTATGACTCCATTTAACTTTAATTGTGTCGGTAAAGACCCCATTCTACATACAGCCGCATCGGGTTTAGGTCTTCAAGGTATGAATTTGGGGGGATGCTATTCAGCCTATAATGCCAGACAAGTGGGCTGGCTCTGCAGAGTCACTGATTTGAAATTTTGGGAAGAGTTGCTGAAGCGTGAACTGGAGGAGTTCACCTGTGCAGGAAGTGCACGCAGGGAAAATAGAAACTCAACAAAGCACAATTCTGAGAGCCATCGTGACTGCTGGGAGCAGGCAGCCTTACCAGCAGGACAGGCATGGCCTTCAGCGATGGGCCAGGGATCCAGGCGTCAGAGACGGGATTGGGGCGGGGGGCCTCTTTGAATGCAAACACTGCTGACCTTTTCATCAAAGAGGGAGCTGAGGAGGGTGACATGGGCTCTGCGAGCTCTCCAGGCAGAACTTATCCCCAGGACAGCCTTGGACCTTTAATTGAGCTAAAAGGGACTGCAGGTTGTAAGATGACCTTTTCCTCCATAAACAGGGAGTAATTTAAACCTGAAGAACAATAGTGGCTTCCGGTGGGCCTGTAGCACTTGACACTGGAAGATAAGACAGGTGCCCAGATCTGACCTGTCCGTGTCTGCCTCCCACACTATCCCCTTTTCTCTCCTATTGCCTGGTGACTTTTAAAGAAAAAGTGACCTCACAGCGTGCCAAGGTGGGCTGGAAATTGCATATGTAGTAAACACAAGTTGTTTCAGGAAAGTGCGAGCCATGGAGGGGGAGGGAAGGAAGAAGGGGGAGTGCCCGAAGGTAACAAATTTCCAATATCTCCAAGAAATAATAAGATGTACACAGCTCTGATGCAGAGTGCCCAGTTAAGGGTGACAGAAGAGATGGGGAAACACTCTTGCTGGATGGGAATGAAGGGGGCGGGGCAGGACAGCAGCCGTGCAATATTATTTGCTAAAACCTTGGGAAGCCACCGCCTAATGTCTCTTCTGTTAATCTATTTTTCCTTTAATTTAAAAAAAAATGTTTATGTATTTTGAGAGAGAGAGAGAGAGAGATCATGAGTGGGGGAGGAGCAGAGAGAACAATACTGCACTGTCAGCACAGAGCCTGAAGTGGGGCTCGAACCCACAAACCGTGAGATCATGACCTAAACCTAAGTCAGACGCTTAACCGACTGAGTCACCCAGGCGCCTGTTTTCTCACTTTTAAAAGACAAACTTCTTACCTTGGAAGGTAAATCTTTTCATTTTATAGAGAAAAGAGTTTTCTTTATTCAGCAGCTTCCATACTCAGTGGCCAGTAGAAAACTTACCTGTTTGGAAGTGGGCTTTTATTTATTTATTTATTTATTTAGAGAGACAGAAAGAGAGAGACAGAGAGAGAGAGAATCCCAAGAAGGCTTTCACTGTGAGTATGGATTCTGACTCAGGGCTCGAACCCATGGAACTATGAGATCATGACCTGAGCCTCTCAAACTCATGGAACCCTGCGATCATGACTTGAGCTGAAATCAAGAGTTGGACACTTAGTTGACTGAGCCACCCAGGTGCTGTGTTTGGGAGTGTTTTTGACAACTAACTCCGTGCACACATAGGGGATGGGAGAGAGAACAGAAGGGGATGGCCTCACCCTCTGTCCAGAAGCTTAAAGTCCAGGAGGGGAGAATCAAGATTTGTGCAAGCCAGCACGCACCCGAATCAGTCATTGGAATAAACAAATGTTTCCTGGAGAGGTCTGTAGAATTACATTGCATGTCTACAATTGTGGCCATAACCAGAGTGGCTTCCTGGCTCTGGGCCACGTGGCCTCCAGAGGTTGGCTGAGGGCTAGAATCTGCAAAGGAGATTAAAATTCAAGGAAGCAGGATGCAAGGTTGGGGATCAAAGGCAGGAGCTCACTGGGTCCACCCTTTGGACTAGGGAATGCTGAGCCTTAGGGATGGGGGCTGCATAGACACCCAGGGACTGCAGGGGGCTCCTGTTTGGGGGGACAGTGAAGGCAGAATGGAGGGAGGGGTCCAGCCACTGACGTTGGGCCAGGAAATCTCTGTCCTAGGAGGATGACCGCCTTCTCCTTCCGTCCATGCCTTCCACGTTCAGGGATGAAGCCTGTGCTGCACCTGTGCATGGCAGTGGTTCACAAGGAAGTAGAGAAGCAAAGGCAGGAAAATGACACAGGGTGTGGGTTTTTTTTTAAAGCTCCCACACCCTCTTAAATTGTATATATATGATGCATTTGGTATAAAAGTCTGATGAAAAGCCCCAGGTCATCAATATACAGTGGCCCTATAAATAACCCTAAAGGAGGATTTTGAAAGATTGCTTGGTTCAAGTCTGCACCTTCAGGCAGAATCACGCTCCCAAGAAGATGAAAATAATCTATCCATATTATCTGGTTTTTTTTCATAAATTATAGAGCCCCATGTCTGGATCTTAACTCAGCAACGTTGAAGTATTCCCCAAGATCTAATATATGAAGCTATGCGTCTAATTCTCCTGAAGTTCTTTCAAAATTTATTTCTCAGCTCAATATATCTGTTGTTTCTATTTTTGCTTAGGTTGGCAGATGCACGATTTTAATATTTCTTAAATTAATTTTTAAGATTGAAAGCACCAGTGGAGGAGATGAGACACTGAGGAATGGTGAGGCTTTGCCAAGGTCGCGTGGAAAACCATCGCTCAAGTCAAGGACTCAAGTTCTAAGCCTCTGGTTCATGACTCCATCTACCATGTAATACAGTGTTTGGCTAACGTGAGTCATGTGAGAGGGCCACATGGATTCTAAAAGGAGGTAGAGGGAGGAGGATGGGCAGGAGGCAGGAGGGAGTGAAAGTTTGGAAGGAGTGCGTGAGAGGTGTGTGTGTGTGTGTGTGTGTGTGTGTGTGTGTGTGTGTGTGTTGTGTGATCACTGTTCTAAACAATGATCCTCAAACTTGACTGCTTATTGGAACCACCTGGAAAAGTTTAAAGATGATCTACTTACTTGCCTTATCCCTTGGGATTCCAAGATGATGTCCAGGGACTCTTTGCAATCCTTGGTCTGATGGCTGGTCTGTGGGGGCACCACTGCCCCAAGACAAGGGATGGGGCTGAGAGCTGTGGTCCCAGGGCCTACCTGCTGGGGAATGATAGAAGGAACATTCAGTGCCCGAATGCCTGGGCAGCTGTCCCCTGAGCAAATGTGGAACCAGAACTGTGTGGGGTGCACCCTGGGATGCATTATGTGTAACCCCCAGGTCCTGGTTTCCCATGGCTGCTCTATGACCACACTCAACTTCACTTTGTGTTTAAAACAGACAGCTCCATGACCCATTGATTGGAGATAACTGTGTTATGAAAGGTGCCCCGGGGAAATCCACAGGGTTAAATTGCATGCTACATGGCAAATACTGGTCTAACTCCCCTTGAGATCCTTCTATTCTTTCCCTAAAAGTCTTCTCCAGCACTTGCTATGACATCTGTATTAGTTTTCTAGGGCTGCCACAAAGTACCACAGGCTGGGTGGTTTCGACGACAGAAACGTATTCTCTCACGATTCTGGAGGCTGGAAGCTGGAAGGCCAAGACCAAGGGTTGGTTTCTTCTCAGGTCTTTCTCCTTGGTTTGTAGATGGCTATCTTCTCCCTGTGTCTTCACAGGGTCTTCCTTCTGTGATGGGTCTGTGTCCTAATCTCCTCTTCTTATATGGACACCAATCCTATTTGATTAGGGCCCACCCATATGGTCTCACTTTAGCTTACTTACCTCTTTTAAGGCTCTATCTCCTCTATTTCTAAATACAGTCACATTTTGAGGTACCGGACAGTTAGGACCTCAATATATGAATTTTGGAGGGAACACAATTCAGCCCATAATGCCATCTATCCTCTCTTCCATACCCTTTATAACCCCTGATTTGTTCCAAATTGTATACTCTCCTTGGCAAAGCCACAGCCTATCCCGGGCACCAGTTCTGGCCCCTCCCCCGGAAACACTAGCAGCCGTTCACTGCTCCCCAAACCCCAAGCTGTTGTAAATCCGTATGTGCACTTGTGTTATGAGAAAATTCATGTCTGCACTACAACCAGGCCAGCAGAGCACTGGCTGGTCCTCTGTGTCTCCTCTGTTTGTCCCCTCTGCCTGAGCATAGCCTACAAAACCACACAAGGGACCCTCGTCAGGGTTATCATTGGGAGGTAGCACTCTCTACCTCCAAGCACTGGGTGCTCAAAATCCCCAACCAGACAGGCTTTCCCTGGGGAAGGCGTGGTTTTGCCATTCATGCAGAGAAGGGAGCCCCGTCCCTCTTCTTGCAGTCGGCTGCGCCTCGGCAGACCCACCCTCCTCCGTCTCCCACTCTCAACCACTGGGGGACCCTAAAGGCACCCTGCCTGGGCCCTCCCACGTGTGACACTGGGGGCAAGGAGGGGTGGGGGAGGAAAAGAATGAGGAGGATGCTGTCAGAATGTGCTGGCAGGCAGCTCCTTTGTTCGCCAAAGATTCGTGTGGTTGGGATAGACAAATAGGTAAACAGTAAAACCTCGGATTGTGAGTAACTTGTTCTGTGAGTGTTCCGCAAGATGACCAAACAGTTCTAATAAATTTTAACTCGATAAGCGGGTGATGTCTTGCAATATGAGTAGCACGTGACGCTGAACGTCACGTGATCACAACTGAGCCAATGGTTCTTGAAGTTTGCTTTGATATACAAGTGCTTTGGATTACAAGCGTGTTTCCAGAACGAATCACGCTCGCAAATCAAGGTTTTACTGTATATAACCCATTTCTGTTTCTCTGTGAACGAAGAGTTATTATAATGAATGTACCTGTCTTCCCATTGAAAGGGGACTTTCTGTAGACACATTCCCATGTAAAGTGGCTATAAGTTAAGAAGACTGGCTCCCACAAGCCTTAGGAGTTTTGTGTTTCTTGCTGCTTTCTGTTCGTGGTCACTCACGTCCGTACGGTAGATGCAAGAGCTCTGAGCCCTGGCTCCCGGCCTCAGCCTCCGCAGGTGGCCTGTACTCGCTGGTACCCACTGGGGATGTGTGGCTTTTCTCTCACTCACCGAGGTGGCCCTGAGAAAGGAGGTGAAAGGAGAGGCCGCTGTGGCGTTGGCCAGAGAGAAGACAATGGAGGGAATCAGAGACAGGCCCGAGCTCAGTGTTGGTTCATCATACAGCTATTGGCAGAGTCTCCCCATGCGGGGTGATGGGTGAGGCCCCCGCGGGGCATCTGAGGACTGTAATAACTGCCCAGTTTCTCGTGTATTTACCCACATGGTAGCTGTCACTTGGATATGCTCGTATCTCCCGTAGGTCCTTTGAAGAGTCATCGTTTGGCGTATCTGCCATGACAGGGCGTCACTGTCGGAGAATCCCACTTGAACCCAGGGCCAACCTGGAGCTGGCAAGTTGCCGGAGGGTGTCCTGATCAGCCCTGGGCCAACGAGACAGGCCGCGGCACCCACCTCATTCCCTGCACTGGCCACGATCCCGGTTGTGAAAGTCAAGGCTTCACTTGGGTGCCGTGAAGGCTCTTCGGGGTCTCACAAGTCCAGGCAAAAGGACTGAACCTCTTTACAGAGAGGCTGGACAGGCTGCAGCAATGAAATCTTTAACAGATTCCACGGTCCATCCCGCATCTCCCTCCGGATGCTGGTGAAGTTTATGACAACACAGATAAGGCCGGAGACTTCCTCTCTTGTCACAGCGTGACTCTCCAAGTCGATGTCCCAGCGCTGCTATGACCTCTTGCCAAGAGAGGAGGTGCCCGGGATACGAACAGCCTGGCAGATTTGGGGTTGGGGCGGGAGCAGTGGAGAATGTTCTCCTGGAAGTCTGGGATCTGTGCCACAAAGGGGAAGCCGCAGCTCCTGGGAAAGCGAGGGGGAGAGAGAGAGAGAGAGAGAGCATGGGCTGGTGTTTCCAGAACTGCCCTTCCTCTGAGATGCAAACATTCTTTTCACTGACGTTGAAAACGTATTTGAATCCTGGACCCTTGAATTAGTAAACAATGGCAAACCGGTGATGACCTTTGTACCTCTGACTTTGACCTTTAAAAAAGAAAAAAAAAACCACGCACAAATCTAGCAGCTCTTTCCCTTGTCAGAATGTGGGGCTGAGACCCAGCTCACTTCCCACCTGGCTCCACTAGGTGGCCCCTCGTGCTCTCGGATGTCTGCGAGGCGTGCAGACAGGTGAATGAATCTCATTGGCTTACGGGAGGCATGATGCCACCGGGCAGCCCTTTTTAAGAGAAAAGCCAGGACCGGTGGAAGAGCGACCCCTGAGCAGCGATCCGGGTGCTGAGCACGGTGCTGAGCGCAGGGATCCCGCGACTGCCGCGTTACAGCAACATGAGCGAGGTGAGTGGCCCTCGTACTTGGAGAGGGAGACTCGGGGGTGACCAGTGCGCTGGCCACAGTGGGTCTCGGGAGACGCCAAGGGTCTCCGGGTGGTGGTCGATCAGCCCTGTGACTCTTTGCTCGGAGGGCTGACCCCCGTTGCTATCCTGGTTTGCGGTGGCAGATGCAGAGACGTTGGTGAAGTTTGCAACTTTTTAAAAATTCGCCTTGGAAAGAAAGGGATGGCTTGTTGGCTTCTGATTTAATCGTGACTTTGGAAAGTGCTTTGGGTTGGACACCTCGGGAGAGAAAGCCGAGGGTCTCAGCCTCGCCGGAGGTTTGCTGTGCTTCCCGCCCGTCCTCACGTGTTTGCTCTGGTGGATGGCTTTCAGGACGCTGGCAGGCGGGCCAGCCGGTGACAGTCAGCCTTGGAAGAGACGTGGGGGAAGGACTGCACGGCTCGGCCGCACAAACTACATCTGCAGCTAGTTAGAGCGTCAGTAAAAGAGGCAAATCGCTCGAACCGTGAAAAATCTGTGTGTAGGGATGGGGCTCGGGCACCGGAGAGACTTTGACATAAGAACAGCTACATTTCTTCTGGTTGCAAGTCCCTTCTCTGAATATGTTTATAGAGACGGTATTTTGTTGGGGGCAAACCTATAGATAGCTCATTTTATTTCAAAAAGATCACGTTCTCTTTCTTTTAAACGAGGCAGGTTTGGGGTTGTACAAACCACCCTCTAATTCAGCTCAGTAGTGGAGACAAGTCCGTTTTTATTTCCTTTTGGTCGGCACTTAAATAATTACTTTTATCTTCTCTGTCTTTTTTTTTTTTTTGACAGATGGGTGATCCTTTTTTTGGGAATTCTAGAGTAAAATTAACGACTTCAGAAATAAGAGGCGTCTTCACTGCGTTTGTCTCTCCGATGGGTGACTTTTGACATAAACATGACAGGAAGACAGAGGAGGCAAAGCGTAGACGGTTTGGGAATGGGGTTTGGGATGGAGCCAAGGGCTCGAGTGAGGAAGGGGGCAAGTGTGGAGGAAGATGGGAAGGCTGTAAGCCTCTCAGCCCCAGATAAGGCTGGGCGGGGGCTCCAGTAAAGCCAGTGCACCTCACTTTTGTCTGTTCTCAGCCCCCAGCTTGGCATCTAGCGCTCCACTGGTGTTACCTTATTTGCCCCCTCAAATCCTGTGAGGTAGGTGCTGGTATTTATTCCCCATTGACAGATGAGGAAACTGAGGCAGAGAGAAGTTCAAGGTCAGCCGGTTCAAAGTCGGCGGCTAGCAAAGGGCAGGGCTTGGGCGGCCTTGCTGGTCGGCCGACCGCCGGGGGCGGTTTCTGCGCACCGGGAGTCACAGAAGGAGCCGGAGGAGGGTGGGGAGGGGGCGAGGGAAAGGGAGCTGGGGCCTGGAGCAGAGACAGGGCGAGGAGGACCAGGCCTCTGTGCCTTGCAGCCTCCTGGAGACTTCAGAAGCTTCCACCCTGGGTCAGCAACCTGTGCTCACAAGAAGCCATGGCTGGCTGTGGAGAGTGGGCTTCCCAGAGGAGGAGTCAGAAAGCAGTACAGCGCTGGGGGCCCTTCTTCGATAGTCAGCCACCCCCCGGGCTCTTCTGGGGTCGTGGTGCTCCTGCTGGGTCCCCTCCGGCTGTCACCCCATCTGCAGCCGAGGCTGAAGGCCGGCGTCGTGAACACATGAGCTTTCCAGAATGCTTCAGCTCAGCGGTGTTCACCTCACCGTGGGTCCCCCGGGAGAGAGCACACGTCCCACAGCTCAGCCCACGATTAGGGTCACAGCCTCGTTTCTGCTGCACATAAAATTAGGGCAGCTCTGCGGCCGCCCCCCGCCCCCGCCCTATTCCATCAGCCTCGTTAACAGCCAACTGCAAGGGTTTCCTTTAATGTTGCTAAAATCCCGCAGGAGGCGCATCCGTCTCCTCTGCCCCCCTTTGCTTCCGCGACACCCCTTCCAGCTCCTTCTCCCTTTCTCCCTCCTGTCCCTCTTGCACCTAGTCCCCCCTCTGTTACGTGCAGCCCCGGTGCTCTGGCCGCCAGCTGGGTGACCAGCTCTCTGCCTGATCCCTGACTTTCCAGGTGTGTGTCCCTCAGAGAGTGGGAGTGAGTCCTTTCACTAGAACTCAAATCTGCTTAAAACATTTAATAAAGTCGAACAGACGCTCCTTTCCGGGTAGAGAACTGAACGTCCCCCCAGCCCAGAGCTTTTGCCTGGTTTGGTGAATTACGTGTGTCTTCTTGTTTTAATAGCTCTCAGGCAGGGGTTGATTCCAGATGATCGTTTGCTTACTCGTGTCACTGATTGCTGCAGAGGGCCAAAGCCAGGGGTTTTGTCAGCCTCTCCTCCGACTTCGGGATTTGCTGGAGTCTGGTGGGCAAAGAGCGCTGGCTCCAGCTGGCAGCGTTTGGTGCCCGCTGCGGAAATCCCTGAGCTCACAGCTGCTCCCCTGGGGCCGTGCTGGGGCGGGGCTGGGAGGAGAGGCCCCCAAAGGGCCAAGTGCTCCCCGGTGGGCCTTGGTCCTATGGGGTCTTCTAGCCTTTAGGGAGAAGGCCGTGAGAGGTGGGGACTCGGGGACTGAGCCTGGAGCCGGCTTTCAGCTGGGTGACTCCACGACCCAGTGTCTCCTCCGTCCCCCCTGGCAATGCATTGCTTGGGGAACGAGGCGATTGAAAAGAGCAGCTCCAGTACAGCGAGGGGAGTCAAGTCCAAATTTAGGGCACTGAGAGAGTGGAGGTGGTTTGTGGGGGTGTCTAATTTACATTTCAGTATTAAAGTATGTCAGATGGGCCGGGAGATGATTTAGCAGGGGTCAAAATGCAGGTTAAGGTGTATTAACTGGATCAGAAATCCTAACCACCAAAGTCAAGGTTAACAAAGTCACCCTCTTTTCTCTCCGCCTGGACCCCCGCACAGGAGAAGAATGAGACTGCCTTTGTTGAGCCACCAAATAGGAGTCCCATAACACCGACAGTCCCATTTTCTCATCCAGGTGTGCGTTTTTAAGTTGCTTTTCATTTTTTTTAATGTTTGTGTATTTTTGAGAGAGAGTGAGAGTGAGTGAGCACGGGGGGGAGAGAGAGAGACACACACAGAATCTGAAGCAGGCTGCAGGCTCTGAGCTGTCAGCACAGAGCCCGATGCGGGGCTCAAACCCACGAACCAGGAGATCATGACCTGAGCTGAAGTTGGATGCTTAACCAATGGAGCCACCCAGGCGCCCCTTAAGTTGCTTTTCAAAAGCACTGATTTAGGAGAGCCAGGAGCAAGATTTTCATGCAATAAAGGCACACTTTTGGAGAATCAGTTTGAAAAATGACACCCACCATCACCCTATTTTTGAGGAAGTGTGTGTGTGTGTGTGGGGGGTTCCCATTGCATAATGCATCAGTTGACAGCTATTAATTAGACCTGAGACCCCCTTGGGAAAGCATCCAGGATCCTAACTGTCACCACTCTTTTCTTGCATCGGCTTGGATGGGATGTTGCAACTTGGGGCCAGAGTTTCAAGCCTTTCTTCCATCCAGACGTCACCCACAAAAGGACTGTGCCTGTCAGACGCATGGAGGGAACACACTGAGGACATTTCAGGGCAAATCTTTAGACCCACGTGCCTGTCCTTAGCACAGAATCAGAAGCTACTGCCTACACACTAAGTTTCTAAAGGAAGAAGAGAAGAGTGAACAACATTGTCTGGAGAGAGATATGCAAGGGGAAGGAATGCTCCCTTGAATCTTGCAGGGGGGCATAGAAAGGACAGGATTTTTGTTTTCGAAAGTAGCCGCCACTTGGGGCTTACCTAGGCAGCCACTGGGACAACCCATTGCTAAGATAAATAGTAGGGAACAGAACTACAGTGAAAATTGTCATAGTCGTGTGCTTCTTGTGATGTCACAGTGAACCGAGCAGATGCCGGAGGACGGATGAGCAGGCTTGCAGATAACTGTGCAGGGTAGACCAGTTACACCCAGATTCCAAGCATAACTGCATAAAATGTGGATTTTCCAACTGGCCCCAAAGGCCTGGCAGCAGCAGGCCAAATGATGATCCTGTTTCTTCTATAAGTATAACCTCATTTGGGGAGTACCAGTCAGTGGCAGAGACACGGGAAAATCCAGCAAGATCCCCCTGGTTTCTCTGGATCACACCGGGATGGGCACTCTCTCTACTCTACCTGGGGATGTCAGGTCTAGGAAGACGCCAGGTCCAACTTTGGTTCCCAGTGCAACTTTTCTTGCATGGGCAGAGGTCCCAATGCAGCCTGGAAATGTGTTTGCTGGGCTGATGGTTTATGGATTGCCATAAACTTTGTTCCCCCGGTCCCGCACCTCATTATCGGATGGTGTGTGGTTAAGAAGTCTCACTGTTTTTCTCTTTTGAATTGAGTCAATGACTTGCAGTTGATTTTATTAAAGGTTTAGTTGAATAGTGTGATCAAGATGAAAAGGAAATACAGGTTTTTGTTGTGGGAAGTGCCTTGAATTTATGATGAATATGTTCTCTGAACTTTTTTTTTAAATTATAATTTCTGCCTCAGTGCTTCATTAGAGGTGTTGTTATAGGTGGAAGGCGTTCACACTGCATCTGGGGGCCTTCTGTCCTCAGTGAACTGTGTGCCCTGTACCATTTGAACACCTGAACAATATCATGAGCCCAAGCCTGGGGCTTTTCATTAATTTAGAATGGCTTTCTAGAAAGGGCTTCTCACTGCGGGGGGAAGAAGGACTTTAGGGGATGCATATGCACATATTTATATAATATTTGGCTGATAATTTTATAAAACACAGCACTAAAGCTCATGCTGTTATTGTCTTAGTCTGTTCAGGCTGCTATAATAAAGTATCACAGATTGAACAGCTTATAAATCGTAGGAATTTATTGCTCACGGTTCTGAAAGCTGGGAGGGAGTCCGAGATCAGGGAGCCAGTGTGATTCGGTGAGAACCCTCTTCTTGGTTCATAGACAGCCTTCTCCCTCCTGTGTCCTCATATGGTGGAAGGAGGGACAGGGAGCTCCTTGGGGTCTCTTTTTGTGAGGGCACAAGTCCCATTCACTGGGGCCCCCCCACTCGTGACCTGATCACTCCCAAAGGCCCCACCTTGTCATGCCTTCGCCGTGGGGGTTAGGATTTCAGCACATGAATTTTGAAAAACACAAACATCCAGACCATAGCAAGTATTATGGTTGCATTTTTATTTATTAGCATTATCCCCCCTAGACTGTGAGCTTCCTGGGGACAGGAACAACTTTACATTGTCCACCGGACCTGGCTCCTGGTCTGGCACTTGGTAACGTTCCCTTATTGGATGAATAAATACATTTGGGGGTATCAGTTAACGTGACCAACAGACCAGACCCCCTCTTTTCTAAACGTTGAGATTTGTGGTCCGGACACGTTTGGAGAAGAAAAGTTCTGTCTTTTGTTTTTTACTCCCGGTTTGAAACCTGGGTTTGCCATTGAAATCCTTTTAAGTTGGAAATGGATACATTGTCAGATACACAAAAGAAGTGCGCTGACGGCAGGCAAAGCGATGAGAAGTGGAGGGAATCCGGACAGGAAGAACTCTTGGCATTTGGAAAAATGTCAAGGAAAACAGGGACGCTGAGGGAGGGACAGAGAATTCTAATATCCTACAGTTGGGGGTCGTCTCCCTTGGGACTATTTCACTTCAGATAAGCTCTATGAAATTCAAACAAAAGGAGCTTCAGCCAGAGAGGCAGAGCCCGCGAATGCCCTACAAAGCTGTTGGCTGTACTGAAATAGAAAACCAATTTGACTGTGCTTACAGGGGGATAAGAGAGAGCCCGAGCAGATCTTTAGGAAGATTCGTGCCGAATCACAGTCGTCCAGACTGCAGATCCTGGCACACCGTTGAAGGCAAAATATACTTTGTGTACAGGAAGCACATTGTCTATTCAAGTTTTTAATTGCTATTTAAAAACTAGCCATTGATGTTTCTCTGAATTAACCAAATGTTTTCATTTCTAATTGCTTATTTAAATATCTTAAGTTGGTTTATATTCGAGCTAGGAAGACGTGACCATTCCTACACAAAAAGCGATGGGCTTGTGTGTCCTCCCCTGGGAGGTTAGGCACTGAGATGTACGACCGTGTCCCCGTGCGGTCCAACAGGCTGTGACTCCACGTTCCTATCGTCCCCAGGTATCAACTGTTTACCATTCTTCATCCACCTTCGGAATGAAGTGAGGTATAAGTAATGAGATACAGGTACAGGTGCACTTTGGGAATGGGTGTGAGAGTGTTCTACAGATCGTTGTTCTGTGCCATAAGCCACGCAAGCCTGACACACCCACCGGTGGCCCAGACCTATAAATCCAACATCCATTTCTGGGCTGTTGTACATGAACAATTCCATGTAAGTTACACATGCCAGGCATCAATCTGCTTGAATATTGTTTGTGCCTTACACATAGCCCGAAATTTATGCCTCAGAATCTCACTGAATTACTTCTCGTTCCACCTCTGAAAGGGAAATGCTTGGCCATGTTTATAACATTGCCAGTGGAAAAATCAATCACCCACTAAATGCCATTATTTTACATTTTACTCTAAAACTGCCACCTTATAAATAAAAAGAAGACAAATTGGAATCATAAAGCAGGTAGGTAATCATCCACAAATTGAAAATTCGCCTGCAGAACATCTAAGGGGAAAGAAGCCAAAAAGTGTGAATTGATAGAATTATTGCAATAAGGCAGTTTTCATACCACAATGGAAACTAGACTAGAGAACAGGAGAGTCCTTTTCCCTGGAAGGTTTCTGCCTCTGGTTTGAGGAAGTCATGGGCTTTGCCAAGACTGAAATATCTCAATCATCCATACTTCAAGCCTTCACCCAATGGTCTGGATTGCCTTTTGAGTGTTAGTTTTTAAATATTTGTTTATGACTCCCGGACAGCTATTTGATAGCTGGGGTTGGACCTGGTTTGGCTTGAGATCATGCTTTTTCTGCTATCACAATCCCAAACTGTGGAGGAGAGTCGTGACAAAAGAAACGGTCATCTGTCCTCATACCCCCACATCTGTGGCTTGGCTAAGGTTCTAACAAAGTGATTAGTTATTTTAATTTTATGCAATGCCTGGAAAGAGGACCCTGCAGGTAGCAATACTCATTAACATTTGTCTTACCCAAACAAGACAGTTAAAATGGGACAAGAAAGTGTGTTCTCTCTTTTCCGCCAAGATTTTCTTCTTTAGTCAATATACTTTTATGCCCATCAAGGGCTAAGTCCCACTATTTAAAAATTATTAAGAAATTAGGCCTGTTAATTATTTTTAAAGAATGTTTTAAAGATTTTTTTTTTTATTTTTAAGTAATCTCTATACCCAACATGGGGCTTGAACTTACAACCCCAAAGATCAAGAGTTGCACGCACTCCCAACTGAGCTAGCCAGGCGCCTGGAAGGTTCTTACATATATAAATGGAAGGTTCTCACATATATAATTTCCTTATAAGTAACATCACTCTTTCATTAGGGATTATTAGAAAAATAGCACTTTTCTTTCCCTGAGCCTGGCCAAATGGCACAGTGTACCTGGACTTTTCCTTTTCACATTTCCCGACACCTGTTTGATACACCGAGAAATCCCCGATGCCACGAATTGGTCAGATAGTCCTGGTAACGGGGCTTCCTTGTGAGCCTAACTTGATGGCTGTGGTTTAGAGGCTCATGTTGGTGCTCATGAAGATATCCCAGAACGAATCTAGCAGGATCGGTTCACATTTCTATTGTTTTCTTCTTGCTTTTGCTGACAGTGTTAGTATTCTTTTCAATCTGTGAAATTTTATGCAGGAATTTCAGTGGGGTAAAAAAACACATGTCATAAAATTGACCACCTTACCCATTTTTAAGTGTATAAATTCAGTAGTGTGGTTTATTTATTTTGTTACAAAATAGACCTCCATAACGGTTTCATCTTGTGAAACTGAAATTCCATTACCTATTAAACAGCAAATCCCCTTTCCTGTTCCCCTTATCCCTGGTGACCACCTTTCTACTTCCTGTCTCTATGTATCAAATGTCTCTATGTATCTGACTCCTCTAGGGACCTTATAGACATGGAATCACAGAGTATCTGTCCTTTTGTGCCTGGCTGATTATACTCAGCATAAGGTCCTCCAGGTTTGTCCGTATTGTGGAGTGTGACTAGGCAACACTTTTTTTAACAACATTTTTAAAAATTGATTTATTTTTAGAGAGTGAGATAGAGAGTGAGCATGAGCAGAGGAGGGGCAGAGAGAGAGAGAGAGAGAGAGAGAGAGAGAGAATCCTGAGCAGGCTCCGCACTGTCAGCACAGAGGCGGATGTGGGGCTCGATCTCACAAAATGTGAGATCATGATCTGAGTGGAGAGGAAGAGTCAGATACTTAACTGACTGAGCCACCCAGGTGCCCCTGTGTGAGACTTTTTAAAAGTCACTCACCTACTTAGTGGGGAGATTAGTTCAGTTAAAAGTAGATTACATAATCTGTAAATCCTCCTCCCAGGGCTCAAGGAGCTGCATTGCAGCATGTGGTGGTGTTCTGAGAGCAAGCCAAGAGTCACGGGAACCCCATTCTTCCCTACTCACCAAGTGACAATGTCAGTATCGATCCTGAGAGTAGCTATTGATAAAACCTAATTTCGTCCTTATAGACCTTTGATTCTAAACAGATGTGAAGAGAAATGTCAAAGTTTTCTTCACTGTGCATGTGAGAATTAAGCACCTTACAGCCCCAGAGATGCCATTCTTGGCTGCCGTCTACCAGTGGTGCCCCCTGGGGTTGTGCTGTGCACAACCTGTGCAGCCGAACATGGTGGCCTTGCCCTTTCTTGGGGTGTAGTCGCCCTGTTTCAAAACCACTGACCTAGAGAAAGACTGTCGTTTCTATGGTTCTGCTTAGAATTCAGAGAATTCAAGGAGACCGTATTTGTCATTTCCCTCAAAGGAGTCATTTTCAAATAGGGAACTGAGTGCCCAAAGGCGAATTTTGCTCAAAACCACAGAGCTTTTTGAGGAAAAGCCAGCGTGAGTTTCACTTACACACTTCCCCTCCTATTACATTTCTCATTTCCTGGCATATCCTGGACACAACCCAATTTCTTTTACACCTGCCCCAATTCCATTTAGGACTTGGGCATGAAATACATGAGAAACAATATTGTCCTGGATTTTTTTTTTTTTCCATTAGTCTTGAGTGAAAAAAGAGCAGCTACAGGGATCTTGACCAAGTCATTCTTTCCCTCCCCAGGTCTTCCACTTGATCTCTAGAGGTTCAAGTATGCCCTCTGAGCCTCCCCCCCGCCCCAACCCCAATAACACAAGAAGTGGCTGGTAAACGTCATCGCACCATTGCCCCAAAAGTCCCTCATTGAGGTCTCCGTTGACAAATCCTCTTCTGCCTCACCTGGCAGCTTCCTTGACATTGACTTTACACCAGTCTCCTTTATTACCTTGCCTTACTCTCCTTGGCTCTGCGTAAGAAAGAACATTCTGAACCCCCAGATAAAACTCTTAAAAAAAACTTTTCCTCCCAGAATGGGGGCCCTGTCTATGGTCGAAACCACTGCGTGTGTAAATCAGAAATCACGTATTTGGTCAGTCACATTTCCTTCCGCCTTCTAGATTACGAAACTTGAAAGGACAGACTTGTGTCGTCCCTTTTCCTCTCCCCGGCACATGCCATTCAACCTACATGGATGGGGACTCCATTGTGTGTTGTACGTTGTGCTGGGTGAATGAATAAGGCGTGGCTGGGAGGCTAGCCCCGGAGACAGAATCACATAAAATTAACTGGGCTACAGGTCTCTTCACTGTGTACACTGATTGCCAGGGATGTACAGCCTATAGCCATTGTGGAGGCTTAGGAAGGAGGAGAAGGATGTGTTCAGAGAAAGCTTCCCCGTGGAGTCCATGCTTCCAGAAGTAGGGTCTCCATACATATTGATTGAGAAATAACCACCATGGCTGATGGTTAGTCTTCAAAGTCATGAATTTTAGACCCACATAGGGCTTTAGCAGTCTGAGTCCCATGAACAGATAGGTATCTAGAATGATAGTACAGTCGATTTATGCCTCTTGCCTAGTGATATAAATTCCCATACATGTGTCAGTGAATATTTGGGTTCTATTTAAATTATCACGTCTCCCTTTAAAAGTGCTAAGTGAGTAAAATCTGTTCGGTACATTGGAAGAAGATTACACGTGTAGTTGTGCATGTTGTTTTATTTTAAAAGTTCCACGTTCTACTTGTGAGAAGTGCCTAAGTGAATTTAGATATGCCTGTAGCCTACCTTCTGTGCGAGGATTACTGTTTGTCCAGGGTGAAATATCACTGCACACGTCGCACCTCGGAGACCCCTGGTGGCATAATTTCTTCTCTTCGGAGTTTGTTCGAGGCATGGGCTCATCCCTATATTTATAACTCTGTTCTCACATATGCATAAGTCCTGTCAAAAGATAGAGATAATACAGTGCCGCATCGCAAATATTATTTCTGGCAATGTTCTATACCTCAGAAATGTGGGCTCTTTTACCTATTCTGGAAGATAACTTCCTAAAATAGATGTAGCAATTAGTCAAGTCCTCTACCAAATACCTCATGCAAGTTTATTGTTATTTTTCCATCTAGATTTAATCCTTCCCATCTTCGGGGCAGATTCATTTCGGGGGGCGCTGTTTAGTGAATTCCCCTGCCATCATTTTTTTTTTTTTTTTTGGCTGAGTTCTTGCTGAGAGTCAGATTTGGCTGAAATTCATGAGAGAGCTCCCAGACAATTGAGTTTTGGATGAGGATTTCGAATTCTTGCATGACAAAAGCATAAAGGCAGCCTCACGGAACTTCAGCTACAAGCCGCACCCTCAGGGGACCCCACTCTCTGCTCCTCTGTCCCTTTTGTATTTCGATGAAGAAGGAACTGAAGAATCTAGCAGATCTCCCTCAGAGATGAGGCGATTTAAAGACAAGTAGCAGCCTCTATAATTGTTTGCTCCCACCCGGCTTTGGGAGAAGTCTCTTTTGAGGTCCCGGTAGCTCAGAAAGCACTGGAAAGTCCTGGGGGAGCCTGTGATTGGACTGCGGGGGCAGGGCAGTGACACTTGGTGGGGCCTGGTGGAAGACAGAAACGTGGGGCTCCATGGTAGACATTATTAAGAATTTCAAGACGGAAGGCGGGGGTTCCTGGGTGGCTCAGTCGGTTAGAATTCTGACTCTTGGTTTCGGCTCAGGTCATGATCTCACAGTTTGTGGGTTCAAGCCCCACATCAAGCCCGCATCGGGCTCTGCATTGATGGTGCAGAGCCTGTTTGGGATTCTGTCTCCCTTTCTCTCTCTGCCCCTCCCCTGCTCATGCTCTCTCTCTCTCTCTCTCTCTCTCTCTCTCTCTCTCTCTCTCTCTCAAAATAAATAAGTATACTTCAAAAGAATTTTCAAGACCATGATGACAGAGCATTACCAAGCTTGGGGCCTTTCTGAGCCGGACTCATGGGTCCTATATGACTGCATGGGTCACATGGCCACGAGGCTGGCTCTGGCTGAGGCTGGGGGCTGCCTGATTGCTTTTTGGTGGAGAGAGAGGGGGGCGGAGAGAGAAAGTGTGCGCACTAATGAAACATGTAATCCCTTTGCAATGTCAGGGGCCATATATATATATATATTTATCTATATATATTATCTGTATATTTATATATAGATAATATTTATAGATAGATAGATATATTCTTTTTTTCCCTCACCGAGAGGAGGTTTTCAGAATGGCCCATGCCTGACCATGGATGCAAGTGGCTCGAGGGCCTTCCCTCTGAAGGAGATGGACCACTGAGGCTGGCTCTAAGGAAGCCCACCTAGCCGCATGCTGGCATAAGAAATCAGATGATTTTTGACCTGACCCTGCAGGTCTGCTGCGAGGTGGGAGTAATAAAACTGATTAAAAAGCACTTGGAAAGCATATGCTTTTCAAAGACCGTATAAATGCTAAACGATGACCCCAATATGAAAAACTCCCCACATTCCGATTCCAAACGTCTTTGCCAAGGGTGGGTTGTTGACTCCGATGAATGTTTCAGGTGGCCTGCTCAGGCCCTCATGGCTTCTTCCCCGGGGGGGGGGGGGGGGGGAGGGGCATGTCAAGGGACACGGAGAGCAGGTGCATGAGGCTTGTTCAATTAAAGAAACATTTCGTGCTTGGGAAGTAAAGGGTTTTCATCGGAGCAGGATCCAGGGTCAGTATGTGCAGATATGAAGCCACGCGGTGGCCCAAGCTTCAGCCATTCCCATCAGCCCTGTCCCAGGAGCGGGACCGCGATGTAAATTACAGCAGAGTTGGTTTTCCAGCAGACTACGTGGGTCTGGATTTTGTAGGGGTTTAAAAATGAGAGAGGGAGCGAATACCCACCATGAAGGAGGCAGGGCGTGAGGCTGAGTTGGGAGGCGGTGCTTGCTGGTGGGCATGTGTGCATTCTGTTTCCAGCGGGGAGATTGCTAGAATTTTCACCTCCCCGGGGCGCAGCTGATCAAATAGCCCTGGACAGCTTCATCCGGTCTTCTAATCCGTCTCAATTCGCTCCTCGGGCCGTGACAGCTGATTTATGACCAGGCAGTCCCGTTTCTTCCAGAAGTATACAACCTCAGACTTGTACGAGTTCTGAAGCTATTTTCGTTTTAGTTGAGTGGGGGAGAAAAGCTGGCTGCTTCTTTATTACCAAAAAAGAAAGTCTCCAGCTTCTGAAGCCTCAAGCCCCCCCCCCCCCCACGCCTCCCTCCACCCCGGGAGAAGCGCGCTGAGGAGGACCCGGTGCCAGGTTAGTATCTGCGTTTTATCTCAAGGAGTCAGCGCACGACACTGGGCTTCAGCCTCCATAGGAGGAACGCACGGAGAGGAGTCCGCGAAACTAGTTAAATGTGTGAAAAAGAAATCAGGACACCTGGACAGAGGGAATTACTGAGCCAGAGCCATCGGGCTGTCCCCAAGCCCCGTTGTCACGGGTGTGGGAAAGGCGTCTGCAGGTGCGGTGTCACAGTGGCCTGAACACCGACCGCGTGGTGGTTCCCAGGGTGGCCGACAACCTTGTGACGTGCGTTCACCCCAACCGTCCCCTGAAACCGTCTGTGCATTTTCACCCACGGAATTTTGTGTGATGTGGGTGGACGTCTACAATCAGGAGGGTCAGGAAGCACCATCGATGCCTACTCTGCCACCAGATGGGTCGAGGCACAGAATACCGGTACTGTTGAGGGCAGGGGCGCCATCAGAGGCAGACCTCCCATCCTCCAAGGCGGTGGTGTCCCCCGTAGACGCGCAAACTGCGGCAGTAGGGGTGCCGTCTGCCTGCGTCCGAGCCCCGTCCCCTTCCACTCAGCGGCTGCCAATCCTCGGCCGTGTCACTAAACCTCTCGCTCAGCGTCTCCGGCCGTGCATCCATCAAATGGGAGTGACCGTCCCCCCGCTTCAGAGGGTTGTCACGCTGTTGCTTTGCAGGGACAGAGCCGGCCGTCTTGGTGGGAAAAAGGGAAGAGTCGTGGCCAAACTGGGAAGCCTGATCTTTCAGTCAGCCCTAACTGCGGCCTCTCTTGGTCAACCGTGGATGTGGCTTAGGCTCTTTCCTGCTCTGATGAGGAAGTTGAGCGCGGCGGTAAATCACGACCGGCTCAACCACGGTGGAGCCATGTGGCCGTGGTGGGTGACCGTTCGGTGCCCGGGGTGGCTGGCCGGTTAGAGTCTCCTGCCCACGGTGGCTCTTTCATTCTGCGGTCTTTGGCCACGCTTTGGCCTTCGTTTGATGATGCCCAGCATTGCGTTCTACTAGTTGTCCCGGGGAAAGGAGGCAGGAATGAAGTCCTGGTGTTATGGGTGAAAGCGAAGCAAAGAGGTCTTTCTCTGTGGCCTCTGTGATCTGGGGGAACGTGGTCTCTGGCCTCATGGCAGCTTCTCTGGCCTTTGAAATATAAAAGTGCCCTAAAAATAACACGACTATAGGGGGGACAGGCAGCCTTCGTGTTTTCACAGGGGTATGGTAGAGGTTTCATTTAGTTCTAGAAAAATGACGATCCTTGTTGCTTTTTCCCCCTCATCATCTGTGTAAGGTCGATGCGTCCTTTACTGAGTTAGTTTGTGGGCACATCTCTGTTTCTGCCTTTATATTCATCTTTTATTGACAGTGTTGTACCTTTCTTCTTTCTCCCGGCATTGGGCTGACTGGCCGTAGCTCCCGGGATGGGATGGGGAGAGAAAGCCAGTCTCTTCTGTCCTTTTCTGCTCCGCGTGGATCTGGTATCTTCTGTGCACACTGTGAGAAATCATGAGCGTTTGGGTACCTGTGTCTTTGTCTGAGAGCCTACCGTTGTCCTTTGTGTCAGTCACAGCAGTGGCCGTAGAAAGCATCTGCCCTTTATGCCGACAACCTGCATCTCGAGGATATTCTGAGGAACCGACCCCACTTTAGGAGGGCAGAGAAGGGAGTGGGGCAGACGGAGAAGCGTTCCTCTGGGTGTCGTTCAGAAGTGGAAGGTGGATGATGACCTCCACATTCACGGGTCGTTCTGGCCCTTGCAGACCCTTGGGGTCAGTGGAGGGGGCTGGGGATCGGCTCACGCTTCCTTTCCAACCTCAGCCACGCAGGGACTCTGCACACGGGTCTGCTGCACACACGCTGCCCCAGGGCCACTCAGGTCTCCCCACTCTCTTCGGTCACCGCCCTACCCTCCTCCCGCATCTTCTCTTTCTAGAAAAAATACAAGCTGTCATTTGTATCAGCGCACAAAACACATCCACACTGGGAATAGAGGTCCAGGAAGCTTCGACTGAAATTAATATTAGCTAACAGGTAGAGACTACCTCCTTTATAAAAAAAAATAATCACAAATCCTAATATTCTCTCTTTAGATTCTCATGATAGCCATATGAGCTATAGGTTTAATTTAATTTAATTTAATTTAATTTAATAATTTAATTTAATTTAATTTAAGTTTAATCCTTCATGGAGAAGAAACGGAACCAAGATGAGAAGAATGAAATCACTTGTGCAGGGTCATTTGGCCACTTGTGGGAGCTGGGGCTTCTCCTGGTCCCCAAACTGCTGAGCCCAATGTGCCTTTAGTTCCTTAGCTTGTTGCAAATTGAACAAAACAGAAAGGAAAGAGGCAGACTTCTTTTGGAGCCTGGTTTCCCATTATGTTGCCATCTGATTCCTTTCAGGGACCAGATCCATGCACTGAGACCATTTGTATCACGTGTAATTCTCACGGCCTGATGAAGTAGGGATAGTGTTGTCCTGGCTTTTTAGACGCAGAAACTGAGGCCCAGAGAAGTCAAGTGACCTGCACAGGGTCACACAGCTGCTAAGTGGCAGGGCTGGCTGGGAGAGTCTGGACAGTCTGATTCCAGGAATGCAGGACACGTTCCTTCCTTTTCTTCCTTTCTTCCTTCCTTCCTTCCTTCCTTCCTTCCTTCCTTCCTTCCTTCCTTCCTTCCTTCTTTCTTTCTTTCTTTCTTTCTTTCTTTCTTTCTTTCTTTCTTTCTTTCTTTCCATTTATTTATTGGGTCATGTTTACTAAGGTATAACTTGCATCTAGTAAAAGTTATCTTTTTTTTTTTTTAAGTTTTTTTTTCAATGTTTATTTATTTTTGGGACAGAGAGAGACAGAGCATGAACGGGGGAGGGGCAGAGAGAGAGGGAGACACAGAATCGCAAACAGGCTCCAGGCTCCGAGCCATCAGCCCAGAGCCTGACGCGGGGCTCGAACTCACGGACCGTGAGATTGTGACCTGGCTGAAGTCGGACGCTTAACCGACTGCACCACCCAGGCGCCCCGAAAAGTTATCTTTTTTAGTTGCATCCTTGTTGAGTTTTGACATGAGTGCTGTCTTATAATTGAGATATCGACTATTTTGCCGCCCCATAAAGTTCTTTGTGTGCCTTTAGAGTCCGTGCCTTCTTCCATCCTTAGCTCCAGAACCTACATTCTTCAGCATCGCACCTTAAATAACAATTTCCCCATTTATGATGCAAGCTATTCACACGGTCTCGAGCAGCACATGACACATAGGCTTGTACAGGTGCTTGATAACTGGTAGCCGGAGCATTAGAAAGGTAGGAAAATGATCAAGAGAGTGAGGACAGTCCCGGTTCTCGTAAATCACGCCCGCGTCTCAAGCTGCAGAGACGACATCCGGTGATAGAGGAGTCCTTGCCCCTGCATAGCCGCTGCAGCCCCGGTCTATAAATGGGTTTCCGTCCTGTTCCTTAAATGGACACTGCCACCTGCTCACGGGGCCTCTTCGAGCCCATCTGGGAGAGAGGGCTAGGGAGGCTCCCTTCCCACACAGCAAAGAAGAAAGTGCCTCAGGGCCGCCTCAGGTCCCCGGGCGGTCACTTTGCTCTGCCCATACCTCCTTCCCCCCATCCCTGCTGGTGGCTGGGAAACCCAGGGCTCTGAGCTGGACAACTGGTTTTAGGAGGACACGTATCTTCCTTCTGGCCCAGAGACAGCATCCTCCCTCCATGTGGTTGGGGGTTCGGGAGAGAATTCAGCCCATGCCTACAGAATTGCACACCCCAAGGAGAGGGGGTTCCCCAAGTGGTACAGAAGGAGGACACCCTCCTCTGTGCTCTGGGCACTGGAGCCTGGGGTGTCCTTGGCTCTCCTCTGTGACTAGGGTTCGGGGGCATCCCGGGTAAGGCCAGCGGCAGATCTTTCTTTTGTGTGCATCTAGTTTTCTGCCCAAGTGGAGAAATCTGGGCTTTCCCATGGGCTTAGACAACAGAACTGTATTGTCCCACAGTCCTGGAAGCTGAAGTCCAAGGGCAAGGCATCAGAAGATTGGCTCCTTCTGAGGCTGTGAGTCAGAATCTGCCCCAGGCTCTCTCCTTGGCTTACAGATGACCATCTGGTCTTTGCATCTTCCCCCTATGCATGTCTGTGTCCACATTTCCCATTTTTCAAAAATTGTAAATGTTTATTTATTTTGAGAGAGAGAGAGAGAGAGAGAGAGAGAGAGAGAGAGAGAGAGAGAGAAGAGTGAGAGCGAGCATAAGTGGGGCAGGGGCAGAGAGAGAGGGAGACACAGAATCTGAAGCAGGCTCCAGGTTCCGAGCTGTCAGCACAGAGCCCGACGCGGGGCTCGAACTCACGAACCCTGAGATCGTGACCTGAGCCAAAGTCGGATGCTTAACCGACTGAGCCACCCGTGCACCCCCACATTTCCCGTTTTTATAAAGCCCTCAGTCATATTGAATTAGGGCCCATCCTAAGGAGCTCATTGGAACTTGATTAGCTCTGTAAGGACCTGGGCTCCTAATAAGGTCACTTTCTGAGGTACTAGAGGTTAATACTCAATTTTGGGGGCACACAGTTCAACAAATAACAATGCAAACACTGTGGTGAATTCCACCCAATTTCAAGGAGCATTCAGAACGTTCCATGCCCCTCATTTTCAAAGAGAATTGACAGCCACACAGTCTTATGCCTCTTTTTGAGCTTTGCTGAATAAACAAAGCAAAGTGATTTTATTGGCATATTTGAGATACGTGGACTTGAAAATTTAGAGACGTTTACTATAAATGAACTTAATAGGACATGAGCTCATCCATGATGAACTCACAAGATACATCGTTAAATATACAAAATTAGAGTCTCCCACATAGAAGCCACTAGATAGCAATTGTTCTCAAAGTTCTAGCAAATACCAGGTATGAAATTGCATGTGTGGCGTGTGGCCATTTTTATAAAACCGAGACTATATTTGTGCGTGTCCACACAGAAAAAAAAGATGGGAAGGAAATATCCTGGAACATTTCATGAAATGGTAACAAAGATTTACCCTGATGAGTTGGGTTATATGCAGTTTTATGCTTTTCTCTTTGTACATTTATTTTCCGAAACGTTCAAATAGATAACAGTGTTATTTGAAGAGGAAATTGGCACAGGGAAGGTTCTTAAGGGGGGAAAATACTAATTTTAAAATGTGGCGGTAGGACAAAGTATAAAGTGCATTTCAATAAGACAAACCACGCACGAATTCCTAAAAATGAGGCTCCTTTTGTAAATGGTCTGCCTAACCCACAGCAGCGCTAATTATTTCTATTACCATAAAGGTCAGGATGAAAATGCTAGGGGCAGAATATAGCATCTGGGGTGGAATTTTGGCCTTTGTGTCTCTCCTGGGTGAGAGCGGGCACACAGAAGGGGCTGAAAAATTATGGGGGTTACTTCACTTGTCTTCGAAGATCCCATCGCTTTTTTTTCTCTTTTTCTTTTTTTTTTTTTTTGGCCAGCCTTTTTTTTTTTTTTAAACCCTTCCAGCCGAAGTTCTCTTTTGACATTCGTTCCTATACCTTTAGGGACTAAATTAGTAGAATTTCTAATGCTCCATTTTCAGAATGTTACTAGGAGAATTGTAGGCGATTTAAAATATCAGTGGCAAGAAATTAAATCCATTCTGTCCTTATCACCTAATGTTGGCATAAAAGTCACTTCTGCTCTTCAGACAAATTCAGGGACTTTGATTTGGAGGAGGCTTTTAATGACGTGGCTTTGATGTTCCCAAGAAGCCATTCAATGATCGTAGCAGCCCCAAGCAATCATCAACTACTTTCTGGCCGACCAGCCCATTTCACTGTGCCGGGGCCATGGATTTTGCTCCACTGTTCATTTAGAGTCTGATATTTCATCCAAGAGACTCATGAACCTCTGTCAATAAAATGTTAACTGTCGTTCCATGGAGGGGCGCCTGGGTGGCTCAGTCGGTTAAGCATCCGACTTCAGCTCAGGTCATGATCTCGAGGTCAACGGGTTCGAGCCCCGCGTCGGGCTCTGTGCTGACAGCTCAGAGCCTGGAGCCTGTTTCAGATTCTGTGTCGCCCTCTCTCTCTCTGCCCTTTCCCAGCTTGCTCTCTCTCTCTCTCTCTCAAAGATAAATAAACATTAAAAAATTTGTTTTAAATAAAAAAATTAAAATAAATTTTAAAAAGCTGTAGCAACATGCCTTTTTGTTTCTTTATAAACACGGTGACTGAGAGAAAACACAGAGAAAGTGCTGGGAAGGGTGCACTGAGGTCTGTGGGGTCAGTCCCCATCTTGATGTCTCTCCAGTGTAGGGCATGGATTCTGAGAACCTGTCCGAAACGCCAAGGTCCCCGTGTGCAGCCCACACCACAGGCAGACAGATTTGCGTTTTTCTTCCTACTTGGGAGCCATCTGAGGAGCTGCTCATCACGATGTTACCATTTCAGGCACAATAGAAACCCTGAAACCATTGGAAATCTGAATATCGACAACAGCAGGACAGCACCAAGGAGAAAAATTACTTAGGAGAAAACGCATCCCCAGGGGATAGATGGTGTTAAGTTGCACCTGCTTCCGAGGCAGCATGGGAATGAGATGGGTTTTTCTTTCCTTCTTTTGCCAAATCTCTACAACTAGTTGGCAGACAGAAGCCAAGAGAGGCCAGATGATGGGAAGAGACAGCAACGTCCTTTAAAAAAAAATGCCTTCAAACAAGGACTTTGCCTTCTCTTGATAGAGAGATGCCATCCAGTTGATACCACTGAGTAATGCCCACTGTGGCCCGCGCTGTTGTTGATGGACAGGGAGAGCACGCCTACTCACTGCCAGGTCCTGACTCGTGGCCGGCAGGAGCCAGAGTCGCGATCTTTCCTTCTCAGAGGCAGGGACAGAGACTTCAGTAAGGGATGTCCCCAGGGATGCCCGGCCGGTTGGGGTGCCATGACTCACACTGAGCAAAATATGGAAAACCCCCCTTGACTCCACTCACTTCTGTGTGAATCATGGTCCCTCACCTGCATCCCTGGCTTTAGTCCCCTTGAGTCAGGCTCTTACCCCAGTTCGTTGAGATGACTGGTTTATTCTCTGTCTGTCCCGCCAGGTGGTGGGCCAAAGTCAGACACTGTGTCCCCTTCTCCTGGGGACCTTCAGGGCCCAGCCTAGCACCTGGCTCATCGGAGAAAATAAACAGTCCAGGAACTCGAGTCTCTCCCCCAGGTTGAGTCCAGGCCTCTGTCTGACCCTGAATCTGCACACTTCACTGCACGTGGCTTTGCATATCGGTGAACGTGCCTCATTGACAATCCGCTTTGGAAAAGGATCTTTTATTTCTTAGCCTGGGAGGGACCAAAGCCCTTTAGCTGGAGTATTTTGCTTCTGCAACAGCAGCGAGAGGCTGGAGTCAGGATCGTGTACAACCAGCTTCACTTCTTTCCCGATGGCTTGATAATAGGACTGAGAAGTCACGTCTTTGGGAGCCGGAGGCTGCTGTGGACCTCGTTCCAAGAGGGTTTTGTCTTTTCTCCAGTGTTGCCAAAGCAAATGCACGCACAGAAATCTTTCCAATATTTGGTGGCAAGATAGATGAGTCCCTTGGGGAGACTGAGGAAGAAGGGGTGGAGAGTGGCTGGGACCCTGGGGATGGCCTGGGACACATACTTGAGAAGGCTCTTTATTCCCCAAGCCTGGGCGGGGTGGGGGGGGGCTTTGGAAAGGGCGACCCTCTAGTCAAATCAAATCTCACTAAACCAAATATCAAGCCAATGCAGATGCAATACAGATTTAGCCACTTACATGTACAAGGGTAGCTTCAGAAAATATTCTCGGACTATCGTTTGGACCCTAAATTTAACCTGCTAAAAATTCATTTCACATTTCCTTCTCTTGAAACTTCTGGAATGAAAAGTAAGTATCTTTTAACAGGAACCCGTGTTTCATCCTGTAACTGAAACTGTGTGTTCCGGTTGAATGATTTTCTAAGTAGACGTAATCTGTCCGGCGTTCTGAGTTTGCACCGATGAAGAGGGAGGTTCTGCAAATTCAGTCTCATCTACGACACAGGAGAGTAACATACCAATTTTATAGGTATCCACGGCAAAGTGTTCTTTGTGTTCTGGAAATTGTGTAATAAAAACTCATACCGTGACGGCCTGAGCTCATAACCTACAGTTGTGGCCCCTGAGAAAGCTAAGAATGGAGGTTTTCAAAGACTGTAATAGAATAATTTTCTAAATCCTTGAAATGACTTAACTTCTTGAATCTTTTACTTACTTTGAGGAAACGTGTGACCAGTGCCTGGTGGAGCCGTACAGAGCCTGAGGCCAAGGGAAGGGTCAGTCTTACGGGCGGCCCTGTCTTTATGTGCAGTGTTGATGTTTATCCAAACTTTTTATACGTCTTTTGATTTTCTAAAATATTGCCTTAAAATGTTGTCTTTTTTTTTTTAAAGCTCTCTTGGGGTGTTGACAAATAAAACTGTAACATACTTACAGAGTACAATGTAATGAATGGATTGGTATATGCTCACATTGTGAAAGATTCCCACCTTTGGGGTAACCAACGACCACAAATCTCACCTCACATGTTTATCTTTGGTTTTTGGTGGGAACCCTTAGGTTCTACTGTTTTGGCAAATTTCGATTCTACAACACACTGTTATCAATAGTTACCATGTTATACGTTAGATCCTCAGACTTTGTTCATCTTATAACTGCAAGTTTGTACCTTTTTAGCAACCTCCCCCTATTCGCGCCCCCCAGCCCCTGGCAACCCCCTTCTACTCTGTTTCTATGAGTTTGTCTTCCTCCCTCCCTCCTTCCTCCTTCCTTCCTTCCTTCTTTCCTTCCTTCCTTCCTTCCTTCCTTCTTTTCCTTCCCTCTTTCCTCCTTCCCTCTCTCTCTTCTCTTTCTCTCTCTCCATTTCTTTCCTTCCATCCTTCCTTCCTTCCTTTTTTCTTCTTTCGTTCCTCCTTCCCTATCTCTTTCTCTCTCTTCTCTTTCTCTCTCCATTTCCTTCCTTCCTTCCTTCCTTCCTTCCTTCCTTCCTTCCTTCCTTCCTTCCTTCTTTCCTTCCTTCCCTCTCTCCTTCTCTCTCTTCTCTTTCTCTCTCTCCATTTCTTTCTTTCCTTCCTTCCTTCCTTCCTTCTTTCCTTCCTTCCTTCCTTCCTTCCTACCTTCTTTCCTTCCATCCTTCCTTCATTCCTTCCTTTTTTCCTTCTTTCGTTCCTCCTTCCCTCTCTCTTTCTCTCTCTTCTCTTTCTCTCTCTCCATTTCTTTCTTTCCTTCCTTTTTTCCTTCCTCCTTTCCTCCCTCCTGTCTTTCTCCCTCTCTCTTTCTCTCTCCCTCTCTCCCTTTCCTTCCTTCCTTGCCCTCTCTCTCCCCCTTTCCTCTTTCTTTCTTTCTTTCTTTCTTTCTTTCTTTCTTTCTTTCTTTCTTTCTTTCTTTCCCTTTTCCCACATATAAGTGTTTATATAATTGTTTGTCTTAATTAATGACTTTTTTGGTGCCCCCTTACATTTTGTGTCTGATGCGAATGCCTCACTCACATTACCCAATGGTGGCTACTCCAAGAACACCAAGATTTTGTAGATCTCACAAGGAAGGATAGAGGACGGAGGAGTAATGCAGTCACTCGTTCTCAAAGGAAGGGTGATTTTTACCATGAGCACGCAATAAGGTTGCTTCTGGGTCTATGTGTGAAGGTTGGGGCACCTCCCCCTTTCCTACTGCAGCTGGCACCATTAGGACATGGGTATTAGTGATGTGTGCACACGCCTAGATGCGGCCTACATGTGATCAGACGTACCTCAGTCTCCAGTCTAAGCTCAAAGTACAAGAAGAAATGGATCCAAAGCCACTTATTTACTGGAAAGTAGTCGTGGCCAATTCCGCTAGCGGAGTATCTCCTATGAAGGGATTGTCCGTGAGTTTGCAACTTGGTTGGAAGAGTCAGCCGGACAAATGTACGTGCTGAGTCAGACACCGCTCAGGTGTCACTTTAGGCTCTGTCGGTGAGGATCCCGTGGGTGGCCGGCTCAGCGCGGGCTCCACCGGCTTCAGGGAGGTGTGAGGCGACAGCACGCAGCTCCGGCCATGCCAGGAGTCTCCACCTCTGAATCTCGTGTTCTGGGGCTTCCTCCCAGTCCCCCGGCAGATGCCAGCTTCGAGACATCGCCCAGTCTAGAAGCACCAGGAACTGACACTTGGTGGCGTGGGTCTGGACTGGCGAAGGACAGGAGCTGGGGGCTCACTGGCTTACCTTTCCTCCCCTGGGTCCGCTGGGTCACACACCTCTCAGAGGGGCAAGGTCAGGGTCAGGCGCACCTGGATGGCCGGCTTATGATGGGTCTGCCTTCTCTCCTTCCTTCCTCTCTAACAAAGGGTATTGCAAATGCCATTTGCCTCAGTCTCTGCTTTCTGGGAAACCAAATGAAGACAGATTCTATGTTATTTCCCTGCAGCCCTTGGTGCAGTGGGACTGTCAGAAAAATTCCTTCAAAATTTATACCTTGAAGTACCAATCCTGCCTTTTTTATGGGTACATGGCACGTACTAGATTTTCAGAAGAAACTATCACACACCCAGTCTTCATTTAGGCTCCTTTTAATTGGGACTTCATTAAATTCTGACATGCTAGCTTTTTGTTAGTTAACATCCCTGGGGAAGGACACTTCCCCTCTGAGACCCCGGTGAGTTGCTTGGCAAGTGTGTGAGGGTTGAGGACAGTCCTCTCCCGCACTGGTTCTGCCTCATTCCCTCCCATCTTCTCCCTGCTTCTCTGCAGATTCTGCAGCGGTTGTGCCGACCAGCAGCCTGTACTGGAGAAGGTTCCTTAGATGGCTATTTAGCGTTTCCTTTTGTTTTTTCAATTTTTTAAATGTTTATTCATTTTTGAGAGACAGAGAGACAGAGAGTGAGTGGGGAAGGGGCAGAGAGAGGGGGAGACACAGAATCCGAAGCAGGCTCCAGTCTCTGAGCCGTCGGCACAGAGCCTGACACGGGGCTCGAACCCACAAACCAGGAGATCATGACCTGAGCCGGATTCAGACGCTCAACCGACTGAGCCACCCAGGCGCCCCGGCTCTTTAGCATTTCCTAATGGTTAAATGAGGGCAATATAGGGAGGTAGTTTTCAGGAAAATGCGTCTGTTCTCATAAGCTGAGTAGTTGTCTCATTGGTGATCATAAAGGCAAATTCAGTGGAAGCTTTCTCACACGAGACCCTCTGTCCCTTCAAGAGGTCTTGGGGATGATGACAGAGACACTGTCTTGATACGTTGGAAGAGAGAAGGCCATTGTGTCTGAGGAGATGAGCACAGAGCTGGCTTGAGCGGCAGGGATGCTGATTTCGGATGGCCGAGGAGGGAAGGGTCTGTTATTCTTCAGACACTTAGGAGGGCGTGGAAGAAGGTTCTGGGTCTGTGGTGGGACGAGATGTGGTGGACGGTCCCAGACAGGAGTGTTTTATGAATGTGAAGTTGTTAGGGTGGCGGTGGGGGTCGGGGGAGGCTGGAGTGGACCAGGAGGGGACCCGAATGAGAGCATCTGTGCCAAAGGCCGTGACAAGGGGCGGACAGCAAGAACCATGGCGATAAAGCAGTCGGGTGTGATGACCGCCGTAGACCCCCAGAATGGGAGAGCTCTTGGATTGTTCTCCGCTGCTCTCAGCCTTCCCCGAGAAATGCTGCAAGGTCTCAGAGAATTTTGAAAAGAGATCCTCCCGGTGAATAGTTCTCTTTTGTCAGGATCATTTTCTGATCATCTCTCGTGACGCCCATCAGTTTCACCTTGCCTCCATCATATAAGACCTGACACTAAACCCCTTTCTTAGAGATCCTGAAAAAATGAACTCCTTTTCTTCCCTGTGCACCTCTCATGTTGGATCTCCTCGGGTTTCTACAATGTGACCTTTGATGGAATGAAGTATTTGTGACATTTGAAAGGTGTCAGTGTTGAAGGTTTTTAAAGACAGTGAGGGTTGACTGTGCATCTATTCTGCATCCATATGCCATTTAGTTCGACTTTATTCAGCTCTCCAACCCTGTCCTTTTATTCTCTGAGAGTCGCTTTTTCCCCCCGGCCCCTCCCTGGGTTACGCGGGGAGGGATGGAAGGCGTAAACACTGGAGTAGTTCAGTCGCCAACAGCTGCCGCAGAGCCAGCTGGATCCTCCGCATGAGTGGTCCGATTCGCTCCGGGACAGCCACCTCACCGCCTTGAGGTTGAAAAGGTTGAAAAGGGACCTCACCGCCTTGAGGTTGAAACAAGCGCAGGCGAGAAGGAAGGGGCCTTTTACTGGTAAATCTACTGTATTGAAGAAATGTGTAATTTATTTAAATGGAGATGATGCACGCTCTTGGTTGACTGTTCAGCCGATGATGCCGTGGCGTCATCGCCCAGCATGGCACGGGCCCTACTCGAAGTGTGTTGAAGAAGAGTTGATGTCTGGTTAAGCAGTGTAGCCTTTCTTCGTAAGAACACACCGGCAGGTCTAGCATTCTGGAAACTCAAGGTGTTCTACATTAGACATGAAGACGGGGCCCACGTGTATACAGTCTTTCCAACTTGGCCATTCCCTCCACCTCCTGCCACAGAGAAGTGGTTTACCTTCCCAGAACGGGACAGAGCACCCCTGAATTGGGTGGGCAATTTGCACTTCACATTGACCGGGATAGGGTGTGTGGCGGGCTGGGCGAGCCCCGGGACGCTTGGCTTTGCCACATTCTCCTGAGTAACCATCTGCGCGGGGCATCAGGAGTCCGTAGGGATGGTTCACTCGGTTTACGTGAGTCTTTACCATTCACCCGATTTATTTACACTAATTAGGACCTGAAAGCAAGATTTTTCCGGATGATCCCTCGACTGTTAATCAAGGGTGGACTAAGGATCTGGGAATTTCTTATGACAACATTGAACGCTAATGGGAGCTGATAATTATTTTCATGGTACTGTTTTTAGGCTGGAGTCCTCGACCCAAATATAAATTTTGAGGATATCCTTATCCCTCAGTGAGAGTCATCTGTAGTGGTTTTCTCCTTGTTTAGCACTCCGCCTCTCTCTCTTTCCAGGATCCTATCTGAATAGTTAGTAACAATGACAATTCCTGCAAGACGCTAACCTCTGGGCATGGAAATTCTGTCTGTAGTCTTTTTTTTTTTCTTTTAATTTTTTTTAACGTTTATTTTTATTTTTGAGACAGAGAGAGACAAAGCATGAACAGGGGAGGGTCAGAGAGAGGGAGACACAGAATCTGAAACAGGCTCCAGGCTCTGAGCCGTCCGCACAGAGCCCAACGCGGGGCTCGAACTCACGGACCGCGAGATCATGACCTGGGCCGAAGTCGGCCGCTTAACCGACTGAGCCACCCAGGCGCCCCATGTCTGTAGTCTTAATGTGCTACCTACTAGCTCCTGACCTTGGACAAATCAGGCTCCCTTCCTGGCTTCATTTTCTTCACCCGAAAGTTAGAAACTTTATCATCTCTTCAATCTTGTTCGACCTGAAGCACATTTTCTGAGAATGACCAGAAAATTGGATTGACACAATGCTGCTCTCTCCACGGCCTACAACAACTCTGAGCATGATGTTAAAGCCAGTAGTTGGATAAGCTCTGAAGAAACGTGTTGGTATGTTGACATGTGTAGTACATTTCCCATGGCTCCCCAGACCTCTCGGCCGGAGAATCTTGCCCAGCGACCTAAGACTAACCAAGAGGCCAGCCTGGTAAAATGAAACTGCACAGGGTAGGCTTAAACAAGGACGGAAAGGTGTCTCAACAGTAGGAGAAACTGACTAAACATGATAATTTTTTAGTTGATTAACATTTTTCTTTAACAGTAAGACCCTGGACATTGTGATTAGAATGACAACGGCCATCGCTGGCAAAAACGACAATTCTCATCTTCTCGACGGTTGGCCCAAAGTCTTGGCCGTCCTCCTCATATTCCAGATGAGGTTTTGGTCAGTCGACAACAGCTTCCCATCTGGTGCTCCTTGGATGTGGGTCGTGGGGGGCGGGGGGGGGGCAGTCTGTGCAACTTGAACAGGTCCTTCCTGGGGTTGACCCTTTCCTGGTCTCATGAGCACCACGTTTGAACCATCTGAGCTAAAGTAACACAGAATGTGATATAATGCAACAGGTATTTGCAGCACCAGAAGAGATGAAAAATAATCCTGAATACATCTGATAACAATTTCTCTCTCTTTTTTTATGCCTTTAGCGACAAGGCACTGGGGCAACCAATGGAAAAGACAAGACGTCTGGCGAAAATGGTAAGCCAACGTGCGTAGTCTAGACATTTACTTTCGCCACCGCTGCGGCCTCGTGCACGCGGCGCGCGTGGGTAATAACGCCTCCTATCCAAACCAGCTGACCAGCCGTGTTTGTGCTTCGGGTTAGAGCGGATCCGAGCAACCCACGGCGTGCGCCATGGTCCGGTTGTTGCAAAGAAAACCAAGCTATAGCTACACGCGGTGATAAGAAAACGGTTTCCTTCCCAGAGGAGGACTCCCGTTTTGGGCGACGTGATAATTACAATGCAAATATAGTTCTGTGCTTTCTTCATTAGGGCTGGTGAGAATCGTCGGAGTTGTTGTGAGGATAAAATGAGATCACGTGACATAAGCGCTCGGAAAGGTGTGAAGCGCTCAGCTCCGGGCGGGAGGCTCTGCAGCCTGCCTCGCGTCCCAGCCCCCCCTCCCCCTCCCCCCTCCCCCTCCCCCTGGACTTAGGACCCAGAGCTCCGCGCTGGCCCCAGGGAGGTCTGGATCCCGGAGGGTCCTGAGTGTGCGGCAGAGGCCAAAGCGCGTGCACGCCGGGCTGCGGTCCCCAGCCGGCCTGGATCTGCAGGAGCGATCGACATGCACGGGATCTGAGGCTTGGAGGGGGCGCGCCGGGTGCTAGCCCGCCCCCCCCCCCAGCTTTATCGGGTGAAGGGAAGGACGCATGCTAATGGGGACCAGAGTGTGCCCCCGGTGAGGTGGGGTTCCAGGTGTCGTCACTTTGTGTCGATGATCAAATGAACTCACGTTTCTGGAACGTGGGTCCCGCCTCCTGCCGGAAGGGGTCTGTGCCGGTGCCCGCTCCTCCGGGGGGGGGGGTGGTGCCCCTCTCAGTACCGGCTGCAGAAACTCCCAGCCGGCTTTCAGCGGCCTCTGCCCGAGTCTGCGCTGGGGCCCGAGCGAGACCCAGGTGCCGGAACGTTCGTCCCTCGGCGCGGCAAGGTCAGTGGGCCGGCCCCGGGGTGAAAGGGCATTGCGTGGATGGGGAGAGGGGTTGGTGGCCAAGCGTGCCCTGATCGCAGCGGGGGGGTGGGGGGGGCACCGGTCTTTTCCGTGTGACGCGGGGGGTGGGCCGCTGGCGGCGGGAGGGGAGCTGTGCAGACCCGGGGGGGGGGGGCGGCGGCCCCCTCCCCCTCTCCCCGGTTGGTGGCACAGTGGCCGCCATCCCTTCCCGGACCCCACCGCCCCGCGATCCCGGGTCTGGAAGACCACGGAGAGCTGTCGTTTTTGTTGGTTTTGTCCGTCGACGGTTCCCATGGGAGAAACTAAAAGGGGAAGGTCGTTTTAAAAAAGGTTTAGGTACTAGTTCAGTAAAAATAAAGCGATAAACCCCTGACATGTTCACGCAAGTCGCATTTTAAAATACAGAGTAATTGCATTCTCCAAAACAGAAAAAACCCTTTAGTGAAAGAGTGGCAATGTTTTCCATTTTTGCAAACCTCTTTAATGGCTGACTTAATAGAAGCCAGCTGCCTCCGCGTTCCATCCGGGACGTCGGGTCACGTGGCCGCAGGAAAATTCCACTGTGCCCTCGTGAGAGAACTCGGTTTAACAAAGCATTATTGTATTAGTATTTATAACAAATAATTCTGATGTGAGCGCTTCCTCAGAGGAGGGCAGCACCCCCAGGGCGCCTGGTCCACACCGTGAGAGCTACTGTGGCTCCTGTGTCAGCCGCGAGGAGCCAGGAGTCTGCAGGGAAGGCAGAGTCAGGGCCTAAAGGGGGCCCAGTCCCTCCTGGTCACTGTCTCTGCCCCATGGCTCCACCCTGGCGTCAGACCCATAGGCGCTGGGAAGCATGTGGACACGCTCGGTGCTTTGCACCCAAGAGAATTGTCAGCTGTTACAGAAGACATGCCTTCCTGCCATTGTTCTTTTAAAAGTAATTAATTTTATTTTGGGAGGGGGGGGTGCAGAGAGAAAGGGAGAGAGAGATTTTTATTTTAGTTTTTTATTGATTTATTTTGAAAGAGACAAAGAGAGAGTGAGCAGGGGAGGGGCAGAGAGAGAGGGAGAGAGAGAATCCCAAGCAGGCTCCTCGCTGCCAGCACCGAGCCCGGGGCAGGGCTCGAACTCACGAACTAACAAGATCATGACCTGAGCTGAAACCGAGAGTCTGATACTCGACTGAGCCACCCAGGCGCCCAAGGGAGAGAGAGTCTTAAGCAGACTCCACACTCAGCGTGGAGCCCAACGTGGGGCTCAGTCCCCCCACCCCAGGATTATGACCTGAGTTGAAATCAAGAGTCTAACGGTCAGTTGACTGAGCCACCCAGGCACCCCATCTGAGGTTCCATTCTGAGGCATGTAATTTCTTTCAGCCAAAACCTGATCCCTTCTAGTGAAAACTAAATGTGTCTTTTCTGGAGGTATGAAAATTAGTGGAAAGAAAAATGCGAGACGCTGTGGATAAAGCTTTCCTTTATAGAATTCTAGATATTAGAGGACATTCACTTCCGAGTAAGAAATGGGATGTTTAGAATTAGACATTCCTCAATAATTGTAGAACAAAGTGCTCTATGAATTCAAATTATTAACGTGTTGCCCCTTAATTTCAGACAAAACTGCTCATGCATGATATATGCACACGGTATTTTATCCTAATATTAAATTTGTGCTTTGCCTCTAAAAATGAACCAAGACAAAAGTCAGGAACAACCCAGTGGTGATTGGGGTGAAGCCTTCTGGAAGAGGTCTAAAAGACATTTTCCTAAAAATCTAAGACGCTTAGTTCTTAAATTTCTTAATTTTCTTAAATTTATAGCATGAGAATGTCATCTTGGAATTTGTTTTAAACTAATATTACATTCCATTGAAATTCAAATTATTTTACTCTGTCATCACAGGAGTGAGATCTTTTGTCTGAATGTATATTTCCTATTAACACAAATGAAGGTGCCCACATATGTTGAAGGAACAGGGACCCACCAAGATGTTCCGAGAGGTGGGCAGTAGTTAAACACAAAAGGATCATCCCCAAATTTCATTATTGTCCACAAGTGTTCTCATTGCAACTATTATAAACGTACTTTAGGCCTTCATTTTACCACTTAAAGCCAAACAGACTGTAGGATTGAGGAGTGAGGGGCTCCACATTCTTGGTCAGATCGCCAGATCACAGAAGACACAAGTCAGACGTGTTAAAGCTCCAGAGGGTTCCAGATTTTCGGCTCTGCTGGAATTTTGTGACATTAAATATTATCTCAATTATCTCCAGGGACTCTGGATTCTTGGTATCCCAAGATTATTTTTACTGCTGGTGTTGTTGCTGTGGATGTGAAAAAGGATGTTTATCCACATTACATTCAGAATGCCCCTGAATTCTTCCTCCGTCTCTGGGATGCCAACCTCTGGACACACAACCCAGCAAATTCGAATGTTTTCCATCACATCTGACAGGTCTTTCAGAAATTTTAGGGTTATATTTTTTATTTTTATTTTTTAACGTTTATTATTTACTTTTGAGAGAGCGAGAGAGAGACAGAACGTGAGCAGGGGTGGGGCAGAGAGAGGGAGACACAGAATCCGAAGCAGGCTTCAGGCTCCGAGCTGTCAGCACAGAGCCTGACATGGGACTCGAACCCATGAACCATGAGATCATGACCTAGGTGAAAGTCGGACACTTGATTGACTGAGCCACCCAGGCGCTCTGAGGGGTATATTTTTTAGTTAAAAAATGAATTTGTTAGGATCTTGTTAGTTCTGGGGCGCCTGGGTTATTAAATGTCCGACGTCAGCTCATGTCATGATCTCACGGTTCGCCAGTTCGAGCCCCGCATCAGGTTCTCTGCTGTCAGCTCAGAGCCTGCTTCAGATCCTCTGTCCCTCTCGCTCTCTGGCCCTCCCCCACTTGCACGTGAGGCTGTGCTCTCTCTCTCAAAAATAAATAAACATTTAAAAAGTATTAGAAAAAAGGGGTCTTGTTAGTTCAGAGATATTCCTTCTTATATGAACGAACTACCTGCATTGGCTGATTAGTTTGGGCCGAGAACTTCATTTATCCCTTGACACAGTGTTCTTCCTGGAGGGACACAATAATTTGTCACTCCAGTTACAATTCCTGGGCTGTGGTAATCTCACACATGTTTACAAATAGAGACACAAACCATCTGACTCCAGAGTATTCACCTCCAATCACTAGTTTGGACACAAGCAAAAGGTATTTTTCAAGTCAGTAGTTTTCCTCAGTGCCTTAATCTGTATCTTGATACTTGTCATCGGAGGGATTCCAAGAGTTAAAGTTTTTATTGACATAGAAAGTAGAAAAATTCTGGAAGGAGCGTGGCCTCTGGGAGGCCTCCAGTCTGAAGGAAAGATTTACGAATAATAAACCTCTGGCAGAGCTTATGTTCAGAGCCTGGAGGCTTACCCCAGCTAAATTGAATTTCTAAAACTGGAATGGATTTCTCCTGATTTGGTGAGCTGTGATACGTTTGTTTCCAGAAAGTTCTGTCTTTGGAGGTGGAGGGCGTGAGTGCACCTGACTTCAGGAACGTCTCCCCTCCTATCCAGGCTCTGGGTAGATATCCAGAAGGAACGTTTTATTCTGCATCACTTGTACCACCTGTGGGGCTCACAGCAGTTGTAATTTCTTTGAGGTGTGAGTGCCCGTGCCAAGATCTCAGGCGCCATGCTTGAGTAGGTGAGCCCCTTCTTTGGGAAAGGGGTTGTGGCTTGAGAAACTTCTAGTAGGTGTGGGGATATGCTAGGACCACATAGCGTGCAGTTTGCTTTGATATGATTCTATGATCGCTAACAATGAATAAGATCAAATGTTGTACTGGGTGCTCTCGTCTCTTTTTTTTTTTTTTTTTAAATATGAAATTTATTGTCAAATTGGTTTCCATACAACACCCAGTGCTCATCCCAACAGGTGCCCTCTTCAATACCCATCACCCACCCACCCCTCCCTCCCACCCCCCATCAACCCTCAGTTTGTTCTCAGTTTTTAAGAGTCTCTTACGGTTTGGCTCCCTCCCTAACTTTTTTTTTTTTCCATCCCTTCCCCCATGGTCTTCTGTTAAGTTTCTCAGGATCCACATAAGAGTGAAAACCTATGGTATCTGTCTTTCTCTGTATGGCTTGTTTCACTTAGCATAACACTCTCCAGTTCCATCCACATTGCTACAAAAGGCCATATTTCATTCTTTCTCATTGCCATTACCACGTAGTACTCCATTGTGTGTATAAACCACAATTTCTTTATCCATTCATCAGTTGATGGATATTTAGGCTCTTTCCATACTTTGGCTATTGTTGAGAGTGCTGCTATAAACATTGGGGTCCAAGTGCCCCTATGCATCAGCCCTCCTGTATCCCTCGGGTAAATTCCTAGCAGTGCTCTAGCTGGGTCATAGGGTAGATCTATTGTTAATTTTTTGGAGGAACCTCCACACTGTTTTCCAGAGCAGCTGCACCAGTTTGCATTCCCACCAACAGTGCAAGAGGGTTCCCTTTTCTTCACATCCTCGCCAGCATCTATAGTCTCCTGATTTGTTCATTTTGGCCACTCTGACTGGCGTGAGGTGGTATCTGAGTGTGGTTTTGATTTGTATTTCCCTGATGAGGAGCGACGTTGAGCATCTTTTCATGTGCCTGTTGGCCATGTGGGTGTCTTCTTTAGAGAAGTGTCTATTCATGTTTTCTGCCCATTTCTTCACTGGATTATTTATTTTTCGGGTGTGGAGTTTGGTGAGTTCTTTATAGATTTTGGATGCCTTTTGTCAGATATGTCATTTGCACATATCTTTTCCCATTCTGTTGGTTGCCTTTTAGTTTTGTTGATTGTTTCCTTTGCAGTGCGGAAACTTTTTATCTTCGTGAGGTCCCAATAGTTCATTTTTGCTTTTAATTCCCTTGCCTTTGGGGATATGTCCAGTAAGAAATCACTGCGGCTGAGGTCAGAGAGGTTTTTTCCTGCTTTCTCCTCTAGGGTTTTGATGGTTTTCTGTCTCAGCTTCAGGTCCTTTATCCATTTTGAGTTTATTTTTGTGAATGGTGTGAGAAAGTGGTCTAGTTTCATCCTTCTGCATGTTGCTGTCCAGTTCTCCCAGCACCATTTGTTAAAGAGACTGTCTTTTTTCCATTGAATGTTCTTTCCTGCTTTGTCAAAGATTAGTTGGCCATACTTTTGTGGGTCCACTTCTGGAGTCTCTATTCTATTCCATTGGTCTCTGTGTCTGTTTTTGTGCCAATACCATGCTGTCTTGATGATTACAGCTTTGTAGTAGAGACTAAAGTCTGGGATTGTGATGCCTCCTGCTTTGGTCTTCTTCAAAATTACTTTGGCTATTCTGGGTCTTTTGTGGCTCCATATAAATTTTAGGATTGCTTGTTCTAGCTTTGAGAAGAATGCTGGTGCAATTTTGATTGGGATTGCATTGAATGTGTAGATAGCTTTGGGTAGTATTGACATTTTAACAGTATTTATTGTTCCAATCCATGAGCAGGGAATGTTTTTCCATTTCTTTATATCTTCTTCAATTTCCTTCAGAAGCTTTCTATAGTTTTCAGCATACAGATCTTTTACATCTTTGGTTAGATTTATTCCTAGGTATTTTATGATTCTTGGTGCAACTGTGAATGGGATCAGTTTCTTTATTTGTCTTTCTGTTGCTTCATTATTAGTGTATAAGAATGCAACTGATTTCTGTATATTGATTTTGTATCCTGCGACTTTGCTGAATTCATGTATCAGTTTTAGCAGACTTTTGGTGGAGTCTATTGGATTTTCCATGTATAATATCATGTCATCTGCAAAAAGTGAAAGCTTAACTTCATCTTTGCTAATTTTGATGCCTTTGATTTCCTTGTGTTGTCTGATTGCTGATGCTAGAACTTCCAACACTATGTTAAACAACAGCAGTGAGAGTGGACATCCCTGTCGTGTTCCTGATCTCAGGGAGAAAGCTCTCAGTTTTTCCCCATTGAGGATGATATTAGCTGTGGGCTTTTTATAAATGGCTTTTATGATGTTTAAGTATGTTCTTTCTATCCCGACTTTCTTGAGGGCTTTTATTAAGAAAGATGCTGAATTTTGTCAAATGCTTTTTCTGCATCAATTGACAGGATCATATGGTTCTTTTCTTTTCTTTTATTAATGTGATGTATCACATTGATTGATTTGCAAATGTCGAACCAGCCCTGCAGCCCAGGAATGAATCCCACTTGATCATGGTGGATAATTCTTTTTATGTGCAGTTGAATTTGATTTGCTAGCATCTTATTGAGAATTTTTTCATCCATATTCATCAGGGATATTGGCCTGTAGTTCTCTTTCTTTCCTGGGTCTCTGTCTGGTTTAGGAGTCAAAGTAATGCTGGCTTCATAGAATGAGTCTGGAAGTTTTCCTTCCCTTTCAATTTTTTGGAAAAGCTTGAGAAGGATAGGTATTATCTCTGCTTTAAATGTCTGGTAGACTTTCCCTGGGAAGCCATCTGGTCCTGGACTCTTATTTGTTGGGAGATTTTTGATAACTGATTCAATTTCTTCACTGGTTATGGGTCTGTTCAAGCTTTCTATTTCCTCCTGATTGAGTTTTGGAAGAGTGTGGGTGTTTAGGAATTTGTCCATTTCTTCCAGGTTGTCCAGTTTGTTGGCATATAATTTTTCATAGTACTCCCTGATAATTGCTTGTATCTCTGAGGGATTGGTTGTAATAATTCCATTTTCATTCATGATGTCATCTATTTGGGCCATCTCCCTTTTCTTTTTGAGAAGCCTGGCTAGAGGTTTATCAATTTTGTTTATTTTTTCAAAAAACTAACTCTTGGTTTCATTGATCTGCTCTACAGTTTTTTAAGATTCTATATTGTTTATTTCTGTTCTGCTCTTTATTATTTCTCTTCTCCTGCTGGGTTTGGGGTGTCTTTGCTGTTCTGCTTCTATTTCCTTTAGGTATGCCGTTAGATTTTGTATTTGGGATTTTTCTTGTGTCTAGAGATAGGCCTGGATTACAATGTATTTTCCTCTCAGGACTGCCTTCACTGCATCCCAAAGCGTTTGGATTGTTGTCTTTTCATCTTCATTTGTTTCCATGTATTTTTAAATTTCTTCTCTAATTGCCTGGTTGACCCATTCATTCTTTAGTAGGGTGTTCTTTAACCTCCATGCTTTTAGAGGTTTTTCAGACTTTTTCCTGTGGTTGATTTCAAGCTTCATAGCATTGTGGTCTGAAAGTATGCATGGTATGATCTCAATTCTTGTATACTTATGAAGGGCTGTTTTGTGACCCAGTATGTGATCTATCTTGGAGAATGTTCCATATGCACTTGAGAAGAAAGTATATTCTGTTGCTTTGGGATGCAGAGTTCTAAATATATCTGTCAAGTCCATCTGATCCAATGTATCATTCAGGGCCCTTGTTTCTTTATTGATCCTGTGTCTAGATGATGTATCCAGTGTTGTAAGTGGAGTATTAAAGTCCCCTGCAATTACCACATTCTTATCGATAAGGTTGCTTATGTTTGTGATTAATTGTTTTATATATTTGGGGGCTTCTGTATTTGGCACATAGACATTTATAATTGTTAGCTCTTCCTGGTGGATAGACCCTATAATTATTATACAATGCCCTTCTTCATCTCTTGTTACAGCCTTTAATTTAAAGTCTAGTTTGTCTGATGTAAGTATGGCTACTCCACCTTTCTTTTGACTTCCAGTAGCATGATAGATAGTTCTCCATCCCCTCACTTTCATTCTGAAGGTGTCCTCAGGTCTAAAATGAGTCTCTTGTAGTAAGCAAATAGATGGGTCTTGGTTTTTTTTTTTTTTTTTTTTTTTTTTTTTATCCATTCTGATACCCTATGTCTTTTGGTTGGAGCATTTAGTCCATTTACATTGGATGGGATGGGTCCAGGAGAGGGATGGGTCCGGGAGGGGGATGGGTCCGGGAGGGGGATGGGTCCAGGAACAGAGGTGACTGAGTGCTCTCTCTTGAGCCGGAGAGGGACCGTCAGTTCTGGCAGGAGGCGCTGCCTGGCTGATCCTGCTTGTGTGCACAGGAAGTTTGGATGGAAGGCAAGAGGAATAAACGCAGTTTCTAGAAAGACTACAGAGGCATCACGCCATGCCACCGCCTAAAGCAGGGAGGTGACCTGGTTCTGCTTCGAAGGCAGATGCGATAGACCAGGGTTGAGGGCTGATGGAGAGAAAGCCGTGGCCCCTCAGTGTGGATTCGTGGCGTGCGTCTAGGCTGGCGTGTGCAGGCATCTGGAAGGCAGGGATTTGTGAAGCCCTGCTCCACACCGAGATCTAATATGCCAACTCTGTATAAATCCCCATAGGAGTTCAGGCGGGAATTTACCATCTTCTGCTAAGCCTCCCTGAAAAGGGGGGGGGGGAATAGGATGTCGAGCAGCAAAATGTATCCGAAATATGCTGTTTAAAATGTTTCCAGCCTGCACCTGGCTGCGGGAAAAGCACTTCCCCAAAGTTATCAATCTCTAGGTGTGCAACGATTACCAGCCCGGAAAGCTCTAAATCTGTCTCCGGCTGGCGTAATAAGGCCGGGAGCTGCATGAAGCCCGGAGTTCGCCTGTGCTGACATATTGTGAAAACTGCCACGAATGCCACGGACACATGAAGCTTTCAAGGCAAAAAATCAAATGACTCTGGGCTCCATCTGGGGCCTCTTGGCCCTTTCTCTCCTTCTTTTTCCGGTCTCAAAGCAACCAGCATAAAAACAAAACAAAACAAAATCCAAACAAGAAACACTAACAGGGCCTTCAGATATTATACCGGGATATGCCCCTTTTGCTGTCAGCGTGCACCACTGTGAAGATCTGTATTCCAGAAGAAGGGATGGACACATAAGGTTGCTTCTGATATTGATCCAGAGGGAGACAGAATGAAATCGGAATTGCTTATTAAGCCGGGCCTTTAAACCACCAGGGTCTCCGCACAAACCTGGTCAATGGGTCATGTTGTTCAACAAGTCAGTCGATTCCGTGTGAAGGTTATTTTAGGGATTAGTGCTGACAGGAAATTTATTTCTGTTCATCTTAGTTATGTGAGCGATTTTTTTTTTTTGTTTTTTGTTTTTGCCTCTCAGGTTGGGCATGATAATAACTTTAGTGTGCAGGTAATACCTTGGATAAGTATGGTGCTTCTAATCCGCTGTCTTGGAGTAAACGCGCTTGAAGGATTGTCAGTAGGAGTCGAGATCTGTAGCTGTGCCTAGTTGTCATTCTCTACATCTGTATATTTTGCGTAGCTTAAAATGCTCTCATGCATGACCTTCTGTCAAGGCAGCCTTGGGAGGTGCGTAGGGAGGCTGCGTCAGGCAGAGCTCCCCGTGACGTCGGTGAATTGTCCAAGGTCACACCAATCAGAAGAAAACGATTTTGGTTATCTGGCCAGCAGTGTAGACACTCCAGGTTGTCTCCACAGACACTCGCTCCTGAGATTCCTCCTGACCTGGGGTCTTGGTTGTCAACTGGCAACTAGGGTGGGTTGGGGTCTGAGCCCATGGAACAGAATGAGGTTCACAGGCTTACATCCTGGCCAAACCAGAAACCATAGTCTCCACAGCACTGTTATCTCATCAACTTAGTTAACCAGCCTCTGGAAAATATGTGTGATGTCAGACTCATTACAGGGACAGCCACATTAATTTTTAAAATTAAAACATTGAAGCAGTATGCTAATTTATGGGCTTATCCATATTTTTCACTTTTTTTCCTCCCTCCCTCCCTCCACCCCTCCTTCCTTCCTTCCTCCTTTTTGAGATTGAACATTGGATAACTTTAGACCAGCCGAAGATAGAATTCTGTTTCCTATCATACGGAGAAGGCCCATATGCCTTGGTGAAAAGCTGAAGGTAGAAATTATGCCCAAAGAATTGCTGTTTAAGGTCTTTTTAAGCCCACAAAGCAGCTTGTAAGCAGGAAGATGGCGATCCTTCCTTTCTTTGGAACCCCTCCTTAACTAGGACACAGGAACATTTCATATTCTGCTAATCAATTATTCGTATGGAAATAATATTTCTCAAGTGCTTGAAAACATTTTGCTCTTTTAAGCACGTGAAACCCTCACAATTTTACTTCTAGAATTAATTTGCACAGCGAGCAGCTTTTCAGAAGAGAAAACCGACTGGCATCTCAGCCTGCGCTCTCTGATAAGATGGTTTAAATTTGTAGGTTTCGTATTTGTGAGTTCATCTGCGATTACGGAAGCATGTGTAAATGCTAATGTTCCTTCTTGAGAAAGGGTGTTCTCGGTAGATAGTGGGCTGAAGTGTCTTCAGAAGCTGAATTCCCTCTCAGGCTGGACTGACTCTCCCATTCATAGGAAGAGGAAGTCTTGGGGTTTCTAATCATGCCTCCCTGCGCATCCTTACGGCCACCACAGATGTCGCTTCAGACCCTAGGGCAGAAGTTGCCCCGGGCCTCCCAAGAAAGCTCTCTGCAACATTCTAGAACACAGCTTTGGGGAGAGCCCCCGGGGCCTGTTGTGAACTTATGTAAATTCCACTCAAGCCATTGATTGGTTTCTCCCAGCATTCTGCATCAGTAACGAGTCTGCGTTTCTGATCAATACTAATTAATTGTGACAATTTGGCCGCATTTGGACCGTTCAATCAAGAGACAGCATTATTTTGTTCCAAGTACCATTTTTATGCCTCCTTAGCGAGCTCCTCCGTGTTTTCAGGAAGCAACCAATTTTCATTAACTTAGGCAAGCTGAGAACAGATTTGGCTCTGAATCCTCTTTTTAAAAGTTACTTCAAAAATGTGATAACGTTTTTTTGTGTTTTTTTTTCCCCCTTTGCTAAAACCTAGTGGAGCAGACGGGCAGAGTCACTGTGGCAGAGGGCAGAGGCTTTGCCCTGGCTTTTTTGGAGGAGTCGGGAGAGCAAACGCTGTCCTGGTCACCAGCTCACCCAGCCCTGTGCTCTGGACCACCAGACCTAGCGAACTCATTCCTGGTTGTTCGTGGATTGCTACCTCCTTTCCTTTCTCACTCTCGGCGAAGGAGAGACCCGCCAACATCAGGGTGTAGGGAAAAATGAAAACATGGCCGGGGCGCCTGGGTGGCGCAGTCCGTTAAGCGTCCGACTTCAGCCAGGTCACGATCTCGCGGTCCGTGAGTTCGAGCCCCGCGTCGGCTCTGGGCTGATGGCTCAGAGCCTGGAGCCTGTTTCCGATTCTGTGTCTCCCTCTCTCTCTGCCCCTCCCCCGTTCATGCTCTGTCTCTCTCTGTCCCAAAAAAATAAATAAAAACGTTGAAAAAAAAATTAAAAAAAAAATGAAAACATGGCCCCTTGTTCAGAAATTACCAAGCTGAGCATTAAATCACCCTGCTGAGCGCAGGGGCCCTACACACGTTGCCTGGCTGTGAGGCTGGCCTCGGGGGGGTGGGGGCATACAGACTGTTTTCTTTGAAACCGGTAAATATGTATCATTCATTTTATAATACATTTTCTCTCTGGCACTTTCTTTTTTTTTTAAACTTTAAAAAAATGTTTTTATTTATTTTTGAAGGAGAGAGAGAGAGAGAGCATGTGCGGGGGAGGAGCAGAGAGAGAGGGAAACACAGAATCCAAAGCAGGATCCAGGGTCCGAGCTGTCAGCACAGAGCCCGACACGGGGCTCGAACTCATGAACTGTGAGATCATGACCTGAGCCGAAGTCGGACGCTTAACTGACTGAGACCCCCCCCGGGGGCCCCTCTGGCTCTATCTATCTATCTATCTATCTATCTATCTATCTATCTATTAAGTTTGATTTTTATTTACTTCTTGAGACAGATACAAAGAGCAAGCAGGAGAGGGGCAGAGAGAGAGAGAGGGATGCACAGAATTGGAAACAGGCTCCAGGCTCTGAGCCGTCAGCACAGAGCCCGATGTGGGGCTCGAACTCATGGACCGCGAGATCACGACCTGAGCTGAAGTTGGACGCTTAACCGACTGAGCCACCCAGGCACCCCTATTTTCCTTACTTTTTATTTTTTTTTAATTTTTTTTTTCAACGTTTATTTATTTTTGGGACAGAGAGAGACAGAGCATGAACGGGGGAGGGGCAGAGAGAGAGAGGGAGACACAGAATCGGAAACAGGCTCCAGGCTCCGAGCCATCAGCCCAGAGCCCGACGCGGGGCTCGAACTCCCGGACCGTGAGATCGTGACCTGGCTGAAGTCGGACGCTTAACCGACTGTGCCACCCAGGCGCCCCTATTTTCCTTACTTTTTAATGCACTTGGTGAATACTCCTGGATCACTTTGTACACTGGCTGTAATTATGGATGATTTCTGATTTTGCATGGTACTTTGTACAGGATGGCTATGAAGTCTTAGCTCAGGGAGTGGGAGTTCTGAGCCCCCTTCTCTCACATCCGGGCCCGTGTGGCCTCTCCGACCAGCAGCAGGCAGCAGACGGGATGCATGGGGGGGGGGGGTTTGAACCCAGGCCCTAAGAAACTGGCAGCTTCCACTTTTTCTCTCTGGGAACACTTGCTGTGGGAGAAGCCCGTTGGCGTGTGAGATGTCCCGTATCCTGAAAGCATCATGTCGTGAGGAAGCCTGAGCTAGGCACGTGGAGCAGTGGCCTGGTGACATGCCCAACCAGCCAGTGACGGTGCGGGTTCTCCCAGCCCCACTGCCAGATGTGCAGTGAGGGTCCTCCAGGGGACTCCAGCCCCAGGGCCATCTGGCGGCAGCCCCATGGACGACTCCACGCAAGAAGTGCCCAGCTGAGTCCATGGACCCGGTGGGCAGAATAAACACTTCCTGTGTTTACGCTGTTAAACTTGGGGACGGTAGTTAACTGTCACATGCCTAAACCTCTCGTCTTCGCTAACCCGTTGGCTGCTTCTCCTCTCCCCTGCTTCTTCAGACACAGTTCTGGATTGTGTTCCGTTCTCGCTGGTAGGAATGTAGTCTCTTCTGGATGCAGACCTCGAGGTTCTTACAAACCAGAAAAGGGATGTCGCGAAACAGTGTCAACTCTAGCTTCTTTGGCGCATTCAGAGTAGTTGCTCAGCACCTGCCATGTGCTGTATGTTGGGATCAGAACGGGTGAAGGCGTATTTTGAAACAGCAATGCTGGGACAATGGGGCCAGAAGTCCTTAGTGACAAATACGCGGGCCATGGTCCTGGGAGGGAATGGGGGGGTGCACCCCGCCCCTGAGTAACTTGAGGAGCATCAACTAGGAAGGGGCTGTTTGCAAAGATGTGTGCGGGGTTCAGGGAAAGCCACACAGAATAGTTTACTTAGAACCTCAGACGAGCAGTGGCAGAGCCTGACGGGAGGCACCGGGATCCAGAGAAGATGCTGTCCGAAGAGGCAGTCTGATGGGGGCTGTGTTCTTCTGTTGGTGGATGTACCTGAGCTGCAACAACTTTGCAGACGTGTAGGGTTGCCAGATTTAAAAATAAAAATACAAGATGCTCGGTTAAAGTTCAGTGTCAGATAAGCAGAAAAAAAAAATTTTTTTTTAGTGTAAGTATGCCCCACACAGTATTTGGGGCATAGTTAGACTGAACATTTTTTCATCGTTTATCTGAAGTCCGAATTTAACCGGACAGTCAGTATTTTATCTGGCAACCCTGGCAGAGAAGGAGGCAAGGAGATCAATGCCCAGCTCTCTCTCTTTCTGTCTTCTGATGGCCTGTACTACCACCCGTCGGAGGAACCCAACCAAAGCCACAGAACGATGGTCAGGAAAAGCAGGGAAGCAGGGAGAGCAAATTATGTCTTTGCCCATGCACTCTCCTCACCGAACCTTGGGGCCGGGTCATCTGCTCGCCTTTCAGTCTTCCCCAGTTGGAAAGGTAAGTGGTCGAAGCTTTACACAGACAACACAGGCAGGACTTTTGCATACGAACTCTGGATTGGTTTCAGAAAAAGCAAAAAACCAAAAAACAAGCAAGCAAGAAAGACCGGCTATTGATGCTATCCTTTTAACTGTATGGTGTCATTGGTTGGCTTAGTAGTTTTAAAGGAAGGAAAGATGTCAGATCTATTTTGAAAGATCAGTTAGGCTGTCCTGTAAAGTTTAGTGTTTTCCAGGGAGTCAGTTGAAGATACCACAGACCCCTGCAGGTGTCATTCAGGAGCAAAGGGAGGTGGCCAAAGTCTGGGGAGGAGAACTTAACAGGAATGCAGCCAGGCTGGTGTGTGTGTGTGTGCGTGTGCACGCGCAGAGGGGGCACCGTCACCCCCTCCCAAAGTCAGGTTTATCAGGGCAGGAGGGAGGGACCGCGGTTTCAGCCTCTTGGGATTTGGAGCCCCCAGAGACCAAACAGGGGTGGGGCGTGGTCAGGCACCTCCAGGGATCTGGGGCTGGAAGCCACAAACCGAAGGCTTCCAGAAAAGCTGCCTCCCACTGCACCCAGCTGCCCTGAGCCACAGGCAGAGTGGGGAGAAGGGGGGCTGCCAGTGACCCCAGGTGTTGCCCAGGAGGTCTGGCCTGGGAACATTCCAGACGGGAAATGCTGAGGTGTGCTTTCACTGTCCTGGAGAGGGATCGGCTGCAGGTCGCTTTCATTTAGTCCCTCTTGCAGTCCTGAGTTTCGGAACCTTGAATTAAACTTCAAACTTGTGACTGCAAGATCAGTTGCTTAAGAAATATGGAAATATGAGAAACACCATCTCCTCCTTTTAATTAAGTGCCAACCAGAACCAAGATATTCCTCCTTCTCTTCCCCCACGTGGCCAGGAGGATTGTTCCTTCAGGCATGTCGGGGAAGGCCATTTCCCACAGATATGAGGATTTGAGCCTCATAATGTAAACCATCCTTTGAATGTTCAAGAGAAAAAAAGGTGACCAATATTATGGGATCGTTGAATTTAAAATGTAATTATTTGAGGCGCCGGGGTGGCTCAGTTGGTTAAGCATCCGACTCTTGACCTCAGCTCAGGTCTTGATCTCAGGGTCATGAATTCAAGCCCTGCATTGGAGTCTACTTAAAAATAAAATAAAATAAAATAAAATAAAATAAAATAAAATAAAATAAAATGTAATTATCTGTAAACTTTGCTTTTTCCAATATTAATTTGAAGTCATATTTATTATTATTATGTTTTATTAAAAATTTTTAATGTTTATTTATTTTTGAGAGAGAGAGAGAGGCATATAGAGTGTGAGTGGGGGAGGGACAGAGAGAGAGGGAGACACAGAATCCGAAGCAGGATCCAGGCTCTGAGCCGTTAGCACAGAGCCTGACGTGGGGCTCGAACTCACCAACCGCGAGATCGTGACCTGAGCCAAAGTTGGACGCTTAACCAACTGAGCCCTCCAGACGCCCCTTTATTATTATTATTTTTAACAGAGATTGTTGCTTGTGATTGAGAAGGCTATTTGCATATCACTAGATTTAATTTAATGAGATATTAAAAAAATATATATTTCCGGGGCACCTGGATGGCTCAGTCAATGAAGTGACCAACTTCAGCTCGGGTCATGATCTCCCAGTTTGTGAGTTCAATCCCACATCGGGCTCTGTGCTGACAGCTCGGAGCCTTCTTGGGATTCTCTGTCTCCCTCTCTCTCTGCCCCTTCCTCGCTGTTTCTCTCTCTCTCTCAAGTAAAATTAAAAAAAAAATTATATTTCCCTTCCTCCCCCAGAAAAAAAAATAACTGAGTAGTTGATGCTCCTAATCTGGGATTCCTAACAGTTCTTGCCATCCTGTGCCAGGGGCTACTTTCCTTTTTCCTGTTGGGATGTGGAACTGAGTAGACCAACACTTGGCTGAAAGATGCATTGATTCCACAGACCCAGAAGGGGGGTGAGGAGTAGGAAATGAGAAGACGGAGATACAGCCTCCTTCACAACGTTTATGAGGATACTCCTTCCAGTAATTTACGATAACGCGAAATGGAAGCTTGATGCCATTTTTGTGCTTGGCAAGCGGCCTCTTCAATATTTCTAAAACACATTCTTCTCTCTCTACCATTCCACTGTCCTAGACCCTGAAGATAATTGAAAATTGAACTGTGCTCCAGCATTCGTTTAGAAAGCGAAGTGTCCTTGGGTGTCAGAGAGAGGCTTTCCTGGGTAGGTGCTGATGTGAGCAAAGTAATTTCCCCTTTAGACTCCTCCCATCCTAATAAGCTCACAGACCTAAGTGCAACAAGATTGACCTTTGAACACGGCAGAACTCATTACCCATGGCACAGAATCGCTAGTTGTGCTGATCAGAATGGCGTCGATGAGTCTTCTGGGCTCTGATCTTTCTGAGATTTTAGAGCTTTGGAGTTTCAAGGCAAACATAAACCTTTAGGCAGTTTGAACTCAGGTGCACTCCCCCAAATGCAATTTCTCACCAGTCCATAAAGCAAGCGTCCCTACGGTACGCTTTGCCAACGGTCTGGGGCATCAGAAACAGCCCATGAAGATGTGCGCTGTAGATCATAATTGATTTTCTGGCCACAAAGAGTTCCCTAAATGTTCCTGCCAGGTAGTGGCATTCAATGATTTCATAGGAGCTTCAGGAGAAAATAGAGACACGTTTAGCACCGAAGTGTTGCTGGGTTCATCCGTGAATTGGCCATGACCGTGCCACCATCTCCGCAGAATTTTGATGTTTTAGTCGGCTCGTTTTTAGGGTTTTCTTTGCTTTTTGGCTGTTGCCCCGATTGCAGTGCTGGTGAACCTGCTTGGCCGCACGGTCTGGCAAGAAAACCACGTTCAAGTCTCCGTTTGCTCGGGAAGGAACGGGCGAAGAGTGGATCCGTTTCTTGTCCCTGCCCTTTGTGGCTCGGCCATTGGCTGGTGGTTCGTCTGTGGCGAATGGCTTCACGCCTTTCGGGTCCCATTCCTCACAGTGGGACAGCGTCGTCGTGTCTAGCCTCTTGCCTAGTTTTAACGCTTTATGATCCTACGGCTGTCCCTTTCTGGGACCCGAGAGGCTGCTTGACTCCTTTGGATTTTATTTTCTGCACCCATCGAGGGAATGTTGCCTGCGAGTCCCAAGGAGAAATCTGATGCTATTTCTTGGTAGAGGCAGTAGAGGGGAAAGCAAGTACAACTAGCAGAATCTGAATAGGGTTTTCGCCAGCTGTGAACATGTGATAGCAACTATGTAACCATTTGCACAAAATGGGAGAATTTGTTCTTTGATTTGGACGACCGCCGTTCCACATGGCTGCCTGCAGAACACACAAAGAGGGCTTGTTTCCTGGGACATTTCCACGGCGTGCGTTCGGGTTTGTAGTTAGGCTGCATGACCAGTGACTAGCCTCCTGGTGCGGGCAGGTGTAGACAGCAAGAGTGCGCTCATCGCAGGAATACAAAGGAAGTGGGTGGCTTCCTAGGGCTAGATGGGCACGCCTGGGCACATAAAGCAGTTGCTGTCAGCCTTCCTGCTACCCCTGAAATTAAATTGTGTACGCGGTGTTGCAGCCAGAAAGTATGCCAGTTTTCTCTTGAACCTTTGTAACCATTTCACTTGTGGGTTTAGGCAATGCCGCCCAGTGCCACGCATTACTGGAATCGTGCACGGGCTTGCCGACGAGTATTCCCCCAGATCCTGGCAACTTGGATATGGAGTTGCAGCTACGTGTTGAAGAATGTCTCACTGGCATTTTCCATAAACCCAGCCCACTGACACTTTATTTAAAAAAATTTTTTTAATGTTTATTCATTTTTGAAAGACAGAGAGAGACAGAGCACAAGCAGGGGTGGGGCAGAGAGAGAGGGGGGACACAGGATCCGAAGCGGGCTCCAGGCTCTGAGCTGTCAGCACAGAGCCTGACGCGGGGCTCGAACCCACGGACTGCGAGATCATGACGTGAGCCGAAGTCGGACACTCAACTGACTGAGCCCCCCAGGGTGCCCCCCACTGACACCTTAAAGGACAGCAATGCGTGGAGGAGTGGAGCTATGATCTAGAAATTATGAGCGAGATTAGCCGGTGGAAGGTTAGAATAGTGTCTCAAAAGACGTGGCCAGCCACCTGCCGATAAAGTGTGCAGTCTCATTCTGTTCACAGACCTCAAAGTTGAACAAAACCATAAAACCTTGCCAATTCCATATCTGGGATGGGAGCAGCCTGTTAGGTCACCCTGGCCGTCCACAGCTGGCAAAATATATCCCTGGTGTGTTATTTCCTCAGCTCAGCTGACAATGACTTTAGCGAGAGATCAGATGCCACAGCTCCGGGGAACACTCCCGTCCTCGGCCAGACTGATGTTAGGCATTTTCCCCTAATGTTCTGCCTAAATTGGTTTCCCGTATCAGTTCCGTGATATCAGCCTGCATTAACGTTCCCTTGAGCTACTGGAACTAAAAATGGAGATTTTATCACTGCTTAAATTTTTGATCTAGACAGAAATGCTTCTATTACCTCTGTCGATAATCAGAGTACTTCAAGGGATGTCATTTTAATGCCGGTCCTTTGAAAAATGATTTTTTTTAATTTCATTTTTTATTATTTTTTATTTTTTATTTTTTATTTTTTTAAAGCTCTTTAGAAACTGAGTAACTTTGGATCATGTTGCCTGACACTGGAAATTTCTCTGTTTCTGGAAATCTTGAAATAAAAATACTCTGCTTTACTTTTGGTCCGAAAGGACTTCTGTTTGGGGGGGGGGAGGGGACTTTGATGACTGTTCTGTCCCAATGTCACATAAAAAGCCTTGAGTAGGGGTGCCTGGGTGGCTCAGTTGGTTGAACATCCGACTTCGGCTCAGGTCATGACTTCACAGTCTGTGAGTTCGAGCCCCGCATCGGGCTCCGTGCGACAGCTCAGAGCCTCGAGCCTGCTTCGGATTCTGTGTCTCCCCCTCTCTCTGCCCCTCCCCCGCTCATGCTCTGTCTCTCTCTCTCTCTGTCAAAAGTAAACATTAAAAAAAAAAAGCCTTGATTAAACAGTGGTGATGGCTTGTTGGACCAAAGCACAGTGCACGTCTGAATTTTTCCCAGGCGCTTGCCCACCTCAACCAGTAGGGGAGACGCCTGGAGCCTCAGAACTTCACCACTACCGGGGGACGCACTTCTAATTCCATTTCTTCTTGAGATGAGTTGTCAGAACATTATTATTAAACAATGCTTAAAACTCAAACCGAAGCTCTCCTGTTGGCTAGTCCTTCCGAGTCTGGGTACCACATGTGGTTCACCTGCTTGGTCCAGACCGCACAACCTCATTCCTTCTTGGATATTTGATTTTATTCTCTTTTTACCAATATGTGAACCCATCTTCCCGGTAAGGAGAATAACAAATCCAAAGCTTAAAGTGACTCACCTCTGAAAAGCTGTTTCCACCAAATCAGCAAGTACTCGGCCATGAACTCTTAAGACAAGTGTCATTAAAAAAAAGCAAATAGAAGCGACGTGTCAAACATACATAGAGGAATGTGGAAGAACAGGCTTGTGGGGGCAGGACACCAGCGTGCAAGGAGTTTAAATCCACAACGGGTGTTTCCTGGAACCCAGCGCCCGTCTTCGTTTACGCACACTTACAAAAGAGGGTCACACCCCAGTGCAAATGCCATCCCTGTGCGTAGGGTATTCCTACGTGGAACGCGTGGTCACATTCAGGACGTGTGAAGGGTATTTAAAATACGGGAAGTCGGGGACACGAGTAGTCGCATCTAATCCCGCTTTTCCCCTTCTCGCCGTGAACGAGAGGTGCAGAGTGAAGTGAGGTGCATGATGTGTGACCAGATGGGGAGTCAAGGTTGGCGGCAGCCTCAAGTTTGAGACTTTAAGCAGTGGCGGTGGGAAGTGGCTTGACTGGACCTGACTCTGGCTGTGCTTCCCAGACCCCCTTCCGAGCTGCCGTCTGGAATGTCACCCCCAAAGTCAAATTCTGGACACACAGCGGACGCATCTGCCCAAGAGTCCTGTGCATCTAAGGAAGCTTGCAATCCCTGAAAATCCACGCAGGAGAACGCCTGTCCACCCAGATTAGAGACGCAGGGCCGAGAGCCAGGATGGGAAGGTGTCCAGTGAGATAGTGCAGCCCGTGGGGGTCCAGGAAGAACAGAGCTACGTCTGCCAGGGCTGAAGCCAGCTGTTGGCATACGGCTGGAGGAAGGCATCCCTCACCAGGCAGCACCTGGTGGTGCAAAGGGGAGGAAAAGAGACCCACAGTCCAAAGTCTGAATGCAATGTCGGTCTCTTTCCGGTGTGCATGGAATGTTCTTTCTGTCCTCACTGCTGCTCCGTAAGCCTGGGGCTCGTCTGGTCCATAGACCTCTTTGAGCCTCACTGAGTCTGGAAGGCAATCCATCTGGCTTAGCCCCTTCTTTCTCTCCGAGGGCAACTCCTCTGGAATGACGGGCGAGGGGAGTCAGCACACTCAATGCGCTCAAGTCAGGTTTCTAAATTAATGAGGTGAGCTGCTTCTCTGAGGCTTCTTGAAGATGTCCTGTAATTATGATTGCATTTTCTTTCGTTTTAAGCCTGGAGACCTTTGTAAAATTCTCCATGGTGCTGACATCTTCAGAATTTAATCCTTTAAAACTTGGAAGGGTAGCAGCTAGGGGCAAACGATCCCAACAAGATCCCACCCTTCTGAAATGGTAAAACCAGGTAATATAAAGGAAAGGAAAAACCACTAATATTCCAAAGCTCCGGAAGACGAAAAAATGGGCCCGGAGCAGAATGAAGGGTGTCGGCTAAACCCTGAGTAAGGAAAACTCACGTTACTTTCCTATGTGTTCAAGCATTTCAAGTTGCATACTTTCACAAGCTGGAAGGGGAAGGCACAAACCATAAAGTAAGAAAGACTGTGAGTAATGGTTGGCAAAAGTTGCCGAATAGAGACATATTTCTATAAAAATCCTGAGGTTTTATTTGTTTATTTGGTTTTTCAAGTTTATTTATTTATTTTGAGAGAGAGAGAGAAAGCATGAGTGGGGGAGGGGGAGAGAATTCCAAGCAGGCTCTGCACTGTCAGCGCAGAGCCTGATGCAGGGCTTCAGCTCATGAACCATGAGATTATGACCTGAGCTGAAGTTGGACACTTCACCGACTGAGCCACCCAGGCGCCCCCGAATCCTGAGGTTTTAAAAGTATTAAGTGCTGTAAAGGAATGGCTATCCATATCAGAAATTGGACAGATGTACACATCAGAAGAAAAAGCATATAGTTAAGGGGAAATATAGCCATACCATGCATGGTGATATATATTTGAGTTTATGTTATCAGCCTGAAATGAATTAAAATGATTATGTGCTTTTATAATATATGTGTAAGTAGATAAGGTTCATCTACAAGAAGCTGAAATCCTAAAATAGCAACAGCTTAAGTAATAAAGTTTATTTCGATCTCATATAAAAGGTATGTACTTGAGGGCAGTCAGTGCAGTTTCAAGGAGCATCAAACATTTGTATTACTTTTTGCCATTCTCAGCAGAAGACTCTTAATTCAGGACCCCAAGTGGCTGCTTCAGCACTAGCCATTGCATCTGCATTCCAGCTAGCAGAAAGCAGATAGGAATAAGAGAAAAGGGCAAAGACTGTCAGCTTTCTCTAAAGGAGATTTCTGTTTTCCTACCCATGTCACATTAGCCAGAACCTAACACCCAACAGCAAGGAGGCTGGAAACCTAGTTCTGGGTAATTATGTACTCAGCTTTAAATCAGGGGTTGAGAACTAAGGAAAAGGGGATAGGTGGAGGCCAGGAGCAGACTCGGCCACGATACATTTCTGCTCACGGAGTTTCTCGAGCACTTACCTATCTGGCTGGCTTGCTTGGAGGGCTGGTCTAAGGTGATGGATGGCTCGTTTGTTCTCCGTCCTCCCAACCTGCCTGAAGTCATTTTTCTTTGTCAGCATGTGAAGGAAGGCAAACTGTGGCTTTTCTGAGGGGGTTGCTGTTAGGGAAGTTAGCTGCTGTTTCCTGGGAAGGAATTGTCATTCTTCGCACGTGCTCAGGAGAGGAAAGAGACACTTCGTGTGTTATCCTAAAGGGCTCTCATTTGCCCACTTTATTCAGGCGATTCTCTGGTAAGCACTAAAAAGTTTCCTACGCGAATGAAATGAAAGCCTGCTCTCCGATCCCTAAACACACAGGGGGTGACTCCCTTTCCTTACAGAACGCCCCATCCTTCCCCTGCCCCCATGTGAACTAGGTGTGCCCACAGCAGATGATGGCACAGAGAATAGAATACACTCGTGTAGATTCAGTAGAAGGGGCTTATTACAGGGTATCAGCGCCTTACAGCATTTCTGAGCGGCAGAGACCCCAGCCCGTCCCATGCACAGCCAGAACAGTGCGTCCAGAAACACCCAACCGCATGCAAGTTTTTCCGGCAGAAGCCCCACTGGGGCGTAGACACAGGCCAGTCGATGTCCCTATGGCTGCCCGGGAGAAACCCGATGCCTCTGCCTCTGTGCTTACCAGCTGTGGGGGGCTTTCTGTGTTTGTTTGCCAACCCCCCCAGGGCTCACTTCTGCCTTCTCAGATCCTGACACATTGCACCTGCCTCCTGGCCCTAAGCCTGGGGAGGGGGCGGAGGGCGGAATCCTACTTCCGGGCCATCTGGGAATGGATTTCTTCCAGCTTCTCAGCATCTGTGCTGGAGGGAGCGGGTGGGAGGAGAGGGTATTGGGGGAGCCAGTCTGCGTGCAGGAGCCTTGCACTTGTAATTGTTCTTTATACATCACCAAGCAGGCCCGTGCACACTTTCTCCTTGTCCCTCTAAACATCTTGAGAGGCCACCAAGTCTCAATTCCTCGTCGTCCCCATTTCAAACACGGGGGGAGCATTTGAACCTCAGCAAGGCCAATCTGACCACATTCTTCAATCAGTTGGAATTGGAATTTGAGCTCTCCCCGGTATAGCTCTCTCATCACACCTCATCAGCCTGTCTTCATTTTTTCCCCCCTAGAAAATGTAGGCATTTTGTCTAGTGCTATGGGCTGGTGCCCCCCATGCCCCAAATGGTGCACCCCACCCCCCAAATTCATATGATGAAGCCCTGACCCCTGGTACTTCAGAACGTGACTGTATTTGGAGATAGCATCTTTAAAGAGAGAATTAAGGTCACAACTGATTAAGAACACGACTGGTGTTCTTACAAGAAGAGATCAGGACACAGACCCACATAGAGGGGTGACCATGTGAGGACAGGGGGAGTAGGTGCGGTCGGCATGCCCAGGAAAGGGGCTTTAGAGGAACAAAACCTTGCAGGCACCTCAGTCTCGGACCTCCAGCCTCCAGGTTGTGAGCAAATGCATTTGTATCGTTTAGGCTTCCAGCCTGTATTACTTTGTTACGCGCCCAGCTGACTAATACAACGAGGAACAATTTTGCCTTTCCAGTAGAAAAGTTAGTGTTTTCAATGATATTTATATCTTCTTGTTTGTGCTCCTCCTAGGCTTAATGGGTTTTGGGGAAAATTTGATCTCAGCAGCACATACGGGCACCCATGTGATTACTTAAATGCCCCGGCCGGGTAGTCATCTTACATAAGCAGGGTGCATGGAGGTAGGGGCCGGGGCAGCCGCGTAACTGAAGCCGAGGGCTCAGAATCTAGAAGCAAGCCGTCATTTTCAGCCGGCCAAATTAGGCTTTGCATTAACAACAGCCCATTTTGAATAATGGAGACTGTGGGTTTCCGAATGCCTCTATTTTAGGACAAGAGAGAATTTCCCGGTCTTGGAGAAAAAGCTGTAAGTACCAAAAAGGTGCTAATGTAGTGTGGAAAGTTGGAAGAAGCGGGAAATGGGGGTTTATCCCGCGTGAGAACACAACAGATGCAGAAAGCCCCCTCTCCGGCTGCTGCTAATGCCTGACCTTGCCCTTGCTCATTAATCTCCGCTGCTTAGCCAAGACCTGGAAAATTGCAATTCTCCGCACCAGTGGCCCCTGTTCAATAAATCCTGAGCCAGTGGGCAGGAACGAGAAACGGCTTGGAGCTCAGAGCTCCGGCCCCGGCTTGCTGGGGTTCCATGCTCCCGCCCAGCCACGGCGTGGGGGGAGCTGCTCTAACTCGGGACGAACTGGCTTTCCCCCCAGCTTTTGAAAGAACATGCTGTCATTGTTTTTTTTTTCTTTTTAATTGTTATTTCATAAGATGGATGTTTGATGCTAGCATTTGTTTGAACTAGGGGTACAAATTTATCTTTATCATTTTTGGGAGGGGAGTACGTTACCCTTCCCTAACGCCAGGTGCTTTGTTCTCTGGGTAGGAGTTTGATTCAGCTTGAAGCTTGAGGGATACAGTTTCTAATCTTTGCTTGGTTTTCTGGCTTGTCTCTTTGCTCTCCCTGCCTCGAAGGCCTGGGTTTGTGTCCTTAGGAAGGAAGCCACCCTGGCTGTCCGTGACCAATAGGTAGGTGGCCCCCGTGCGGGAGAGGGCAGAGAGCCCGCTGAGAGGCCCTGGGAGCCCACAGTCGCCCTGGATCAGTTAGCTTAAGTACATCAAGGGTAACACAATGGACAGATGTTAATTCTTTCCAAGTTATTATTATATTTTGAAAGAAGGTAGGGCATTCTAAAAACCTTAGTATTAAATACGCCATTTGCAAGGCATACTTAGGCTAAGTGGTTGTTATTTCTTTATGGTGTGCTAAAACCTAGGTCCTTTTATAGTAGGCTCTGAGCTGCATCTCCTTAATCAAGGCAAACTCCTACTCAGGACACTTACATCCCAATTTACTGCTTATGCGCAAATTTCTGACCTACAGGATTAGGACTTAGGAGGTAATTTGTTTCTGTAAAATAGCCCTTCAAGTATGGGGAGTTATATCTACGTAAATGAGTGTGCGTGTGTGCGTGTGCAAGCCCCTGTGTTCACGACTTATTGCTAGTACCTCTAGGCAATGACTGTACATCATCATAAACTCAGGAACAAATGTATTTGAGAGTTCTTTTGATCCAGCATGGGGGTTAGTGTGATATATTTTTGAACGATGCTGAATTTCAAACTTTTAATCAGATCCTGGGCTGTCACAGGATCCAGGAATAGATCTGTTATGCTCTGGATGACTACGTGTCTGATAATTTCTAAAGAATTTATGCTAATTATTTGACGTCTGCGACTTAGATTGCAAATGCACGGATGGGGAATAATTCTTCAAAACGAGTTGTTTCTTGGCAGCCGAGGGCCCCTGCCGCCCCTCCCTCCCGGGCAGATGGGTCTTAGGCTATTTTTGGGGACAGGCCTCCTCCCCCAACCCTGTGTCTTTCCCAGACGCCTTACCTGACCTTGTAACACACACACACACACATGCACACACACACATTGTATTCTTGGAATTTATAAAATTCCATTACTTATTTGTGCATTTACCTTTTTATTTTCTGTCTTCCCCCAAGACGGCAGGGTTTGGGGCTGGTTCTTTGCTCTTTCTCTCGGCCTCTGGAACAGTGATGGACCCACACTAGGCATTTGAGACCCTTTGCTGAATGATGATATTCGGTGTAAATTCCTCCTGGACTGCCCATTAAACAAGCAGATTTTGCAAACTGGTTGACTGCATCATGTGTTTAACTTGGACCATTTAAGATTTTCTTTCCCCCTAAGCAAAATGAACTGGTCGGTACAAACGGCTGTCATCTTGGCCTCTAAGAATCTGAAAGTAACCAACACTGCAGATTAAAAACAAGATGTGGAGCGAGACTGGGCTTCTGAATCAGCCCTTCGCCAGCACTCACAAGGTGATCTCGGGAGAGGCACGTTATAGTCACTGCCCCTTCGTGAAATGGGGACAGTGGACATTTCCTGCAGCTCTTGAGAAGACAGAAGCCAGACAAGGGAAAGAATACAAAGCTACTTTAGAACCTATAGACCCCAAAGTTAGGTTTGGTGTTATAGATTGAGTTGTGTCCCCCCAGATTCATATGCAGAAGCCCTGACCCCCAGTGCCTCAGAATGACGCTGTATTTGGAGATGGGGACGTTAACACGGTGATTACTTTAAAACACGGTTTTTTACCCTGCCTGACCCATGTCCTTCTAAGAAGGCGAAGAGACGCCAGACCATGTGAGGACACGGTAGGCAGCCAAGGAGAGATGTCTCAGGAAAAACCAAGCCTGCTGACATGTTCATCTTGGACTTCCAGCTTCCAGAACTGAGCGAGAACAAACGTCTCTCATCTCAGCTGTGTGGTCTGGGCTACTTTGTAGCAACCCTGCAGACTAACACAGGTGCTGGGTAAGCACCTGCTGATGGGCCGTCGCCCTGACTTGATGACCACTTACGCTAGCGATAGTTCTGCATTTACTAGAATAGATGCACGTGGGCCGCCTGGAGGGCTCAGTCGGTTAAGCGTCCGACTTCGGCTCGGGTCACGATCTCACGGTGCGTGAGTTCGAGCCCCACGTCGGGCTCTGTGCTGACGGCTCGGAGCCCGGAGCCTGCTTCGGATTCTGTGTCTCCCTCTCTCTCTGCCCCTCCCCTGCTCATGCTCTGTCTCTCTGTGTCTCAAAAACAAATGAACATTTAAAAAAAAGTTAGATGCACGCAAAAGCGGGATCGTAGTATGTCAACCCATTTTCCCCTTCAACAGACTTTCATGGCAACAGCAGAGACTTGGCGATATTCATTCGGGATTGTCTTGAACTGGTATAGCTCCTTCCCTTTATATTTATGATTCTCTATTTTACATTTGCCATCAAATGATCTGTAAAAGAAAACCCACTTAAATCTATGAGGGAGGACCCGTTTAATGCTCACTGAAGAGTGGCTCTTATTACAATGACGTCTTAAGAACGGCTACCTGACCGTCTCTCTTATGGCATAATAAAATCCAAAACAGCAGGCCTACTTCCTATCTCGGTGTCGGCAGGGAAAAGGCAATATTCCGGGAAAATAGCGTAAGAGATATCCGCGGCAGTGCAGAGTCTACCTGAATAGCACTGGGTTGTTTCCTGGGGAGGGGAGGTCACGGCAGCACTGAAACACGAGGCTCCTGAGCCTGGGGGAGCGTGGTCGCTCACGTTGCTGGCCGTCGGCTGGGCTCCGTGTCGTGTCTTGGTGTGTGATGAGGTTTCTGCCCAGGGAGAGAAGTCCAGTTGTTTGGGACTGTTTGGCGCTGTGTTCCTTGCTCTGAGAGGGAAGTGGGGGAGAGAAGACGGGTGGACGCACGGATTGGAGAGGGGGTAGATGGAAGAGGAGGTGGATAACAGAGTGGACAGTAGTGGCCCAGGACCCTGACCTTTGAGACTAAGGCTGCTGGGTAATGAGCTGGCAGAGGGCTCGGGGGGCTCCTGGCCCCCTGGGCTCACAGGACGTTGCAGTTATGGGGGAGCTCGTGAGCTACACGGTCAGAAAGTTGGGTTCCTTCCCCTTCCCCAGGGGAGTTGCTCGCTCACCACTAGCTTTTTATATGAAACCAGCTAATTGGTATGAATAACCTCTTGACCGTTCTCCCGGCCGGCCTCAGAACTTCTTCACGGAGGGACACACAGAAACGATAAGATTCCAGAACCCCAGACGCACGGGAATAACAACGACCATGCAGCAGCGGGCAGGTTACAGAGTGTTCTGGGGAAACACTGCTCACTCCGGCTGGTGGAAAGCCGCTGTCAGGGACGGGGGTGGGGGTGGGGTGTCACCATGCCTTTTGGTCTGCTCCCTGCAGTGGGATCCTAGAGAAACATGTCAGGGAGCCCACCCGGCCCAGCGGGGAGCAGGCGCACGTCTTTGTGAAGGGACACGTGGAAGAATCCGGGGAACGGCTGCAGGGTGGCCTGGAGATGAGAACGGCACACGTTTGCCAGCTGCCGTTTAGATCTACTGTCCCTCCCGAGAGAGAAGCCGAGCAGACGGGGCGGGCGCCCGCAGTGCCCCCTAGCGACGGAGACTGGGGACTGCAGGTTTACGTTTAATCAGCTGAGTGTGGGCTGCACCTGTCTTTCGGTACAGCCTCTGGGCCTTACGCTGCCGAGCGAGGATGTGAGGCGACAAGCCCAGCAAACGCCTCCGGCCATCCAAGAGGCTGGGGAGGGCCTGACGCGTCGGCGCCGCCGCTCAGACGCACGTGATGGCCGCGTGGCCGGCCCTGCTGGAAGGCATTCATTCCCTTCGCCTCCTCATGAGGTCCCAACAACTGAAGGTCTGAGCGGGTGCAGGGCCTGGTGGCTGGAAAGCCGTGTGACCGCCCACACCCCCCTCCACCTGCTTTGTAGCTCTGGCGTGGCCTGCTCAACACCACTCACTGGGCCAGTTTGCAACGTGGCCTTGACCTGCACAGAACACCGGTGGCTGGGTGCAAGTGGCTTTTAAAGATGACTTTACCTCTCCCATTTCGGAGATGGGCAAACCGAGGCCCAGTGAGGCGATGAAGCTTCATGAGAGTCACAGAGCAGTGGGACATACCCCCAAGTCACTCTACCTGGACCCACGACCCCTGCTTCCGGCAGCTGCCTCACGGGACCAGGAGGACCTGAGGGTTGGGAGGGAGTCAGCCTTAGCCCAGAGAAGGCTGGAGGGCACTGCCTGCCTGAGGCTGCTTTTCCTTTATTCTTTGGCCAGGTGCTGATGCCAGGCCCTGTTCTAGGCACAGAGCCCACCCAGAGCTCACCCCTGAATGCCTGTGAGTCCTTCTGTCTGCCCAGGCCCCGACCATTCCCTGCGGCAAGCCCCCCCACCCCCCACAAACGATGCTTCCTCATGTCACTCCAACGTGGCCCCATTTTCCAACTTGTGCACAAGTCATCCGTGGACGGATGGCCCCCTGGAGGCTGGCCCCCTGGAGGCTTTGCCGTAGCGCCTCCCAGCCTCCCCCCTTTCGAGTTCAGGTAGAAGTGGAGAGGAGACGGTTACCGCTGAAGGCGACCGACTTGTGTAGTCCTGAGATAGAGGCAGCACCGGACAGCGGCCTGTCCTCTTCATTACCAGACTCACTTGCAATCAGCGGTCACTAACTGAACACCTACTATGTGCTGGCCCTTGTGAGCTTCTGGAACAAGGCAGATGAAGCCCCTGACCTCATGGAGCTCAGGCTATCGTGGGACGAGGGACCACAGAGCAGGGGGGAGAGAAAGAACAAGGTAGTGATTGCGTGTGAGGAGCCATAATGTGGGGTGCAGGGCTGGGGTGTGTCGGCACTTCCTGTCCCCCCCCCCGACTCCACCTCCCCCGCAGACGTGGACCAAATCCTCTCTCGAGCAGCAGAATAGGATCCTGGTGCCGCCCCCGAGCGATGGGGAAGGGAGGCGCTCACACAGCCACCTGTACCCTGTTGCTGTCCCCATCATCTGGAGGGTGGGAAGGAGACCTTCTGGAGCAGCTCCGTGACTCGGTTTCTCCAGGGCTTGAGGCTTGCAGACCCGGAGTGGCCCTGAGGGCTGTGGTGCCTCCGGACGCCCTCCCCCCACCATCCCTCGGCTCCTGCTGAATCTGGGGCGCTCAGAGCTGGGCCTTCCTAGTCTTAGGATCACACGGATCATTTGCATCATTTGCATCATTTGCAGTGAACCCTGTGGCACCAAATGTAACTAATTATTCCTTCCCCACGGCGTTCTGGGCCCCCCTCCCCCGCTTTACAAATCTCGGTGGAAGGAGTAAGAGTATCAGACCTTCCCCAGGGGATGCTTGACTCGACCAAGTAACCATTCCTGAAATAGTCATGCTTTCTTCTTTAAACATTATAATATTTTCCCAACTAGGGAGGAATGTATAAATCACTTTTGGCTGAAGATATTAGTTTCAGATGAGATTGTGAAATTTATTTTTATGGCCCATCTCCACAGTCTCGTGCAGCTCCTAAATATACATCATTTTCCACACCTTCCTTTGTCGTTTGCCAAAAAATAATAGTGCTGTTTTCATTATTGTTAAGGGGACGGATGAGTCAGGCCGTTCAAAGGCTTCAGGTTGCAGTGTTTTAAGACCGAAAGGCCTTCCGCGTCCCCTTGAAGGAGAGCTGGTCTCCCACTTTGTGATCACCACACACCAGATGCTGGGGATCCTCGAGGAGAAAGAGGATGTGGGGACCTGAGCCGTCTTATGACAAGTCCTAGGGCTGAAGGTCTTATCACCGCTCTGGTTGGTGCAGAGGGTCCATTTCTGGGAGCACGTCAGCTGCAGCGGGTCACAGCTCAGGTTTGCCAGACACTATCCCATCCCCGGCTCATGCGATAATGTTAATGGAACACGTTTAAGGTCCTGACAGGAGCCTCAGGGAACTCCTGCCCCGCCCAGAGGCCCTAATCTTAGTAGATTTCCTACCACGCCCTTTGAGATGTGAATGGCTACTCGATGCAGCACAAGACAAACCCATGTGTGCCTCCGTATCATCTAGGCTCTTGTGGGTTAGAAAAAGATGGCCCCCAAATATTCCCTGGACACTGGGGCTCTTCACATTCCCTGCTGTCGTGGACATCGGCAGCCAATCTGGGATCGAGGAAAACAGTTGTACCGATTGAGGTCACAGACCAATCAGTCTGGCAAGGCTTGCAAAGCCAGTGGCCTCTCCTCCCAGATAGAGTTGAGATTGGAGGGATCTAAGCAGAAACTGCTTAGTCTCTGGTAAAATTGACAGGAACCTGCTGAAGGGTCTGCAAAGGAAATGTCACATAACCAGATGCACTTGAAATAAGGGGCAACTCATGTATATTTATATTCTTATCTATGTATTATCTATCATCTATCTACCTACCTACCTACTATATCTATCTATCTATCTATCTATCTATCTATCTATCTATCTATCATCTATCTATATCTATTATCTATCTATTATCTACCTATCTATCTATCTATCCGTCTGTCATCCACCTAAGAGAGAGAACAAGCAGGCAGGGGGGAACAAACCTGGTTCACTTGAAAGGAATCTCATATCCTCCACTTTGTCAGGGTGCTGCCTGAACATTATTATCCAAAGTCGCGGAGAGAGGAAGTGAGTGAATGGAGGAACTCAGGCTGCCTGGTGACAAAGTCAGGAATAGAACCCTGTCCCTGCTACCTGGCTGGGGCTTTCTCTCCTTCCTCAAACCCCCTGACATTCCCGTTCCAAGCTGGATGAGCCCAGCACACTGCTGGGCTCCAGGTACGAGTGCAGGTGGCAGTGAGGTGTGGTGGGGTAGGTCGTGTCCCCATTTCCGCCTCGGGCCAACTCTAGGGCTTTATTCTGCACTTCATCTGTGGACAGAGTGGTTGAGTCTCAACTTTGCCTGCACCTTAGAACCACCTGAGAGCCTTTTATAAAGTAGGGCTGTCTGGTCCTCCCCCAGGGCTACTGACTCCCTTGACTTGGTTTTGCCACCAGGGTCTCTTCCTAGTGCAACCCCGAGTCTGGAGTGGGGCCCAGGGCCTGTTTATATATATATATATAATAATGTTTTATTTATTTTTGAGACAGAGACAGAGCATGTGCAGGGGAGGGGCAGAGAGAGAGAGGGAGATACAGAATCCGAAGCAGGCTCCAGGCTCCGAGCTGTCAGCACAGAGCCCGACGCGGGGCTTGGACTCATGGACCTCGAGATCATGACCTGAGCCGAAGTCGGACGCTTAATCGACTGGGCCAACCAGGCGCCCCTAGGCCTGTATATTTTTTAAAAAGACGCCTTGGGGCACCTGGTCGGTTGAGCGTCCGACTTCGGCTCAGGTCATGATCTCACAGTTGGTGAGTTCGAGCCCCACGTCGGGCTCTGTGCTGTCAGTGTGGAGCCCGCTTCATATCCTCTGTCCTCCTATCTGCCCCTCCCCAACTTGTGCTCTCTCTCTCTTTCTCTCTCTCTCAAAAATAAATAAATATTAAAAAAAGATTTAAAAATTACCTTGGCAATTGGGATGATTAACTTTCATCAGATTGAAGGAGTTGTAAAGATTCTTCCCTTTTATGACTGGAGGATTTTATTTATTTATTCATTTTTATATTTGGCTAGAAGTCAGCTGATGTTCAGCACAAAAGCCTGTGTGTTCACTTTGCTTTGGCTTCTATCCTATTTTCTGTGATCATTACGGTGTGAATTAGTTAAAGCCTTCTGGCATAGCAAACACACCGCTAAGTGTACCTCCTTGGAACAAAACGTAAAACCTGTGGAAGTTTGGCCAAATTGTGAAGGTCAGATGGGGTCATCCGTTGGCGGCCATGATGAAGACAGAAGTCCTAATCCAATCAGCAATGTCACTGACAATGCAAGTACACACAGAAACCCAGTGACTTTCACCCGGAGCTCTTGTGAACGTCAGTCGTCCACTGCGTCAATATCTGTGGCACTATTAAAACTGTATCTCCGTGAGGCACCAGGAAACAGTAAAAACACAGCTAATATTTTTAACACTATGTAAAACACGGCCACAAGACGCAGAAGAGCAGGTACAGAAAATGTCGGAGAGGTTGGGACTGTGTTCTTGAGTTTTGTGGTCTCTGGCAGGTGTAGAGTTGGGGCAGCCAGACAACAGCCCGTTCTGGGCTCTGATGGGGATCAGGAGCCCTTGCAAACCAGGGGTCGCGCGCGTGGGGGGGGGGGCGGGGTGGTGGGTGTGTGCTTCACGGTGGACGGACGGCTGTCCGCCTTCCGGCTCTCAGCTCGGTGACCGCCTGATGCTTGTGTTTTCTGTTGTTACAGACGGGCAGAAGAAAGTTCAAGAAGAATTTGACATTGACATGGATGCGCCAGAGACAGAACGCGCGGCGGTGGCCATTCAGTCTCAGTTCAGAAAATTCCAGAAGAAAAAGGCTGGGTCCCAGTCCTAGCGGGAGTGCCCCCTCCTAGTCTTCCAGAAGACAGCGAATTCAACCATCATCTAAGAAACTAAAAGAACAACACCCTAGAGAGAATTCATCTGCACACGAAACACACATGCACACCCGACCTGCAATGCATGTACAGAGACCCGTGATATTTATTCCCTGATAGGAAGGTGTAGACAATGCAGCTGTGAGTGGCTTCATCTCTGTTGATCTCTAGTATCGTTCCTCCTGCACCTGTTCTCCTTGATGTTGTAATAAAATGGAGTTACGAAGCGTGATTAAAGTGTCTGCTTCCTCTCTCCCCTTAGATTAACCTGGGAAGTTACCCAGAGCTAGAGGTGACTGCAGGGCAGCTGTGTTCTCCATCCCTTAAGAGTTGGAGCTGAAACACGGTGCTTCTGTGAGGAGGCTTTCTGTGGGAATGAGACGTCCGCTCTTTGCCATACCTGTGTCATCTGAAGAGTGCGTTTTCCTCTTCTGATGGGAGTGTCAAAGAGTCAGCAGCTTCCCAGGGGAATTATGACTCACCTGGGAGAACGAGAAGGGGGTGGGTGGTGCATCAGCATTTGGCGTGTGTCACTCAGGTGTGCTCAGCAGGTGCGTTTCACAACTCCAAAGGGGACGCTCCCCACTTCCGCCCCCGCTGCGGCCGTTCTCTCTGCACCCGTGTGGCTCCGTGGGGAAAGGTGGCCCTCTGGTCTCCCCCTCCTCCCGGAGCTCCTCACCCTGTGATGTGCTACTTGCTAGGATCATTCCCAAGACCTGCAATTTGGAGAAGCTGTCTGGCTTCTCTCCTATCACATATCTTCCCCCGAGGACCTTGCAAGTAAATGGTTTCACACGCCCTGAAGGGGCTCCCCGGCCGGGGAGGAGAGGATGGTCCACAGGGTCAAGAGCAGGGGGTTGGATGCTTGCCTTGGGGCCCCAGATGGCAGGAGCCCTGAGCTACTGAATCTTGCTGTCGTTGGAGCTTTGCCAGGTGGGAAGCTGGTACAGAAGCCGAATCTCATGTTCAGCGTCCTGGGGTGCTCGGGGAAGGCACGATGTACCACCGAGGGCCACCCCGTCTCCCTGCGCCAGCTCCTTAACCAAGGATCGAGTTGGAGCACGCAGAACGGTGGAAAGAGGAGAGACAGGGCTCTGTGTGCCTGCATGTGCTCACACTTGTGCCTGGGAGCGTGGGTGTGAAGTATGGTGGGAGCAGGCATGGTGACGGCTGGGGGTGGGGCCCATGCTGTGCCTCTGGCAGGGCTCACTTGTTGCCACGGGTGTCCGGACCGAGAAAGACGGGCATCCTTGGGAAGATGCACTGCTTCACAAAATGCACCCGAAAGTGTGTCTATTGTGTTTGGTGGGGAGATCCCTCCTCCTGGACAATTCTCTGTGGCTGTTGGGGACAAGACAGGGCTGGGCTCTGGAGTTCCTCTAACAGGTTTCTGATTAGATGAGTACCCAATCGGATCACGTCAGTGCCGGCAACCAGCCGGGGCTTCCCGGGGCTCCCGGCAGCCGGGGACTCACTGAAAACAGGACAGCAGGTCGGGCGGGGGGGGGGGGGGGACGACTGAGAACAAGCTTCCCGAGACAGCAGGGGAAAATGCCACAGAAGTCCTAGGGGCTGCTGTGTACTCTTTATGGAGGTAAAGAAAGTTGGGAACATAATTCAGTTGAATTTCTTTTATGTCCTTCTGTGCTCCCACTGTCCCCTTGTTCTCTGAATATTATCACATAAAGGGAGTGGCCGCCTTACCAAGCGTGTCTAGCCCTGATGGCCGGCACGGGTCTCCTCCAGCTCTGATTCACCTCAAAGCAAGTCTGGTTGTACAGTTAGGATGCTCCCCCTAGAGGGCACTCTCCATGGGAAGCTGGAGAATCTAAGGAGTGTTCTTCCCCAACGTTCCAAAGGGATGGGAGGCACTCCTCAGGAATAATGGCCCATTGGTGAAGAAAGAGGAGAGGGGAGGCGAGAGCTCTCATGTATGGAGAGACCCCTAAATGGTCCCGATACATAGGGTACATCTGGGTTCCTTTGAGCCATGGGAATGAAGTTAATTTTTCACTTCCCAGGTAGATTCATAAAAGTGTCAAACTCCAACTAACAGCAAGGGGAAGATTCCAAATGTGCCCCCCTCTGCATGGGAATTGGGTACGTGCAGCCGATGGCTTCCTGGAGCAGGGGGAGGATGTGGTTTATGGCTCCAGGCTTGGAGGAACCTTCTCTTCCCATGGGCTGCAGTGTTCATCCCAGAAGGGAGGAGGGAACTTCCTCAGGGTGTGTCCAAGCAGGGGTACATAGGGTATCAGCAAGCTGGGACATCATTAATTCAACTTCATTCCACACATATTTAGTGGACTCCTAGTACATGTATGCACCAGGGCTGTGGCCGTGCCTTGTCAAGGTGCTGGCAGGCTGGTGGGGAGGAAGCCCAGGTAAACAGATGATAAAACGGAGAGATTTGTGCTGTGGCAGAGCATAGGTAGGGGCAGCTTATCCAGGCTTGGAAAATCACCCAAGTCTCCTCGACGAGCTGCCACCCCAGCAATGATGGGAAAGATTATGGGAGTCACTAAATAAGGTGGGTGGTTGGGGTTGGCTGGTGGGGAAGGGGTCTGGGCAAGGCCCAGGAGAAGGGGATGGTCAGCTTTGCAGAGGCTTACTGGATTACCACATCCCAGCCCAGGGCAGGTGGTTATGTCACCCACACCTGGGCAGGTTAGAAGGCAGGACCCAACCCTCGAGTCTTGGAACTGGATTCATCTTCTATTTCAGATTGGCCAAGCGACTGCAGACAAGTTACCTATTTAAGCAGCGTTTTTCCTGACCATCAAGGTGATGATAAAGTGTACTTGGAAAGGTGGATGGGAAAATGTTAGAAATAAAATACTTGAGTGTCTGGCTCAATGTAGGTGTCCAACATATGAAAGTCAATAATGACAGAGCCATGTGGTAAAGAGTTCATCATTGCTTCCAGCAGCAACAACCTTTTTCCTAGCTCAACCCAATGCAGAGTTCCACAGGACTCCACTACTCTTGGTGACAGCCAGTTGGGTCAGTGATGGGCACCAGACCCAAGAAGTGGGATCAGCCGATCAGAATCCTTCTCTTGTGAGTTTGAGCTAATGGTCATGGTACTGAGCTAATTAATGAGAAACAGATGTTGAGTTGGGGTCAAAGCTAGTATTGTGGCAGGTAAGTCTGCAAGAAAGCTTTCCACAAAAAAGCACCCCCCCTTTTTTCAAGAAGTAGCAAAAAAGCCCATTTGGAGAGAGACACAGGAGGGCACCAAGAGGAATTTGAGAGCCAAGAAATATGGGCCCGCGAGAGACAAAGGGTAGCTTAGGTTGAGTTACTTACTTGGTAGCAATAGCGGAAACCCATTCACACGAGCTAAAAACAGAGAACAATTCAGGTGTCACAGACGTCCAAGAATAGAGCATCCAAGATGTCCAAGAAAAGAAGAGAATGCCATGGGCAGAGGAATGACATTAAATTTATAAATAAACTGGGCACAGTGGGGGAAAGAATTGACATCTTTATATTATTATCTTCATAGCATTTATGACTTTCAGGAGACTTTTACAGTTTTTTTCATATGGGTCTTTTTGTTCTATTTCCAGATATTTCATGGTTTTTGTTGTCCTTCTAGATAGTATCTTTGCCCAAAGTATTTTCTAGTTGATTTTACTGTTATCTAGGAAAACTACTGACATTGTGTATTTAACTCTGTAACTATTCATCTTATTGATGGTTTTTCAGTGGATTCTTTGGGATTCCCTGGTAGGCAGTCCTATCATCTGCAAAGAATGATAATTCGTGCCTTCTTTCCCCCAGTTTTTAGCTTCTTTCTTTTTTCTTGTCTTCCTTATACTTGATTCTTGTATTTTGAGGGAGGCTGGGGGGTTCGGTTAGCCTCCAGTGACAGTGACAGACCATCTCATGAGGTGTGGTTCTCCCAGGTCATCTGTTTTGGGTCCACTGATTGTATCTTCTTGGGACATGTAGTCTCGAGTCCTGCAGTCTTTTTGTCATACCTTTGAATAAACACATTTTGTATACCCTGATGATTAGCCTGCATGGACACATAGAATTGTAAGGGGAAGATTGGCGAGGGGAAAGAGGTTAGGATTGGAGCTTATTTAGGGTTTGTGTTTCAGGTGAGGATTCACATGGATTGCACGCTTAGGAGATTTCACTTGATTCAACTCAAAGCATAGATCATTGAGGTGGGGTCCCTTGGTCAGTCTACAACGTCCACTGTCTTAGCTCAGGCTGCTATAACTAAATACCACAGACTGGGGAGCTTAAATAGCAGACATTTATTCTCACAGTCCTGGAGGCAGTAAGTCCAAGATCAAGGTATCAGCTAATTCAGTTCCTGGTGAGAGCCCTTTTCCCGGTTTGCAGATGGCCTCCTTTTTGCTGAGTCTTCATATGGTGGAGAGAAAGAGACCTCTGGTGTCTTTTCTTCTTATAAGGGCACCGGTCCCACCATGGGGACCCCACTGTCATGACCTCACCTAAACCCAATTACCTCCCAAAGGTCCCACCTCCTAATACCATCACGTTGAGAGCTAGGACTTCACCATATGAATTCGGTGGGGGGGGGGGGGCACACAAGCATTCAGCCCGTGACATCCACCTTTGCAGAAGCAGGGATGGGCAGTTCTCCTAGACGTCAGGGACTGTAATGTGATCAGACTGAATAGCGCATTGGATTTTATTCACGACCCTGCTGATTAACTGCAGGGCTAGAATTTGTAGCCACTGCCTGACACTATTTCCTCTCAGTTGCTGCTTTGAGGTTGGCTCTCCTTCCCTCATGGCCGTGGCAGTGGACTCCATTCGGTGCCACATTGCCCTTTTGGAAGTAGTGTGTTCTTTGCTAACAGATGCTTAATTGAATAAGAATTAAGGGTGAGTGAGACATTGCTATGCTTTCTGTGACCTCCCTGGGAGGCAGGGATAATGATGGGTTTGGCAGGGCCCTATCAGGCTTCCTGAATAAAACAACCAGGGACTGTGAAAACTGGAGCCACTAACCTTGTTCTCTCTCTGCCCCTTGCCCTGTAAAGCTGATCTGAATATGAAGATTTTAACCCACACCCCGTCCTGAAGCCAACCATTCTCGCTATTTCTGTGTGCCTGTTCTGCAGGGTCTTGGCCACTTGAGCGCTTTCAAAGATGCCATCCCATGAGTCACGATTGCTCACAAAGGATGAAGAAGTGCTTCTCTGATAGAGGTTTTTGAGCTTTGGTTGGGAGTCTTTCTTCTAGCCCACAAAACTCAAGACTCACTTCGTAGCCCACCTATAAAATGAATGGCAGAGCTTCAGTTAGAAGCTTCACTTGTCCTGAGTCCTTGACTCGTGGAACGGATTCCAGCGCAGAAACACCTAGATACAGATGAGACCACACAGTGCAGTGTTTGATGAGACCGGGAGGGGTCTGCACCTTCCCTGCTGGGTTCTGCATGACTGCACGTCCCCCTCTGGTGCAGCCACAGCCACCCATGTCCCGGACCTTTAACCAATCCCTGAGTTTAAAGCAATCACACGGCGTGTGTCCAGCCCCAGACAGGACGGCTTTGGCTGACTGGTTAAGTGTTGACTGGTAGAAAGAACTCATGGTGGGGAGAGAGCCAATGCCTTTCCACACCCGGGTAATTTCAGCAGTCACCCTTCTGATTTCTCCACTCTGTACCCTTGTTCCTCTTTCTAATGCATTCCTTTGTGTCAGCCCGTCATTTAAGAACGCAGATTGAATCATGTAATCTTTTCCGTGCCTTCCCACCCCCAAACTTAAAATCTTTCAGGGCTGCACTGTGCTCTCAGGATAAAGCCAATTTCCTTGACATGACCTGTGAAGCCCCGCATGGCGCCCTGTCCCCTCCCTTTCCGGGGGTTTCTGTTCCGCAGGGGCACTCCTCCCACATCAGCTCCTTTGAGTCTGCTCATCTAGTTCTGAGCTGACATGCTACTTCCTGGAACAGCTGAGATACAACTAACTACCGTGACAGATGAATCCCCAAATCCTGGAGGCTGCAGCCCATAGAGTTTTATTCCTCACTCACGGCAGAGTCTGATGCAGGTGTTCTGAGTCACGGCTGTTCTCCACGTGGGAGATGGCAGCCAAGGTTTGTAATGGGCCAGACCCACAGGTGACTCACGTCAGTTCCACTGGCCAGGATGCAGGCACGTGGCCACACCTGTTTTAGGGAAGCCAGGAACGTAGTCTACCCGTGTGCCCAGGAGGTGGAGGAAACAGGCTTGGGGGGACGTCCTGTAGTGTCCGCCACAAGCCTTCCTGTCCCATCCCCACCCCACGCATGAGGTCCTGTTACTAAATGGCCCTTTTTGCAGCTTTAATCTCTCACGTTGTTTATGTGATTCTTTGATCAAGGCTGGCCTCTTCCCCTCAGCTCCGTGAGGTCAGGAACACTCATTTTATGGGTAGTTTAGTTGCTTGGTAAATACTCACCTTGAGAATTAATGAATACATCCGAGCCCAAGTGTTTTGCATGTGTGGTACAGAAAATGTCTCCCCCGACACAGTCGAGGGCGGAGGGACGTAGAGAAACCCTGTGCTTTCATTCAGTGAGCAGCCAAGAAAGATTGTGATTTGGTCAGAGTTCAAAGTCAGCCTGTAGTCTTTGGTTTTCCGTTTCCCTTTCAGAAGAGGGCCTTAGAAAGCCAGCCTGTTATGGATTTTCTTGTCATCCCACTTTACGGCGACAGACATACAAAGAGTTCAGGACAGATGGGCACTGAGGCAAAGGCATGTTCGTAGGCCACCTCTCTCCTGAAAAAAGCAAACAAATCCCCAAGCTTGTGGTGGCTTCAAGGACAAGAGGGTTCTCAACACTGCAGATCCAGGATCCTGGCTATTATACTTTTTCTCACGTCATTCCTTCCATACAGAATGGAGCCCCTCCTTTCCACTCACCCTTCTGGGGAGAGGAGACCTCCCTGGACTATGATCAGCGGAGCCAGGATTTGGCCTCAACTCAGTGACTACTATCCGTGTTATCCTGTGGGAACTATAACTTCTTCCTGCCTCAGTCTTCCCCTCTGTAAAGTGGGTATAGTAAGTTCCCAGCAAGGAAGGGAGGAAACGAAATCTTTTCCATATGTCAGCCTGAAGCAAGATGCTGAGCACTTCATGCGTATTCATTTAATCTTAGCAATCTTAGAAAGATTATACCCATCTTTCAGATGAAGATGTTAATGTACTAAGTCTGAAAGAGGATAAAGAAATGCTAAGGTTATGCAGCCAGTGAGGGAAGAGATGGAATTCTTACCCAGGTCTGACTTAAAAGCCTGTGGTCTTTGACACCTACATCACCCAGTTTGAGGCACTAAATACCAATGCACCTATAGCTAATGATATTTCTTATCCGCATAGGGCTCCGTTCAGGTTCTATAGTCTCCAGTGACATCCATGGTGCCTCCCTCATCCACTCAAGTCCTTAGGGGGTCTTCTTGACTTTGAATTATGACAGTGTTGGTGGCAGGTAGAACAATGGCCTCCAAAGATGCCCACGGTCTAGTCCCCAAGACCTGTGGTTATGTTCCATTACGGGGCAAAATGGACCTTGCAGATGTGATGGAGTCAAGGGTCTTGAGATGGGGAGGTTACCCTGGTGGTTTGGCTGGCCCGGTGTCATCACGGAGTCCTTATCACAGGAAGATGGGAAGGACGTGTCAGAAAAGATAAGGCTACGGGGGTTGGAGAGATGCCCTTGGAAGGCGGTGGAAGGGCTGAAAACCAAGAAGTATGGGCAGCCTCCAGAAGCTGGAAAAGGTGAGGAAGCAGAGCTTCCCCGGGGCCTCCGGAAGGAACTCAGCCCAGCCAAATCCTTGACTTTACTCCATAAGACTCATTTTGGACTTCTGACCTCTACAACTGTTACAGTAAATTTGTGTTGTTTTAAGCTACTTGCTTTCAGTAACTCGTAGCAGGAACGGGACACTAATACGGTGGTGTTTTCCTGTGCCTTAACACTTGGTGTGGTCTCGTCACTTCGCTGTGACCGGTGTGTTGACTATTACCGCCCTAGCTGTGGAGCAGCTAGGGCGGGGGAGACCACGGTTTATCCCTCTCCATAAGGACACTGCAGACACCTAAGAGGGGTTGAGAAAAAAAATCTGTCGGGTCCAAAACCATGGCCTAGTGGTGAGGCCATTGAGATGGGCAGCAGATCACCGTGTCACTGGCCCTGGCTCTGGGGATAGAAGCTGCACAACTTCACACTGCAGCCTCCTTGGTGGGACCCCCTCAGACAGGGAGGTGTTGATGCTGGGAGAGAGCTGGCAGCATTATGGGGTCCGCAGTTGGTGGGGCCAGACTATTGCAGCTGGACTCAACACAGCGGTGTCAGGCCTTGGGGGCGGCCAGCATCGGCTGTCACCACAGATTACCTCGTGGTTCAGGTATAGCCCAGGCTCTTTCGCGTGATTCGTTTGCAACCCAAGCCAGCAGGCTCTGCAGCACCAGGCCCTGAGCCAAGCTGATGAACACAGCGGCCGCAAGAATGGTTTTGCCGCTGCAGTGCCGTGAGCGGAGACGGAGCAGGTGCAGGCCCTGTACCACCTGGAATGTTCCTCCGGTGCACCCATCCTCCCAGCCCCAAGCGCTGAGCAAAGGAAGATGCGTATCTCTGTCATCATCCCGGTGTAGATTAACAGTAGGTGAGGCAGACAACTTGCTTAGTTTGATGACCTCCTAGGTGGGCGTTCAGAGGTGCGGGACCTCCATGGAGCTGCTTGTGGGGTGGCTGGGCTTGGCTCTTATGATTGGGTCTAAATGGACAAAGGCGTTCTCCAGCTCCCTGGTGAATGGGCGGGCTCTCAATCTAGCCCTTACTCACTTGTTATAGCTCCTTCTGTGCCTCTGTGCTCATAAATCAAAGAGCGTTCAGTCCCGCAAACCGCTGTAGGGATCTCAACCACCCCCTGAATTTTATAAACAAAGCAAAGCTCGGAGAAATGGAATGGCTTGTCTGTGGCCACCTGGCCAGGCCCCGGCCCAGAGCCCTTCAGGGATGGTTTGTCTCCAGACAAGGTTAGCCCACAGACAGGGCTGATACAGCCCATCTGGCCTTGCCATCAGACACAGGAAAGTGCACTGTCCCACATCCTAGGGACCCCTTGCTGGCCAGCTTGTACAACTTCCTGCTCATGTTCCCTGGGAGTGGCAGTGGAAGAAAGATCAGAAATAAATATGGGCTGCTCCCTAGCTATTTTAGTCCAGATCTCAGAAGAGTGGAGAGGAGGAAGCGTGGCCCTCAGGTTAAGCCCAGCTACTTTCACCAACACCCCGAATAATAGTGGCTCCAACAGGAGGGTGTCTCACCTGGGACAGTCCGCACGAAGCATTCCAGGGCCCCTCCTGGTGTCAGGAACAGTGTTCTTACCTGGTCGTTCCATCGTCCTCAGGCCCTGCCCTTTCCCTTCTGGTCACTGTGGGTCCACATTCCAGTTCCAGGAAGGGCACATGGGGATAGCCGCCTGGGAGGATGGATACAGAGGGTCAGCACACAGTCTACACCACGTGAGTCATCCTGTGGCCTGACCTATGGAGATGGGCACGTTTATGGCCCAAGTTCTTCAGACAGTGGACATCTGTCCACTTCTCTTGGCCAGGGTGGCCTGGGAGCATGAGACCCATCTGTTCTCGCCCAGCACTGGTCATTTCAGTTAACGCAATGGCCTCCTCTTTCCAGCCTCTGTGACTCCACTGGCACTTCTCTCAGCCTGCGTGCAGGGCAGCTGGAGGTGATAAGATGTCACTGCCACTCATTGTAGCCCCCAGTCGATGACTGATGGTGGTTGGAGGACAACTGTTCCAGCTCCCTCGCTCCTCGGGTGAGATCGCTCCCAGGCTGTTCCCCACACACAAGCAACATGCCCAACGATGCATCTTTGTTGGCTTTGTGTTTTCCTGTGTCATGTCCTCACTTCCCTCCCCATGCCCTCAGATAACCTCCACAGTAAACCACTTACACTTCAATCTTTGCCTCAAAGTTTACTTCTGGGAGAAGCCAGTCCCAGACATATGGTGAGGGAGACATGTGGGCATTTTTAGCTAACACTCCAGGTTCCAAGGCATCTGGACCATATGTTTTGTTTACATCCTATTTTTCACAACCTCTTTTTATTAAGAAATCAGCTTCTTAAGATTAAAACGGGCAAGAATTGATTTAGTTTTCATCCATCAAGAGTTGTTTTGTCCCTTTCCTTGAAGGAAAAACTTTTCTGCCAGGGAGAAGGACAATGGAGGGAGATGGTGTAACCAGTCTGCTTTGTGTTGGGCTCTGGACAAGTCTCGTAGATGCAGAAATGAGAGACTCGGCCTCTACTTCCCCCAGAAGGCCCCCTTCCAGCGGGAGATTGAAGATGTAAGTAGATGAGGAGGAAAAAATAAAGCCACACTGGCCAAGAGATCATCCTTTTTGGATGAGCAGCCCACAAACATGTCATGTGGAGCTCATGTGTATGAGAGAGCGAGCATGGCCTTGAGAAATGAAAGGGTCTCTGTAGCAGGGTTGGGTGGGAAGAAGCTTCTTGGATTGGAGAGTTGGAAAAGGGAGAGAGGACAGTCTAAAATGGGAGTTACATGTCTGTAACAAGCCCACGCATTCTTGCATCAGCTTCAACTACTTGGTCACAGGAAACTGAGCCATGCAAACCTCCCTCTGGCTCCTTGGGGATTGCACATCCACTCTCCCTCAGCTTAGCTGAACGTGCACTCCAGGTCACTTCAGGGATGCCACTTTCTTCATTGATTTGTTATGACTTGGTGCTCAGGTCTCTGGGATATACTGACATTTTGGATCTGCTTCTGCACCTCAGGTTAAACAGGGATGGTGTTCTCCACATGTGTACCCCTGTCCCTCCCCCCAGTGATGTTTGTCACTGCTTACTCTCTGTTCCTCTCTCTTGTTCTTTGTCGAAGTCCCTTACCCTCCAGACCATTTTCAAGAAGGGACTTGCTTCTCAAGAGCAACTCCTTGTGTTTGGTCCAGTCTTACTAATCTCAAGATTCTCTGCCTGAGGGGTAATTGCTTCCCAGGAAGCTCTCTGATGCTTCATGACAGCACTTCTCTGGTGGACACAAACTCTCAGTGGTCCTGGCTGCAGAGAAGCTTGAGTTGACAGCCTGCGCAGAGCTGAGCCTCTTTCCCAGCACCTATGCTATTCTAGAACCATGAAGAACTATTACAGTTAAAATAAGTTCAGTTTGGGGGTTACCTGGGGGACTCAGCAGATTAAACATCTGACTCTGGATTTTGGCTCAGGTCATGATCTCGCAGGTTCATGAGTTCGAGGCCGACATTGGGCTCTGTGCTGGCAGTGTGGAAGCTGCTTGGGATTCTCCCTCTGTCTCTGTTCCTCTCCCACTCATGCTCTCTCTCAAAATAAATAAATAAACTTAAAAAAATCAGTTCAGTTTGGGATGAGGCCATTTGTACTATGTTCCTTCAAGATTTTCTGAGTTCCAATCCTCCACTTTTTCCTGTGGTTTCTAAGCCCCAGGCTGTGAGCTTCCAATTTTCTTAATGGGCAACCTAACAAACGGAGTTCTCTTTCAGACAGATTACATCATATTTATCTTGCTTTAAACTAGATGCCTGACCTGGATTGAACCAATCCTGGGTGTGCCTCTTGGCTTCCTCTGGTCTGGGGCCACACTCATCTTCATTGTGAGTTCTCCCCAGGAAATCATGTCAGTGTCTCTCCATGGGGTATGTGGACTTTAAAACTTGGCTTTGCAATAAGTGGTCTGACTTGGTCTCTGAATGGAAAGTGACTCCAGTAGGTTTTAGGGATAAGGTAGGACTAGCAGGGTGTTGTGTGAGTTTCTATTGTGTGAGTCATTCTATCCTGGGCCCATATTCACAAGAAAGATCCAGAACTTGATTTGCCATTGAAGATGAGGAGGTGGACTGCCTCCCTCCTCTTCTTCCTGTCTTTCCTACTATTCAGGTTGCTTTTCCTTTCCTGTCTCATCTAGATTCCCAATTTAGATCCTATAATAATAATAATAGCTGTCGTTCAGGATAGTTAATGCTAGCTGCTGTAACACACATCCCCACATCTCAATGGTTTACTGCACAAGAAGTATCTCACTTCTATGAAGTCTGATGAGCATTGTGTAGCTCCCCTGGGCAGCTCTCCACCCAGGATCCATCCCTGGGATCAGGGACTCAGGGACTCAGGGACTCAGGGTCCATCCCTTGGGTGACTCTGCTGTCTTGGTTCATTTGCTTCTGAGAGAAAGAGCTTGAGGGATTACACCATGTGCTGGTTTTCCATAGCAAATTGCCACAAAATGGGGGCTGGAAGCAACAGAAGTTTATTGTCTCTCAGTTCTGGAAGCTGGAGTCAGAAATCAACGTGTTGGCAGTCATGGTTCTTTCTGGAGACACTGAAGGAAAATCTGTTGCATGCTTCTCTCCTAGTGTCTTGTGCTTCTGGAAATCCTTGAGTTTCCTTGGCTTGTAGACACACAACTTCAATCTCTGCCTTCACTTAGACCTCTCTTATATGCATCTGTGTGTCCTCTCTCTCTCTCTCTCTCTCTGTTTTCTCTTATAGGGGCACCTGTCAGGGTGCCTGGCTGGCTCAGTTGGTTGTCTGACTTCAGCTTAGATCATTATATCGCAGTTTGTGGGTTTGAGTCCTGTGTCGGGCTCTGTGCTGTCAGCTCAGAGTCTGGAGTCTGCTTCAGATTCTGTGTCTCCCTCTCTCTCCGTCCCTCCCTCATTCATGCTCACACACTCTCTCTCAAAAAAGTAAATAAACATTAAACAAATTTAAAAAAAGGACATCTGTCATTTGATTTAGGGCCTACCCAAGACCTTTGACTTAATTGCACCTGTAAAGACCTTTTTTTTCCCCCAGATGAGGTCACCTTCCCAGGTTCCAGGGGCTAGAACTTGGATATATCTTTTGGGGGACCACTACTCAACCTAGCACACACAGTTTGTTTTATTGTCGATCCTGGAGGCGCACACAAATCTACCCACTTTCTACTGGTCAGCGCTAATCACTACAGCACAGCCTTAGCTGTGGGGGGGCCTGGGAAAGATGGTGTTCCAGTTTGTCGAGAGAAAAGAAATGGAGGTAGTGGGCACCTGGCCAGTCTCTGACAGCAGCTAACACTCAAGGGGCATTTCCTCAGTTCTCCAACTTTCAGATCAGTAAACAGAGGCACAGAGTCCTTTGAATGATTTCCCAAGGTTATTTGTTGGTGATGGAAGCACTGTTTTCATCTAAACTGACAGTTTTAAAGCCTGTCCCTTTGCCTCTGTATGACATGTCCTCTACTACACTGACCTCTGGCTGTTTGTCCTTGGGGGACACAATTGTTACCCTTCCCTGCATGTCCCCAAGCCTGGGGACTGACCCGGCTGGAGCCAAATGCTTTTCAGGTGCTGCCTTTCCTCAGAAATGCTTTTCCCTTCACTCTGGAAAGTCTCTCAGCCTTCTTTCCTCCACAGTGACTTGTTCAAGGACACTTCAATGGACACGATGAAGCAGCCAAAGTCGTTACCTGCCAGCCCAGTAACTGGATGGAACCTACTGGCAGGAAGGACAATGCAGATGTCCCAAGTTGATTGAAGTAAATGCTGACAAGTTCATTTGCCAAAGAAGAGCTGGCAAGTGTAGCCTGGTGAGTGGCCCGCAAGCACAATGATTGACTTTTGAGCTAGAGGATACTGAACATTTATTTCTGCTTTGGCCGCCCACAGGACTGCATGTCGGCAGCTTAGCATAACCTACATCAAGCTGCAAAACATCAATTGGCCGCTTGTTTGAAGTGGATCCAAACTACCTCGTCTGAATAGAGAACACAGCATATTTGTAAGCAAGAAGGCCTTGGATTCACCGCGTGTGGGGAGGAAGGGATCAGGGCTACTTTCCTTTCCCTGCTGCCCCTTCTGTTCTGGAAAATTTTCTGTTGGCTTGCAGAAGTCTAAGAGGGAAAAGATGCTTGTGCAATTTTGGATTTCATTACTGGTTATTGATCCAGATCTGTCTTGTATAGAGAGCAGAAAACAATAGTTTTGTGAAGAAAATGAAGTCTAGGAGAAGAGTGAGGCTGGAGGAAGGGTAAGGAGAAGGAAGAAGGGAACCAAAGAAAGGGAGAGAGGCAAGAAGGGAAGAAAGAAAAGAACAAATAAGCAGGAGGAAAGATTTCTCTCTAGCTTGGTTTTGCGGTCAGAGAAAATGTTTCTCACCAAGCCCTTGGCTGGTGCAGAGTCAGGAGATATCCATGGCTGCTAAAAGTTCTGTGAATTCTCTCTCAGTGTTTGCAGAGGCAGTAGATTTCATTATAGGAGCTGGAGACTTAAGGCCAGCCCATGAATGTGTGGGGCACCTGAGGGTGTGAGTTGGCACGAGTTCACTTTGCACCTGCTGTGTAAGAAGCACTGTACCAATTCCACAGGGGCACAGAGCGAATGATGCAATTAGGCACAAATCATTCTTGCAGGTTTGCTTTGGTTAGGCGCAATGTTCAGGCATGACCATCTGTCTGCAAGGAGCTTGATTTTTGATGGAGGTGATAGACATGCCCACAAATAAGATAAAATGTCAAGTTCTTTGGCAGACAGACAGAGGAAGAATGGAAGGGGGTGAGGTCAATGTCAACAAGAGATTACGTCAGGGGAAGCGTGAGTCTTGAAGATAGCATAGAACTTAAACATGTGGGGATAGGGAAAAGGGCATTCTTGGAGGGGATGATACAGCGGCAGGAAAGCCTGTTTGGCAGAATAGTAGCTCTTATTATTCGGGGAAAGTGCAGGGAGCTTTGACTGATGTGGTAGAATGAAAGCCTGGAGAGGTAGGTTAAGGCCAGGCCAGATTACAGACAGCCATCGTGGCGTAGACAGCAAGTAACTCACCAGCCTGTCTTCTCCTTGGCCTGGAAACACAGTCAGTTTACACTTCCCAGCTTTCCTCACAATTGTATGTGACCATGTGACATGAGAATCCCAACCAAAGAAACAGGGGCAGAAGGCATCTGCCAGAAAAGAGTAGACACCATGGTGGGTGGAGGGTGAGCCTGGGCAACTGCACCTCTACCTCTCATCATGCCGGTTGCCACCACCATCGCCATTACCGTCATCTCCATCCTCATCATCCCCAACACTGTCAGACTCACAGTTACCTTCACTACTATCCTGATGCCATTACTACTGCCATAGTGCACATGCCATGCCAGGTGTTATTCGAAGTATTCTTACATCTTATATGTCTCATTAACCCTGCCATGGACCCTGTGACATGTACTATGATAAACTCAATTTTGAAGACATCTTTAAAACCACTGGTTGTGTTCTAGATTTCAGGGATTTTAGTGCATTTATGGTTTTGGATTTTTTGTGAAGTTAGTTCTTAAATCACAGTATTTAGGTCATGTTTTAGGCTTTATTTTCCTTTTTTTTTTAAATTAATGTTTATTTATTTTTAAGAGAAAGAGACAGAGTGAGAGCAGGGAAGGGGCAGAAATAGAGAGGGAGACACAGAATCCAAAGCAGGCTCCAGGCTCTGAGCTGTCAGCACAGAGCCCGATGCAGGGCTCAAACCAACGAGCTGTGAGATCATGACCTGGGCAGAAGTTGGATGCTTAACCGACTGAGCCACCCAGGCACCCCTAGGCTTTGTTTTCCTAATCATGTTTGCCATGAGTCTTTTAGTTAATTTTGAATAGTATACCAGGGTTTTCAAAGATAAGCACATTCAGCTGCAGATAGAAGGGTTTCCCAGAAAAGTGCTTCAGCATATAAATGTTTAGTGTCATGTGACTTTTTAAAACGCGAGCAGTAACAGCCATTGCCTTGATAACTGTCTTTCACTATTATGACTCTTGCTCTGTTGATGAAATTATATAGGACAGAACAAAATGGACATTTTGTTTGAGAAATAAAATTAGCTGTTTAGAAACTTAACCTATGGTGGAAGAGAAAATTTATGGAGATGATTTTTGAAACAAAATGTTCTGATCTGAGTGCTGAATCCCTCTGCTACCTCCATTAATTCCTTCCACCTCTCTACGACTACCATCATTTACTGACTTTGATCTTCATCCATGCCATGACCCGTGTCTCTAATCTCTACTTTCCTTCCAGCTGCCTCCATTTCATCTTCACTTTCTTTTCAGCTTCCGTCCCTATCTCAGTCACTTCTCATGATACACATTCCCTCACTCTCTTGATTCATTGTCTGTAGTTTTTAGTTAAATTTCACTTTCAAAAATGTTACATAGCTCTACTAGGCTTATAACAAAAACAACAATGCTCTGACTTACCCTTTCCATCCCCGTGTCCTGTTTCCCAGAGGAAACTCTTTGAGTGTTTTCAGATATTTCTTTGAGCATTACCTCTCTATTTCTAAAACATGCTTACATAACTCTTAATATTTCAGTTTCAGATGTTTCATGGACTTCCTAAATTGAATGTAAGCATTTACCTCCCTCTCAATCTTCCCCTTCTATTTTCTCAATATAATTATGTTTTAACCAGGTTTGATATTGTCATTATTATGTCTGTGTTAATACAGTCTTAACTGAGTCATTTAATGTGCCGTCCATTGCATTCGCTTTCCTCAGAGTTAAAAATTATCTTTTTTTTTGCTTAGGTTTTATGTACTTACCACTATTTCAAGCTCAAATTTTCCACCCAATTTTATCTGTCCTCAATATCTTCAAATACTTCAAATAGTCTGGATTTTCCTTCATTTCCTTCTGACATATTTCCCCCATCCTCTTCTTCATTAGGACTGCAGCACAGCTTTCATCCTGGAGTGTCTATCTATCCTGCAGGCAGTCACTTAACCTGTCTTCTGAATTAAAGTTCTCATCTTCTGGTTCTCATATGTTCCTCTTTCTTGGTTAACTTCTTTTTTTAAATGTTTATTTATTTATTTTGAGGAAGAGAGAGAACTGGGGGGCAGGGCAGAAAGAGAGGGAGAGACAGAATCCCAACCAGGCTCCATGCTGTCAGTGCAGAGCCCGACATGGGGCTTGAGTTCACGACCCGTGAGATCATGACCTGCGCTGAAACCAAGAGTCCATCATTTAACTGCCTGAGCCACCCAGGTCCCTCTCTTGGTTAACTGCTTCATGTTGATGGGACAGATCTTTGGGTTCCTACTAACAAAGAGTACCTGGAAGGTATATTTTTTTGAGATCCTGAATTTTTGAAGATATGTTTTTCTTAACTTTTACAATTGAATGGCAGTTTGGCTAGGTATAAAAATTTAGGTAGTGAATAATTATCTTCTGATTTCTTATATTGCATCCCCCCCCCAGCTTTACTGATGCATAATTTATAGATAATAACATTTATTTCTCAAAAGTATATATTTTTATGATTTTGGTAATTATATGTAATTGTGTAACCACAAGTACAATCAAGATGTAGAGCAGGGTACCTGGCTGTCTCAGTGAAGCGTCTGACTCTTGATCTTAGCACAGGTCTTGATCTCACAGTTAGTGAGTTTAAGCTCCACACTGGGATCCGTGCTGGGTGTGAGGCTTACTTAAAAAAAAAATATATAGAATAGTTCTATCACTCTAAAAAGTTACTCATCTATAGCCAGTCCTCAGGCAACTACTGCTCTGGTTTGTGTCACTATAGTTTTATCTTTTCCAAAATTTCATATAAATGGAATCCTACAGTTTATAGACTTCTGTGTTTGTCCTTTTTCACTTAGCTTGTTTTTGAGACTATATTGTTATATGTATTGATATTTTATTCCTTTTATGCCTGAAAAGTATCCCATAGTGTAAATGTACTCCAATTTGTCTCTTCACTAGTTGATGGACATTTGGTTTGTATCAGTTTTAGGATTTTATTCGTCATTCTGCAACAAACATTTGCATACAAGCCTTTGTGTGCACATATGTTTCTATTTCATTTCTTTCTCTGTGAGTGTGTGGAATTTCTGGGTTACATGGCAGGTTTGTGGTTAGATTGATGAGAAATAGACAAACTGTTTTCCAAAGAGGCTGTGCTGTTTCACATTCCCACCAGCAGTGTTGGGCTATTTGGCTAATTTCATATCTTTGTCAACACTTGGTATTGCTTCTTAAGGTTTCTAAAGATGTTCTTTATTATGTTACCATCTCCACTGTTCCTAAAGAGAAATCACATACCATTCTGATTTCCTATTTTTATCTGTGTCTTAATTTTTTTGTTATTTATTAAGCTTTTATTTTAATTCCAGTATAGGAAACGTACAAGTGTTATATTAGTTTCAGGTGTACAGTGTGTGATTCATCACTTCCATACAACACCCAGGGCTCATCACAACAAGTGCACTCCTTCATCCCCTTTATTTCATGCCTCTTCCCCATCGCCCTCCCCTCTAGTAACCCTCAGTTTGTTCTCAGTAGTTAAGTGTCTATTTCTTGGTTTCTCTCTCTTTTTTTCCTTTGCTCACTTGTTTTGTTTCTTAAATTCCAGACATCAGTGAAATCATATGGTATTTGTCTTTCCCTGACTGGCTTATTTTGCTTCGCATAATACACTCTAGCTCCATCTATGTCATTGCAAATGGCAAGATTTGCCCCAGAAGCTTTGAGGTTCTTCTCTGTATCCCAGTTTTCTGAAAATTTACAGTGATGTGCTTTGAGACAAGTGCCTTTCATCCTTTTGTACTGGTTGTTTAAAACAGACTTTCCAACTGAAGCCTCATTTCCTTTAGTTTCTGGAAATTTTCCTAAATTATTATTTTTTAAAAATAATTTATTCCCTGGCACAAAAACAGACACATAGACCAATGGAATAGAATAGAAACCCCAGAACTAGACCCACAAACGTATGGCCAACTAATCTTTGACAAAGCAGGAAAGAACATCCAATGGAAAAAAGACAGTCTCTTTAACAAATGGTGCTGGGAGAAGTGGACAGCAACATGTAGAAGACTGAAACTAGACCACTTTCTCACACCATTCACAAAAATAAACTCAAAATAGATAAAGGACCTGAATGTGAGACAGGAAACCATCAAAACCCTAGAGGAGAAAGCAGGAAAAGACCTCTCTGTCCTCAGCCGTAGCAATTTCTTACTTGACATATCCCCAAAGGCAAGGGAATTAAAAGCAAAAATGAACTACTGGGACCTTATGAAGATAAAAAGCTTCTGCACAGCAAAGGAAACAACCAACAAAACTAAAAGTCAACCAACGGAATGGGAAAAGATATTTGCAAATGACATATCAGACAAAGGGCTAGTATCCAAACTCTATAAAGAGCTCACCAAACTCCACACCCAAAAAACAAATAACCCAGTGAAGAAATGGGCAGAAAACATGAATAGACACTTCTCTAAAGAAGACATCTGGATGGCCAACAGGCACATGAAAAGATACTCAATGTGGCTCCTCATCAGGGAAATACAAATCAAAACCACACTCAGATACCACCTCACGCCAGTCAGAGTGGCCAAAATGAACAAATCAGGAGACTGTAGATGCTGGCGAGGATGTGGAGACACGGGAACCCTCTTGCACTGTTGGTGGGAATGCAAATTGGTGCAGCCGCTCTGGAAAACAGTGTGGAGGTTCCTCAAAAAATTAAAAATAGACCTACTCTATGACCCAGCTAGAGCACTGCTAGGAATTTACCCAAGGGATACAGGAGTGCTGATGCATAGGGGCACTTGTACCCCAATGTTTATAGCAGCACTCTCAACAATAGCCAAATTATGGAAAGAGCATAAATGTCCATCAACTGATGAATGGATAAAGAAATTGTGGTTTATATACACAATGGAGTACTACGTGGCAATGAGAAAGAATGAAATATGGCCCTTTGTAGCAACGTGGATGGAACTGGAGAGTGTGATGCTAAGTGAAATAAGCCATACAGAGAAAGACAGATACCATAGGTTTTCACTCTTATGTGGATCCTGAGAAACTTAACAGAAACCCGTGGGGGAGGGGAAGGAAAAAAAAAAAGGAGGTTAGAGTGGGAGAGAGCCAAAGCATGAGACTCTTAAAAACTGAGAACAAACTGAGGGTTGAGGGGGGGTGGGAGAGAGGGGAGGGTGGGTGATGGGCATTGAGGAGGGCACCTGTTGGGATGAGCACTGGGTGTTGTATGGAAACCAATTTGACAATAAATTTCATATATTGAAAAAAAAAACAGAACAAATTGAGGGTTGATGGGGGGTGGGAGGGAGGGGAGGATGGGTGATGGGTATTGAAAAAAAAATTTATTCCCTTCTATTTTTCCCTGAACTCATTTTTTTTAAAACCTCTATTGTTTGGATGTTGGCTTTCTACACCAATCCTTTCATTGTTTTTACTTTTCTTTCCTATTTTCCATCTCCTTATCATTTTGTCTTACTAGTTGGGAGATTTGCTTTCAATTTTGTCTTCAATACTTCTATTGTGCTTTCCATTTTGATCTCACATTTTCAATTTCCAAGATCTATTTGTTTGTTTCTTGAATGTAATTGTTTTTTAAATCACATTATACTGTTGATTTATTATTACAGTATCTACCCATATTTATCAGAATATTAATTGTAGTTTTCCTCACCCCACACCCCCAAGATAGATTATTCCTCTTGCATCATTTTTGTTTCTTTTTCCCTATTTGTTTTGGAATTTGTTTTTCCTTTCATACTAGCTCAGGGATTCTCAACAGGGCAGGTGTGAGCAGAGAAGGAGGAGGAGGGGAAGGAGGAGAAAGAAGAGGAGAAGGGGGAGGAGGAGGAGAAGAAGGAGGAGAAGGAGGAGGAGGATTTTACTCTCAGGACATATTTGACAATATCTGGAGATATTTTCGGTTGTCACAGCTGGAGAGAGGGTGCTACCCCCTCTAGTGAGTAGAAGCCAGGGATGTTGCTAAGCATTTTACAGTGCACAGGATGCCCACCCCCTACCCCATGACAAAGAATTATCCAGCCTCTGGGGTGCCTTGGTGGCTCAGTTGATTAAGCGTCCAACTTTGGTTCAGGTCATGTTCACACAATTTGTGAGTTTGAGCCCCGAATGGGACTACCTGCTGTCAGCAGAGAGCCAACTGTCCCCCTCTGTCTCTGCCCCTCTCCTGCCTGTGCTCTCTCTGTCAAAAATAAAATAAACATTAAAAAAAGAGAATTATTCAGCCCCAAATGTCAATGGTGCAGAGGTTGAGAACTCCTGTGTTGCTGGATGCTTTTGTCAGATGTCTGCTGGTCCTTGGCTGTCAGTTCATATTTAAAGTGCAGCGCAGTAAAAAGTATCTCTTGGCAGAGCTTGTTGACTGATGGATCTAACATAGAGAAATGTGGCTGCGTCTTTTCATTACTGTGTGTAGGTCATTGTCAGAGCTGAAGAGAAATCCTTAACTCTCCCCAGTATGAATGTGTAGGAAGAAGACAACAGGCATTACAGCCCGTGTGCTCCCAGCTGAGGAGGGAGAGGGGCCAGGGGTCTCCCCAATGAGTGTGTAAACTTATTTCATTCTCATGCTTCGGTCCATTCCTTGACCTCAGCTCTGTGTACGCTGCCTTGTTGCCTCTGTCTCAGTCTCTCCAGAGAATAAACCATAACCTTCCTTTAGGTCCAGGAGTATAACTCAGGTTATTATGTCCCTTCATAGACTTTCAATCTGTATCTTGATTTTGGTGATACCCAGAGACTCCCGTCTTGAGCTCTCACCTCAGCCCATCTTCCCTGGGGCTCACCTGCTCTTTCATAGTTGACCCCACTGCTTCCCCACAGCAGCTGCCGTGCACCCTGTGAGCTCTGCTTAAACACCCACCTTAACTGCCAACCATTCCTTAAATTCTTAGCAGATGACCCCGCCTCCCACCTGACTTCTCAGACAGAAGCCATTCCGACGTAAACCCCTGACTCCACTCCCCTCATGGGCAACATTTCTTAGCTGCACCTCGCCTCTCTCTCCTATATACGAAGACATACCTATTCCCTTGGAAAGGTGCACCATTGCCCCTGTGCGGGATCAACCCGTTCAGGTCTCTTAGGAAAGGAGCCCACCCTTTTCCTCTTTTCTTGAATCCTTAATTTCTCCCTCATCGTAGTCTCCCTTTTCCCTGAGATGATATGGTTAGGTCTTTAAAAACAAAATCATCCCATGACCCCAATATTTCCTAAGACTCCTATCTTTCCTCTCATGGCCAAATTTCTTTTTACAAGTTATCTACACCTCTCGAAAGCATTTTGCCAACTGGCATGTGTGGACTGGCCCTCACTTCTGTCCTTCCACATCACTGGTGATAGTCTCGCCCTGCACCTTGGAAGATGACCCCATGCTTCCCCCTCTTGCCACTGCCCCTTCTTTTGATGATCTCTTCTGTCCTCTCTACTGGGTCTTCCTCATGCATTAGCACTAACAGCTACACTAACACTATCATTGACTCCAGGATAATCTTATTTATACCCATGGCTTCTCTCAGTTGGCTTTCAAATGTCCATCACCGGCTTCCTGGCTTTAAGTGCTCAGGCTTGGGGTTCCTGGATAGCTCAGTTGGTTAAGTGTCTGACTCTTGGTTTCAGCTCAGGTCATGATCTTGTGGTTCCGTGAGTTCAAGCCCCATGTCGGGCTCTGTGCCGGCAACATGGCACCTCCTTGGGATTCTCTCTTTCCTTTTCTCTCTCTCTCTCTCTCTCTCTCTCTGCCCCTCCACTGCTTGTGCTATCTCAATCTCTGTCTAAATAAATAAACTTAACGAAAATAAATGCTCCGGTTCCATGCAAGGCACATGTAAGAGAAATAACCCTTTGGTTTTAGATTATGTGGAGGCAGGAAACATGGTGGCCAAAATATTGCTGTAATGGCTCAATACATATGGGCGGAGAACACCAGGCCATCAAGTGTGGGAAGCAGCCTCCCACCTCAGCTGAAAAGCCAGCATCTCTGCTCTTCTTCTACGTTCAATCCTACTTTGTCTTAATTTGGGACCTTTTTTTTACACCTAAACTATTCACATACTTCTGTTTCCCAAATTACCCTGAAATTACTTTTTGTTGTCCATCTGTAGCTAGACAAAAGAAATACAGTGTTTCATGCTTTTTAAGTTCAAAGTGAAAGCATAATTTTGTTTATTCCGTGACTTGGAGCACAAAGGAGCGAGGCAAACCTTCTCTGAAACCCACACTCGCGCACACACTCATTATGTTCACCCTGGTTTTGATTCTTGTGGCTCAGGTTCTTGGCTCTGACTCGTCCTCCAATCACTTGGGGAGCTTGTGAGGAACACCATTGTTCAAGCTCCACCCCAGACCAATTATAGGCCTTGGGCATCAGTACTTTTGGTTGGGTTTTTTCTTCTTTGCCCATCTTTTATTTCTCTTTTGGCTGGCACTCAAATATTACTGTAGAGGCTTTCAAATGTTAGTGTATGTAGAATCACCTGGAGCATTTATTAATCCAGAGTTCTGAGCCTCACCCTTGGAGTTTCTGATTCAGTACATCTTGGTGGGGTCCAAGAATTTGCATTTCTAACAAATTCCCAGGTGATGCTGCTGCTGGTCTGGGGATGGCACTTTAAGGACCACTGCCTTACTCCACCTAAGAGATTAGTCTTTTGGAGACTGCTTCTCAGAGTTAGAGTGGTCTCCATGTTGGCATTAAAAGTCCCACATCTTGGGAAAGCCCTCAGTCTCAAGAAAACTGAGACAGTTGGTCACCAAAAAGATATGTGCCCAATCCTAATCTACAGAGCCTGTGAAAGTGATCTTGGGGAGAGAAAGGGGGGTCTTTGTAGGTGTAAGTAAGAATAATCTTGAGATGAGGAGATCATATTGGATTATCTGCCTAGGCCCCAAAGCCCATGACAAGTGTCTTAAAATAATGAGGTGCAGGGAGATTGCAGACAGAAGAGGAGAAGGCCATGTGGCCACAGAGGCAGAGAGTGGAGCAATCAGCCACAAGCCGAGGAACGTCTGGAACTACCAGAAGCTGGAAGAGGCAAGGAACAGGTTCTCCCTTGGAGCCTTCTCCAGCAGGAGGGAGTGTGGACCTGTTGGCTCCTTGATTTTGGACTTCTCCAGAACTGTGAGAGAATACATTTCTCTTGTGTATCAGCTTTGTGTAAAGTTTGTGGTCCTTTATTACAGTTGTCACAGGAATGAATAGAGTCTCCCTAAGCACTGCTCTTCTATTGGGGGTGTTTCTTGTTTCTTCTGCTTATGAAAAGTGAGCTATTCTGAAAATACATTGTATCCACAAAGACTGGCGGATTGACTAATGAGTCTGTAAAATGCTTCCCAGAAAGAACAGGCTAGAAGCCAATGGATTGCAGCTAATCTGATATATTAAAAAGTTCTGAAGATTATCTATAGTAGGCCATTAAGCAGTAAATGATGTAAATAGAAAATCTATTAATATTAAATGTGCCACTTTGTTATGCAAGATACGGCAGCCCAACAGTTGTGGGCGTCCTGTCAGAAACGTTCTGGAGCATTTGTGCTCTGGGAGCAAAAAACAGAGCACGTGGAGAAACCTGGAGAGTGCTAGCACGTGCTTGACCAGTGGGAAAGGACTTCAGCCCTGGAGTCAGAGATGGATGCTTTTTTGTGATCTGGGAAGGTATTGGTACCTTTCCACCATTAGACTATACGGAGACAGCAGAGCCCAGGTGAGGGATCTGGGCCACTCCCTGTCACCTCGCGTCACTTCTAGGGCCTTTGTCCAAAATACTTGGAAGAGGAAGGTTAAGATGCATATAGAAAGCTCCACGAATGGCAGGTCTTCTTGCAATGGTCTTTGGATGCCATGCCTTGGGCCGGCCCTGCCCTGGAAAACCAGGCGTGGATCTGTGTGGGGCCCTCTGGCTGGCGTACTGTTTTCTCCATTTCTTCTGGCTGTTCCACTGGCTGCCTCTGAGGGGTCTCTGGCTCCTACATCCTTGCTGAGGTCTGAGTCATGGTTTTCCTGATAATCAACTTCTGTACTACGCTGTGAACTTACCACTGTATGAACTGCCTTGTCCGGGTTGCATGTACTGTGATGTGTTACACTTCTTCTTTTGTCTATTTTTCTAAAGATGTTCATCAGTTGTCTCATGTCCACTCTGAGATTACTGATTATTTAAGGACAACAATCAGGCCATCCGCGTTTTCTCGCTGTCAAAACACCCAGATTCGGCACCAGGGAACAGTCGTATCTCGTCTGGTAGAGATGTATTCACAGTTCCTTGCCATTTTTTTTTTTTTTTACTATTACTTAATCTGGCTCAGTCGTGATTTGAATGGAGCTGCCTGCATGGGCCTCAAAAGGTGGCTGAATATTCTAGAATGCAAAGAGAAGGGATCAACACAGCAGGCCTGGGAGAGGGTGAAGGGGCCACCAGCACAGCTCAATACTTTGCTTCTTTGCAAACATTCAGTGACAGTTTGCTGAATGAACTCTGCCTAAGGGAATTAGCAGCGTCTAACACATTGTAACAGCAGAATACTTTGTGGGTGTTTCTTGCATCCAGAGAGAATCTGTTTTGAAACTCTGCGATGGCTGTTTTTATGGGTCTGACTTCGTTTCTGAGACTGCAGAGGAGAAATTCTAAGTTACACTTAATGTCATGTTCAGCCCAAGACACGACCAGCCCAAAGGTCCAAAGTGTGTTTGAAAGCTGGTGTGCTCGCCTAAAAATTCACATGGATGTCCATTCTATTCTCCAGTGTTTGCATTGTAAATTGCCCACCAAGGAATGTAACCAATCTTTACGGGAGACATGTCATTGGTATTTCACTACTTTATTTCCAATTCCTCCTGAATCCTGGGGTTCAACTTCCTCCTGCAGAGCCCTCAAACATGATTGGCCCAGAGCATAACTGTAAGCGATTGCGTTGAAATAGTGATTTTAAAGAGGATGTGATTAACATAGTTTGTACTGTGTAAAGATGTAAGGTCCAATACTCCGTTCTCCCAGCTAACTCCACAGCTAGTTTTGCAGCATGAACTTACAGAAACTGTAAAGTGCTTATCGCTAAAAATAGAAGCAATTTGTCCAGATACAATAGGGTAGTGTGACAGGCTTTGCAGCCTTTTCCTCCTTTTTTTTTTTTTTTTTTTTTAAACAAAAAAGAATTGTTAGTAAGCTACTGTGCTCTGGGTTTTAATTCACAGGTTTGCTATTGAAGTTTTTAATTTGGGAAGGCTAACATAAAAAAAATGTGTGGCTTGCAAAAGTCTCAGTAATTTAGATGATGTTTTCTTTGGGATTTATTTGCACATTTCATCGAGAGTTTGCAATATGGGAAAGAGAGGATGACCGCTTTTGAATGTTGTGGAAGTCATTCGACACAAAGGCTCTAAACTGGCAAAACAAAATAGAACAAATTATCTCCCATCAAGGGGAAGACGATTATTTGAAATACTAATAATCCTGTGTCAGTCACTTTGGCAAAATGTTAGAAAAACTCGTATGGTGGTTCCTTGTAAATGTTGAATGGAATTGTTAGGCATTTTATCACCAAGTCCCAAATCCAAGGTGAATTTTGTAAAATGAACTTCTTGTGCTAAAAAAGAAGTGTATCCAAGGGTAGCCAGGCTTCCTGCTGATAAATGCTGGCCGCATTCTCTTAGTTATTGTTCTACTTCTACTTCTGAGCTACTTCTGTAAGCTTGCGGAATGTCTTTGAAACTTGGATGCATAAGCCAGCGTCATGTAAATGAAATGAAGCTCAGGAAAAAGTTTCATCCTGGTTTTAGCGCTCTCAATAAACACTGAAAAACAGATTTAAAAAAATAAGTTCCGACCTTGAGGAGTCATGATGGCATGTGGTGGGATAAAACTAAATAGAAATAGTATCTAAAAATTACGTAAGCCTGCAGACTCTGTCCTTGGTTTTAAAAGTGCCTGTGGGCTTCTATGCACTCACTTTCTTTTTTATTTTTTCTCTTTAAATCTTTTTTTAAATATGAAATTTATTGTCAAATTGGTTTCCATACAACACCCAGTGCTCATCCCAGCAGGTGCCCTCCTCGATACCCATCACCCACCCTCCCCCTCCCTCCCATCCCCATCAACCCTCAGTTTGTTCTCAGTTTTTAAGAGTCTCTGATATTTTGGCTCCCTCCCTCTCTAACCTTTTTTTTTCCTTCCCCTCCCCCATGGGTTTCTGTTAAGTTTCTCAGGATCCACATAAGAGTGAAAACATATGGTATCTGTCTTTCTCTGTATGGCTTATTTCACTTAGCATCACACTCTCCAGTTCCATCCACGTTGCTACAAAAGGCCAGATTTTGTTCTTTCTCATTGCCACATAGTATTTCATTGTGTATATAAACCACAATTTCTTTATCCATTCATCAGTTGATGGATATTTAGGCTTTTTCCATAATTTGGCTATTGTTGAGAGTGCTGCTATAAACATTGGGGTCCAAGTGCCCCTACGCATCAGCACTCCTGTATCCCTTGGATACATTCCTAGCAGTGCTCTTGCTGGGTTATAGGGTAGATCTATTGTTAATTTTTTGAGGAACCTCCACACTGGTTTCCAGAGCAGCTGCACAAGTTTGCATTCCCACCAGCGTGCAAGAGGGTTCCTGTTTCTCCATATCCTCGCCAGCATCTATAGTCTCCTGATTTGTTCATTTTGGCCACTCTGACTGGCGTGAGGTGATATCTGAGTGTGGTTTTGATTTGTATTTCCCTGATGAGGTGCGACGTTGAACATCTTTTCATGTGCCTGTTGGCCATCTGGATGTCTTCTTTCTATGCACTCACTTTAAAGAAACTTTCTGGAAAATAAGATAAAAAAGAGAGGGAGGCAAACCATAAGAGACTCTTAAATACAGAGAACAAACTGAGGGTTGCTCTAGGGGAGATGGGTGGAGGGGTGGGCTAAATGAGTAATGGGCATTAAGGAGGGTACTGGTTGGGATGAGCATTGGGTGTTATATGTAAGTGATGAATACTAAATTCTAGTCCTGAAATCAAAATATTAACAAATCAAGCAATAAAAAGTAAAGTTACACACACACACACACACACACACACACACACACACACAAGAATTGGTTTGCCAGTGTCTACAAAATAACTTGCTGCAACTTGAGCATCTCATTCAATCTATAGGTTGAATTAAAAATAAGTGGCATCTTGACGACAGTGGGTCTTATCCATGAACATGGACTATTTCTCAGTTTATTTAGTTCTTCTTTGACTTCATTTATCAGAGTTTTGTAGTTTTCCTTATATCGATCTTGCATCGATATTGGGTCATTTATTTCAAATCCCACTTGTTCAATGCTAGTTCACAGGAAATCACTGGACTAATATATATTAAATGGGCATCCTGCAACTTTGCTGTAATTAATTATGTAATAATCTCAGGATTTTTTTTTTGTCGATTCTTTTCGGATTTCCACATAGATGATCATGTCATCTAAGAATAATAAGGGTTTATTTTTTCCTTCTTAAAAAAATAAAGAAACTTGCTGGTAAGAAACTAAGTTTCATCAAAAAAAAATGGCACTTCTGAGTGTCTCAGAGTGAAGTTCCTCTGAGGAGGAAGACGTTTCTGTGAATGTGTGATTAAATGAGAAAGCCCCATTTGCAGAGGTGTCTGTCATGCCTTCCATTGTCTGACTCCCCAAGTGCCATCCAACCAACTTGGACATTTCCAAGCATCCACAGAATACTTCTCCACTGAGTTTGCACAGATTGTCACCCCTGACTCCACAGGTATAGACCGCCATCAGGCAAACACGCAGCATGTTTAACTGTCAAGTGTGGGTCAAGGGGAGACTGTGGCGCCATGGGCACTACTCAAGTATCCGTGTTGCATTTTTCAAGTTGTCCCCAGAAGTTTCTTCTGTCAGTAATGATGTTTAATGGATAAGTTGAGCTGTCGAGTTGTGTTGGACGTTCTTACTTGCTTCTTTTTTTGAAACGTGCTGACCTGACGTTTTCCATCTTGAATTTCAAGAGCCAGGTGGATTTTTTTTTTTTAGAAGTTCAAATTCTGTAAGCGTGTAGGTGATCTTTAGCTGGGGCTCACAAAGAAAATAGGAAAGCACTTATAAAAGAGAGACTTTTCAAAGAATGTTATTTCTATACTTTTATTTTTAACAGTTTGAGCAGACATTTAAAAAGACTGTTTCATGTCAGCAAGGAAGCTTACAGAAAAAAACTTTTCTTAAAAATCAGAACTTTCCTCAAAATCCCAGAAAAAAACACTGCATTTCCACATCAGGCAGCAAACTCAGGAGTGGAGATCAAGTACATGGGAGAGTATATGGGGCTGGCCTGCGTTCTTTCCTCATAGCAAGAGAAATAAGGTAATTTTTGGCTTCCGTTTTTCAACCTTTTGACATCAACAATCTTTATTTTCATTTTATTTCATAAACTGTCATTCATGGGTCTTTTTCTGGATCTTCCAACTTTAAGGAGGGCAGATTCTTCACCATGGCTATGACCTTTGGTCTATCCCACCGTCTCCCTCAGAATGACCTTTTACTCTCTATTAAACCAGTAGTCCTATAACTAGTAAACCAGCTTCTCCCACTCTACCGGCCATCTCTCACCTAGTTTCCCCACTTGATCTGGGTCAGATAACCAACCATCTCTCACCTAGTGTCTCCAGTTGGTCTGGGTCAGATGACCAGCCATTCCAACTGTTCTTTCGCTAATGTTGTAAGTTTCAGGATCTGCTCGAATTTCCTCATCACTCATGTGGATTTTGCTTAACATTGGTCAAATGCTTGTGTGTGCACATGTGTGTGTATGTGTGTAAGTATATGAGTGTGTGTGTGTGTGTGTGTGTGTGTGTCTGTGAACATGCATGTGTTTTTGTAGCCTTGATGTTGAACTTTCAGATGCTACTGGAGAAGGATGCTCAATAATGTTCATTAGTCTCACCACAGCTGAGGCTCCCTGGCCGCTTGATATTTCTTACCATTTATTCTAGTTAATTCCCCAGAGAATTGCTCACAGTGGCTGATCTATCTATTCTCTTCAAGTCTCAAACTTACTCCTTAAACTTCATTCTCTGATGGTGAACTGTGTCCTGCCCTGAGGAGAAGATAGGGTTGTATAAGCTCTCCCTCACTCTCGGCTTCTCACACCTGGATATTGGAATTACGCTTCATCTTCTATTCCCTTATCTTTGGCTAATATTCCAGAAGATGAAGTAAGTCTCTTCCTTTTTCACTACTGGAAAATTCTCAGGCATTATTTCCTTGACTATGTCCTCTGCTCAATTTCCCCTCTTCCTTCTCCTCTTTGGAACACAGCACAGTTATGGTGGACTTGGTGAGAGTATCCCATATGTCATCTATGTTATTGTTTTTCCCACTACTTTTTTTTTCTTTCTGCAATTTGGGTGGGTTCTATTAGCTTTTCTTCCAATGTGGTAATATTGTGCGCTGTGTGTCCAGTAGTATGCTTTTAAACTTATCCACTATTCTCTTCAACTTCTTTCAATTATAGGTGTTCAATTTGGTTATTGAGGAACTTAAGTTCTTTGGCAAAATTCTCCATCTTTTGGTCCATATTATGACTATTTTCTTCATTTAAAGAAATATATTAATCAGGTTAAATCCTTGTTTTCTGTCTCTAGTATGCAGCTTATCTGTGTTTCTATTTCTTTTGAATGTTTTTTCTACTGATTATTGGTCATTCGACCTCCCCTTTGCATATCTGATTTTTAAATTCACATTGTATACAAAAAATAGGAGATACTACAGTTGATGTTATCTTCTGCCAAGAAGACTTGTTTTTTCTTTTGTTGGGCAGAGAGGATGAGAGACCGATCACCTCAATAAAGTCAAGATTGAGTGAGTTGGCCACTGGGTGGCAATTTTAGTAAGACTTGGTTTACATCTGGTTCACTGCTGTTTCGGGCTTTGACTGAGAGCCTAGAAGTCTTTATCTCAGCCTTGAAAGACCAGAAAGTTCAATTCTGCCCTTTAGGGGTTTTCGATTTACCTCCTTAACTTCATATAGGTGTTAGTTATCTCTTTCTGCAAAACATGTTTCTGCGAATGTAGAGACTTAAAACAACAAACATTGTTATCTCAGCTTCTATGAGGCAAGAATTTGGGAACAGCTTAGCTGGGCAATTTGGCTGAGGGTCTCTCATGAAATTGCAGTAACGGTGTTGGCTGGGGCTGCCATCAAGATAAAGACTGGACAGGGCTGGAGGATTTTTCTGCAAGCTTAGTCACTTGGCTGCTGTACCCTTTTCTTCTCACTGGCTGTTGACCAGAGGCCTCATTTTCCCCACAATGGCCTGTCTAGAGGGCACTTGTGTGTTGTTATGACATGGAAGGTGGTTTGCACCAGAATGAGTGATTCAATGGAAAGAGGAAGGGGGAGGTCACATGTCTTTAAGACCTGGACTCAAAAACCATTCTCCATAACATCTACCACATCTATTGCTTAGAAGTGAGTTAGTCACTCAAGGAGAGGGAATTAGCTCCACTAAAGGAAAGGGTATCAAAGCATCTGTGAACATATTTTAAACCACCGCACCTCCACCTATGTCTTTCAACATCTGGCGGAGGTCTTGAGGGAAGATCTGCCTTGTGTTTGAGGTAGACTCCCTGCAACCCCTTGCTTTTTTTTTTTTTTAATTTTTTTTAACGTTTATTTATTTTTGAGACAGAGAGAGACAGAGCATGAACAGGGGAGGGGCAAGATAGAGAGGGAGACACAGAATCTGAAACAGGCTCCAGGCTCTGAGCCATCAGCACAGAGCCCGATGCGGGGCTGGAACTCACGGACCATGAGATCATGACCTGAGCCGAAGTCGGACGCTCAACCGACTGAGCCACCCAGGCGCCCCAACCCCTTGCTTTTTAAGCATCAAGAGAATTCAGGAGAATTCACTTTGTTGTCTAGAGTTTGTGGCCTGCCTCCCCAGTCTCCCGCATGGCTCCGGAACTGAGAGAATGTCCCGAGGCCCCTCTCCCTTCCTGTTTGTCACAGAAGCTTCCTGTGCTGCTGAGAGCTCTGCTGTTTCTCTTTCTCTGTGACCCTCAGCACCCACCCAGAACAGGAAGTCCCCCCTGGGGGACTGGTGGGCAGGCATCATCATGCCATCCCAGAGTGTCTCTGTCGTGTGGGAATCTTATGTCCACCGTTTTGCTTCCACAGTTCTCTGATGCTTTAAAAACATAATTTTGTCATTTATTCACTTTTCTGTGGTTGTTGCAGTAGAAGCATTGGCCTGCCGTGACCACTACATCTTACCCTGAGGCAGAAACCCAGCTGTCTTCCTTCAAAAGAAAGTGTCCCCATTTGTTTTCTTGTTTCTGAGTCCTCTGCGGTCCTGCTCCATAAAGTGCACGTTCTTTCCCTGGAATCTCTCTTTGCTCCTGCTCTTTACCCGACAAACAGCTTTATGTCTCTGCTCTCCTAGAGTTCTCTAGTGTTTTCAGCCCTGATGTCTCTTGGAAACCACCATCCCCCTCCTCTTCCACTCCAATGCTAGGGGTCACATCTGCCTCATCTCCCACTAGGGTCCATATGCTCTGGTTTCTGAAATCTCCCTGTAAGGTCCTGCAGAGACCCCTCTAGTGACCTCGCGACACAGCCCAGAGGCTTGTCCTCAGTTTGCCTGCACCCAAACACACAGCAGCTTTTACTGTTGAAAACTGCCCCTTCTCTGCTTTTCTTTGGTGTTTCCCTCCAGGCGTCCTTTCTCAGCATACCTTTTGCCACTTACTATGCTCTTTTCTTGTTACTGGGTGTTCCCTCCTAATTTCACTAAAACCCAGGGCTTCACCTTTCATTTCTATTCGAGTGCTCCCCAGGTTTCACCTTGTAGTCTCTGACCTTTCCCGTGGGCAACAGACCAGATTTCAAGTGCCTGTCAGACATCTCCAAATGATTGGACCATTAGTACCCTGAAAACAGTATTTTGACTTGTAATTTTATTCTCATAATCTCTACTCTTCAAGACTCAGATAATGCTGTCCTTCTGCCTGCACCCAGCTGTGGTCCTGCAGGCTGTGTGGCATGGGAGGGGGTGTTCTCTGTGCTCCCTTCAGGTCCCCATCAGGGCGTCCGTACTCGGCACCGCATCGCCTGCTAGCTGTCTCTCTTGCCTCTCCAGAGCAGTGGTTCTCAACCGGGAAGTTCGTGCTTCTCCCCCGGCCCCCAGAGAAATTTGACGATGTCTGGAGATGTTTTATGTTGTGACTATTCAGAGACTGCTACTGTCATCTAATGAGTAGAGGCCAGGGGTGCTGCTGAGGATCTCGTAGGGCACAGGCCAGCCCCACAGCAAAGAAATCCCATGTCTGGTGCTAAGAAGCTGCACGAGACTGAGCCTTTCAAACAACAGTAACATGTTTTCCTGTTTGTGAACCCACAGTGCTTGACTCACTATGTGCGCTCAATAAATGTCTATTAAATATCCAAAACAAAAAGAGAAACTCATCAATTATACTGTGCTGCCTTATCTTCTTTTTTTTTAGATTGATTTATTTATTTTGAGAGAGGGGGAGGGGCAGAGACAGAGGGAGAGAGAGAAAATCCCAAGCAGGCTCCGCACTGTCAGTGCAGAGCCCAACTTGGGGCTCGAGTCCACAAACTGTGAGATCATGACCTGAGCTGAAATCAAGAGTCCAATGCTTAACATACTAAGCCATCCAAGTTCCCCTGCTTCATTATCTTCTTCTCTAGATTCTGTAATATCTTATTCTTTTCTTTGTTGACTAAAATCATATACAGGATTCAGATCAAACACTAGGAGCTCTCCTTAAGGTCCATCACTGCCCTTCCAGAGCCCCTCTGTCTCCCGTGTGCACCCACAGCAATTTGCCTGCAACATTTATCCCCTCTTCTGGAGAAGCATGTTTATTTGCTTTTGTCATCACCTCCCTTAGTGATTCCTAAGTGCCCTGGGAGCAAGATTCGTTAACTGCTCTTTCTAGAATGTTCCTGGGGCCCTGTGCAGTGCCTCAGGATACTGGAGCTGTGTTTCATCGTGAATGAATTAACTTATGCTGCCAAATGGCCTTCAGTCTCTCCCAATCCAGAGTCCTTCCTGTGTACCGTGCTGCACTCCTTCAAATGATGCAGAAACCAATGGATTCTTTGAACATCCTGATTGGTGCTTCATTGAAAACTTCTGGTAGGCTGGTGACACCCTATAGTATTGATCATAGAAATTCCAACCAAAGGACTTCCAAAAGCACCTTGTTCAATAACACCATCATTTGGAATTAATACATATCTTTCTGTAATGATGGATGATTTTAATTTTAGTACATAAATGCCAGCATATTTACAAAAAAAAATCAAGCATGTCACTAAACAGTCACACCTGGCATGCAGCACTGAAAGGCAGCAGAATATTGCCACCACCAAATATGACACTTTGGCATAAAGGATTATTTTGAACTGAAGACAGAAACAGATATAAGAAAAGCTTCCTGCTCTTCTCCTGTTGCCTAAAAACAGGGCATGTTTGTAGAGACGTCTCCTGCTCCACTCACTACCAGGAAAGACGGATGTTAATCCCTGGAGAAAACTCTGGACCTTTGTCAGCCCTGAGATGACCCCAGAGGAATCTACATAGCAACAGTGACCTTTACTAGCTAGCTCTATTTTCAATTGGTTCCTCCATGTATTTATTGTCCCAGAATTTGCCACACTTAGAAGCTCAAAGTCTTTCTCCTGTGTCTTATCACTTCTCTGAGAATATGTTGTTCTTTTGTGCACATGCTATATATGCCCAAGTTCTTTTCTTTTAAGTTTATTTATTTATTTTGAGAGAGAGGGAGAGAGAGCGAGAGAGAGAGAGAGCACTGGGGAGGGGCAGAGAGAGAGGGAGAGAGATTCCCAAGGAGGCTCACACTGTCAGTGAGGAACCTGATGTGAGGCTTGAACTCATAAACTGTGAGACCATGACCTAAGCCAAAACCAAGAGTTGGACATTTCACCGAGCCACCCAGGTGCCCCTATATACACCCAAGTTTTAATGATCCCTTGGAGTTACTCATCACTGGGTACCCCCATGTGTACACATGTGTTAATAAGCTTCTACCTGTTTTTCTCCTGTTAATCTGTCTTTTGTCGGTCTAATTTACAGAGTTCCAGCCAAGGAACCTAAGAGGAAAAGGCACCCCTATGGCAACTCCAGACCATGATGGACAAGTTTAGAAGTACGGCCTTTTATTTAACAAGCCCTACAGGCCGGCACTAGGCATGGAGCATTGAGTGACACACTCTTTCAGATGCAGACACATCCTTCTCGGTGTTGTCAAATTCTTGCTCTTTGATGGTAGGATTGAATTTCTGAAATGTCTAGAATCATTCAGAGCTGAGAACGGAGAGCAAAGAGGGGTAGCCCTGCACTCTCTCCGCAAGTTAGAAACAAGTTAAAGCATTGAAACCTGTGTTTCTGGAATCACTTATAAACAAGTTCAGTAAGCCATTCCAACATTCTTTATGTGCTCCAGCATCATCAACATCTTCCAGAGACTCCAGGTGGCTCCCGAGAGGGTCAAACTCATGATCACACACACACACACACACACACACACACACACACACACATTCTGTCATGGTCTCATTATCTGTTAATCAAAGCTTGTTTTGAAAGTGTGTTTAAAGACCTTGTGAAGAGACCGTGGTTCCTACTCTAATAGAAACGACTAGAATATTCAGAAGATTGGGGAAGAAAGAACATTCAACATCCTTCTTGTGAATGACTCCTTGAAATACTTTTATTACCTTAAATCATGGTGTTTCTTTTCTGCCTCCAGCTAGGAAACTTCCAGGCATTTTAGATTAGGTTTTTCTGTGCTTCTAACACAAGCATATCATTGGGGAACTATATTACATTTAGAAGCTGCATTTTTATTTTGATGATATATAGTTGATTGACTTTGCACTCAATTTAATAGAGTAATCATCTTGCTCCCGAGTGGCTATGACACGCTCAGTGCCCTAGGCCACCAGCCAGAATCTAGATCCCATATAAGAAAGTCATCAAGCTCTTTAACCGAGAAAAGAAAGATAATAGATTCTCTGCTCCACGCCCTCCATCGCAACCGTTTTGAACTCTTCACTGGGATTCCAAAATTGATGAATTGTCTTTTCCAAAACAGTAATACCAGGTTGTACAAACTGATGGACTTTAATGTTGGACATTTAGTTTCATCCTCCTTTTTAAAATACACACGCACACACACATTCACAGCAAATTGCAATGGAAAATTCTAGAACAATTTAATTCTACAGTGCTGGGATTGGATTACAGTGGACATTGCAGGTCTATATGGACTCATAATTTGCAGCACACATTTTGTGTTTAGTTTGTTTGATTTCCAAAACAATCACTAGAGGGGAGGTAACTCGCCAGAGAAGAGACAGTTGACCAGGCTGGGCTTGAAAAACCTGTCTTTGACTCAGGTCTTCACCTTCTCCATTACAAGAGTGCTTCTCAAACTGAAGTACTGGACAGACCCCTGTAAAATACTTGTACAAGAAAAGCCTTCTTATGAGAAACACACGAGTGAAACACTTCCGTTTTGGCGATCACCTGGCCTATATCATCATACATTCAGAGGCAAGCATGAACACCCAGGCTTTGGGAGTGTGCTCACACCTTTTAAGGCTAATATCTCTCTACACGGAACCATTGGCAGGTGTTTTAGTCCTCCCCTTTGGCATCGATTGACTGATTCTCATCAAGGAAGGTATGATGGTTAGTTTTGTGTCAACTTGACTGGGCTAGGGGATGCTCAGAGAGCTGGTCAAACATTATTTCTGGGTGTGTCTGTGAGGGTGTTTCTGAAGGAGATTAGCATTGGAGTCAGTAGACTGAGTAAAGAAGATCTGCCGTCCCTAAGGTGGGGTACCACACCATCCACTGAGGGCCCAAATAGAGCAAATGGGTGGAAGAAAGGACAAATTCTGTCTTTTCTTGGGACACTTATCTTCTCTTGCTCTCGTACATCAACTTCCCTGGCTCTGTGGCCTTTGGACTTGGGGACTCACACCAGTGACCCCCATCCCATCTGGTTCAGCCTTGGACTGAATTATGCCACCTACTTTCCTAGTGCCCCAGCTTGCAGACAGCAGATGGTGGGACGTTTTAGCCTCCATAACTGCATGAGCCAATTCCTATAATACATCTCTTCTTCTATGTATCTCGATTTATCCTATTGATTCTGTTTTTCTGGGGGACCCTGCTATTACTGAGGCATACTCTCTGTCTTGTGCAGAGATTTTTAGGCCTACCCAAGCTATCTCTTCTCCTGCAACAAACTACTGAAGATGGGCAAAAAGCCCATCAGCTCAGGTGAGTTGATGTTGCAGTCCTAAGTTCAGGTCGCACAAGCCCAGCAGGCTGAAATCTCAGGCAGGATTTCTATGTTCCGCTCTTAGATTTGATTTCCTTCCTCTCTGGAAAAGCCCAATATGTACTCTGAAGGCTTTCAACTGATTAGTAGAGGCTCACTCACATTATAATCTGTTTTATTCAATGCCTACTATTTAAGTGTTGTTCATATCTACAAAATATTTTCACAGCAGCCTCTAGGCTGATGTTTGACCACAGAACTGGGCACAATGGCTCAGCCAAGTTCACACATAACATTAACTGTCACACCCTCCCCTCATCAGTTGGCTCCATAGGACAGACCAGTCTGGGTATGGAGCCTCTTCTCAGGACACCCACTGACATCAGGCACCCTTTCTTGTGCTCCTTCTCTCCAGTCTGGGGACATTTAAAAAGTCTCCCATAGGGGTGGAAAAAACTGGCTCTTACTTTATTCTATGTTCTTCCAAATCTGTTGTTTATGGTGTAAAATGTGTTTCCTTGGGCCCTTCAGGATTGTGCTTTCTGTCACTCAAATGGCTTTTTGATTAAATTATAGTTCCTTCGGTGAGCTGCAAAGGCTATTTTTAGACCCCAAGACAGAGTTGACGCCCTAGTTCTGCTGTGTCATTGCAGCAGGTGGGGATCACAGAAAGGACTCTGTGAATGTTCCAGCTGCTGTCTGGCCTGGGGGAGCAACATGGGGCACAAGGGGAGTCTCTGGGAGTAAGAACACTGGAGCCAGGCTATCACCACGTGGGTGACTGCATTTCTACCACATCAGCCTGAAGGCCGCTGTGTGTTGATAAGATGACGTGTGTGTTTTGTGCACTTGGACCAGAACCTTCTCTGTGGCCACCTCTGCATATCATTCGCCCTGTGTCTACTCCACAGCTCAATTTCACTGAAAAGAAGTGGAATGGAATGGAAGGAAGCTTCCAGTGTTTCCTTATACCCGATGACTATCTGACACAGGCCGGGAAACACAGCAAGTATAAATTTCTTTAAAAAGAACAGGGATTTCTTTATACTCTCTGGCTAGCACTGTTCTTTAAGGTAGTTGAATGTTTTCACAACCACTGAGACCCAGGGCTTCATGAATTATCCCTTATCTTGATAAAGCCCTTTCCTATGGTTAGCTTGTAAAGCCAAACCCATCTATTTTGTCACTCAGATCAATTATTATAATTACATTTTGGAAAGTAAGACCTAGAATGAAGATCTAACTGCATCATTAATAGTTAGCCCTCCGTGTCCTTGAATGAGTTTCTAATTTGTCTTGGAAAAAAAGCTGGCTCTGTGAAATATGGCATATCTTTTAATTACTGATTAAGACCTGCATAAATCTAAGCCTTTATTTCTTTGTTAAAAGACACACTACCTTATACAACCAGCATAGAGGAGGCTCTGAGTATTATCTGTGGAATGAACAAACACATGTTAACAATATAGGTGCTCATATAAAATGGAGACTAGTCACTGAGCCACTGGAGGGACACTCGTCCATGTGGTTTAAACTCTCTGGCATTGTTGGCACAGATATTACCATGTCCATGTCCCATGTTGAGGGCCACTTTGTCAGTAAGTGTCAAGATCTCTAGGGTGAACCAGAGAGGAATTCACTGGAAGCTTCCAGGACTGAAGAGAAGGTTGGAGAATCTGGCTCAGAGAAGGGCAGGGACCACGGTACACTCAACCACAGGCTAGAGTCCAGAGGCCTGCAGTCTGGAGGTCAATGTTGATGTTGTTGGCCACTTCTGGACACCTAATGCCAGTACTGAGATGCCTTAGGGGCAGAGGCCACAGAGGACATCTGCTCTGTGTGGCAGTCACCATGATCAATTTTCTCCATCATCCCAGCATCTTTGGGTCACCCTCCCAGATGCAGAAGTTCAAGCAGGAGCTTCTTGTTGGTTGAGTGGAAGTCAGAAGCCCACTCAGCAGCAGTCAGTGTGGCACGCCCAGCATTGTCATCCACCAAAATTTATACAATGCAGGGATTCCTCCCCAAAATGACTGTTCAGAACCCGTTTGAGCAAAACTCCCAATGATGTTCACCGCTGTGTCGAGACTGACTCATGAGCCAATGTAGTTTTACAAGAAAGAAATCAGCATATCCCCAAGCAAAGCAGCATTATGTTTATATGGAGCCACTTAGCACCGTGTTGAGTTTGTGATGAACATTGGTTATTATGGTTATTTTATTATCATCATTATTAAGAGTACGGATTTGGCCAGATTTTTAAAATAGTAGGTAATAACTAATCGTCCACGGGCTGGCTGGCATGCAATTGTGCAGCGGGATGTCTCAGACATCCGCCTCCCTGCATTCTGACTCTCTCCCATCCACTTCCTTTCCACATTGCCTGTTACTCTGTTTCCCATGCCACAGGACCTTGCTCTGGTGCTCAACTAGTGTTTGTTAGAGTAGTTTATGCTGAGAATGGCTTAAACACCAGCGCTGCAGAGCTATTTGTATTTATACGATAAGCTTGCAAAGATCTTCAAGTTTGCGAGGCTCAGTGAATGAGTCTTTGACACTCACTGCCACAGAAATAACTAGCATTCCATAAGTACGCACATGCTGAGTGCACACATGTTGGGCATGGAATGAAATGCCTTGAACGTGTTATCTCCTTGGTGTAAACGAACTTAATTTTTACGTTTTTTGAGATCATTATTATGATTGTTATTGCCTGGATTTTCAGATGGGAAAACCAAAGCCTAGAGTCAAGGCTTGAACCCACTTTTGACCAATCCACAGCTCATAGATCAAACTACCCCACCTTCTGCCTACTTTCACATTCTCCCAGTGCTGATTCTTGACATTGCTGCCCACTCCGCTGATAAAGAAAACAACATGAGGGGCATCGAGGAGGCCCATAGGAGTTGGGGTTCTCCAGGGAAACAGAACCAGTAAGAGCTGTCTGTATCATCTATATCTATACCTATATATCTATATCTGTCTATATATCTATCATCTATGATCTATCTGTATATCCATCATCTATCTATCTATCTATCTATCTATCTATCATCTATCTATTATCTATCTATCTATCTATCTATCTATCTATCTATCTATTGGTTCATGTCATTCCGGAGGCTGACAAGGCCAGGATCTCCAGTTGGCAGGCTGGGGACCCATGACAGCTGATGGTGTGGTTCTATTCTGGGTACAGGCCTGAAGGCAGGAGGTTGGTGTCCCAGCTGCAGTCAGGCAGAGAGAGAAGTTCCCATTTATGTAGTCTTTTTGTTCCATCCAGTCCTTTAACTGGTTGGACCAGACCCCCCCCCCCCCAACATGGGGAAGGACAATGCTATACTAGGTTTACCAATTCAAATGTTAATCCCATCCAAATGCAACCTCACAGACACATCCAGAATAACGTTTGACTAAATGCTGGGCACTCGCACCCCAGTCAAGTTGACACATAAAATTAACCATCACAAGTCTTAATTTTCTATACTGTTTTCACTTTCCTAAGGCCAAGAATTAATTTTTGCTCTTTTTTGAAGTTTTTTGTTATTTGTTAATATTCAGCAACCAGCTAGGTGAGCTGAATTGAATAAATCTTTACCAGACCGTCATTTCAGTGTGTGGAGACAATCCCAGGGGCTCTAGTTCGTGAGGGATCCCATGGCCAGCAAGCCCAGGGTGTAGGAGCCAGAAGAGCCTGATTTCAAGCTTTGTATCTACAAATAAGCATGTGATTCAAGGTCTCCAAATCTGCTGATAGGAGAAGACAATATCTACTTCCTGGTGCTTCTGTGAAGATTGGAGAGAGGGCAGAGGAAGCTCCAGGCACATAGTGGGCCCATGATAAGTGGGGTCCGGTTATCATAAGACAGGAGCAAAACGAAATCAATTCTGCGGGCAGTGATCAAAGATGGCAGCTTTCTACTGGTTGTCCTCAAGGCAGTTTAGGGAGAGGTCCTCCCCAAGCCAGCATCCATCAACTGGTCATTTAAAGATTTTCTCACAGACTCTTCTGGATCGCTTCATTTAAAAAATACGCAGCATGCCTTCTTTTAAAAGATAAATCACTGAAAATATGACCTTTGTGTTCTAAAGCAGCTTTTATATGGGGCAAACAAAATATTTGAAATGCCGAGAAAGCTTTAAGTGGAGACATTTGTTGAAGACTGGCATAACCAGAGTAGATGACATTTGAATTGATGGTGTGCTAACTCTCAAAAGTCAAGTTCAAAGTTAATTTGTCAAACATTGTTTCTTTAAAGAGTTGGAAACCATGACCTCTTTCTAATGACAACAAAGCGGTTTTACTTTTTTAGTTAAATATTTCCTCCCTCTTTTTTTTATTTTGATTGAGAGAGAGAGAGAGAGAGAGAGTCCCAAGCAGGTTCCATGTTGTTAGCACAGAGTCCAATGAGGGGCTGGAACTCACAAACTGTGAGATTATGACCTGAGCTGAAATCAAGAGTGGGACGCTTAATCAACTGAGCCACCCAGGTGTCCCATTTGCTCCCTCTTTTAACATCCATTCCTATCCCCCAGCATCTCTAGTGTTTTGACAGAGAAGCTAATTCTCTGCGGGTCAGGGCCTCTGTTGAGATAACTTGGGGAAACAGAGTAGCCTCCAAGACTCATGAAGGCTGACAAAGAATTCCCAAAGAAGTAGAAGGACAAATGTTGGATCTGATGGTGCAGGTCACTGAAAATTCGCTTTGGAGTTATGGTGCTATTGAGAATCTCTGCCGAATTCCCCTTGCTGAGTCTTCATGGAACAGACGGTAAGTTGTGGCCGTTGGCGGGAATGCTTGCCCCTTGATCTTGCCAAAGCAAACGGGTGAATCATTTAGGACGAGTGTGTCTAAAGGTACTTCCTCGGTCTTGAAATAGTCTTTAATTCCCTTACATTACTTGATCAAGCCACCCCTTTCAACTTGACATTCTTTTATGTTGCAGATACTCTTCCGGTTCCGGGATTCCCCAGGTTCTTCTGCAGCCTTGTCTGTGAGCTTATTCCCAAGTATCTCTTCTGATGAGGTAATTTCTATTCCTTTCAGTGGCCAATATCTTTACAAAGGTTCAGATTTGCTTAGTTATGTAGCACGTGTTAAAAAAATTCCAACAGAATGTTTGGCTGTGTGGGTTTCTAGAATGTTCCATTTGCTCATGAGGTTGTTGTCTATTCCCACGTTCTGGGAGTCCTGGTTTGTCTCAAATACACCAAGGTCATAAGTATAGATGGCCCGACGTTTGGCCAGCAGTTCCATGTCTGTCCAAAGGCATAAATCCTAAAATCTTTGCCATTCAGGGACACCTATAACCTGGAGCCACATCTGTAATAAATGCCAGGCCACAAACCACCTTTCCTACGAGAGGGTCAGTTTCTCTTCAGCCCTGTATCTCCCTTCCCTCAGGCTGACTCATTGAGTCAGGATACACAAATCCCTTGGGGCTCCTGAATCTCCCCCCAAAGTGCTCTTGACCAGAAGGCCATTCCCTAGGATCCTGCCGCCATTTAAAAGCATGCACAATCAACTTCAAACTGAAGGAAATTGCTGCAGCCCAACGTACTTTTGGCCCAGGGTAGCTAAGAGCCATGGAATGCTGATTTATTTTTCATTTTTTGCCAGCAGCACATAACTGCCTCTTTAAATTACTTCAGCTAACTTCCATCGATGGTCTGTGGATAAACAAAAGTGCCAGTTGCACTGAATTTGTGGGGTAGTTGGTTTCACATAAAAGAGGCATGTCCTAAGTAGGAGATCTGTGCTCCAGAGCATCTAATTAGGAAAACCCAACAACAGCCTCAGTAAATGTCTCCCAGGGAGCTGGCATCTGGGCTTAGTGCATCAACTGCCTATTAAAGATTCATAGATTTTGTGAGTCATTAAAAACTATGTAACAATCATAAGGCACATTCAGCTCTTGGGGAAAAGAGAAGGCACTATTATGGATTTAAAAATTTGTCTTTATTAAGTGTGTGTGTGTGTGTGTGTGTGTGTGTGTGTGATGCAAAAGTGGCTAATGGGTGACCTTTGTTTCATGTGCCTCCTGTCTTCGTTTCCACCAGGCCTCAGGCCTCAGGCCTCTCTCCTGTACTCTGTGTCTCCCCTACATGCACTTACATGGGATTTCATGCCTATGGATTGTTGTTATTTTGCTGGCTGTCATGTTTGGAAAGCTAATATCTACTAAGCTTTTTCGTATTTTCAATGAACACATTTTAGGGGCGTCTGGGTGGCTCAGTCAGTTAAGCGTCTGACTCTTGATTTCTGCTCAGGTCATGACCCGTGGGCTTGAGCCCCGTGTCAGTTCTGCGCTGACAGTGCAGACCCTGCCTGGGACTCTCTCTCTCTCCCTCTCTCTCTGCCCCTCCCCTGCTCGCTTGCTCTCAAAATAATAAATAAACATTAAAAAAATAAATGAACACATTTTAATATGCAGCTTCTGAAAACTGAAAACCTTTCAAGACTCACAAGGATTCATGTCAAATACTGGTATGTAGGTTTCCTGAAGAGTTTATGGAAAGACAATTGTGATCAAATGCATCTTCTCCTCACTCCACCTGCTAGTTTCCTGGGGATGCCATGACAAATTATCTCAAACTGGGTGGCTTACAACTGCAGGAATGTATCCTGTCAGTTCCAGAGAAGAAGTCCAAAGTCAAGGTGTCAGCAGAGCCCTGCTCCCTTTGAGGCTCTAGGGGAAGGTCCTTCTATGCCTCCTTCAGTTCCTGCTGGCCTCAGGTGCTCCTTGGCTTGTGACCATGTACATCTAGGTTCTGCCTCTATGGCCACATAGAGTCACATGCATTTTATTAGTCCATACATTGGCCATAAAAGATGGGGCAAATTCTTACTGAGTTGGAGGGGAAAGTACACTGTGGTTAACTCATGCTTGTTCTCTGCCTCAGAGACCCCTTCCCTTGCTCTTTCTCCCCACCTTCCATGGCCAGGCTCCTCCCAGAACAAGGTGGCCAGATGGCATCAGTCAAAGGGAATATGAAAAGATATCAGTGGTTATGGCCTGACAGCTCACTTGGGAAATCTGTGCCTTTTCTCCAGGGGTTTCTGGATTTAATGTTTCTTAATCTTTTTACATTCTGTACTTGCTGGCAGGCAGTGACTTTCCTTCCAGACTGCGGCAACACAGAGCCTCTGTTGGCAGAAGTCATCTTTTAGAGCTATAAAGATCTCGACAGAATCCAAGAAACTCACTGGCGGTCCCAGCGCATCTCTCTGTGATCACTCTACTACATCGCAGGAAACAAACAATTTGGTCCAAGCTCCACTGACTGCTATCACAGAGTTGGGATTTATTAGACAGTTCAGAAGTCTAGTGATTCTGGGAAACGAGGGAGGAAAGACATAGTGAATTCCCAGCCCCTCACCATAACTACTCCAGTAAATGGATACAACCCTGTCTCTTATTGTGAGCTCAAAAGACTAACTTTGGAGGTCTAGAAGTTTCTATTGTTGATGCCACTTAAAAGAAGTTGGCTCCAAAGTCATCAAGTGCTCTGTTTGTAGAACAAATGAAGTTTTAATGACCTGCAGTGCCGTTTGAATATTCATGCTAATAGGTATTTTCCATTTAGGAAATAAGTAGAGTAACCAAGAATTAATTTCAACGGCTGGCACTTGTTAAAGGCAGCTAATTTATGCTGATTCTTGACTAGAAGAAGCAAATTGCCACATCCATTAAGGAAATTAAAGAAAGCCATTCCTATTTCTTTCACCTGCACCAGCCAGAAGGCACTCTACATATGCTGAGCATCCAAATGTCTCTCAAAGGTGTTTACCAGTTTTATTCCAACCGTTAAGTGCTCTGTTTTCCATTTACTGCTATTTGGTTAACAATAGAGGAACCCCATATGAAAACCTAGATTAGGTTTAAGAGCTGAACATTTATAGTGCTTTCCTAGGTCCTTCAAGTAAGAATGAGGTCCTACAGATGGCGGGTAAATCTCTTAGGTCACAGTTGAGCGGATCAGAACTATTATGGCTGTCATGAGGTGAGTAGATTTCCAACTGTATAGAACTGATTGGGTGGGGAGCTTAGATGTTCTCTTTTGTATAATCAGACAAGTCGAAAAGAAAAGGTTTTGAAGAAAGAAAAGGATAGCCTATTTATTTTCCAGTCTTCAGTCTGGACCATGAGAATCATGTCTCGACCTACCGGCCTTGTCTCAAAATCAACATGATAGACGTCTTAGACTCTGCTTATAGAGCTTATCTGAAGATAGCGATTTTTTTGAGAGTCATTCCTTGAGGGTTCTCTACTTTCTGTTTTTCTTTTTAACCAAGACTTACAGTCTTGAATAAGACCATCTGGACTGAGAATCAGACTACCTGAGTCTTAGATCTGGTTATGCCACTAACTAGTTTGGTAAACTGCTGACAGTCCCCAGTTACTCTGAACCTCAGTGTCCTCATATCTGAAGTATAGACATTAGACCATATTGTTTTGAGGGTCTGTTTCTACTTAATTCTCACTTAGATAATGGTACTCCCCATTAGTGAAAAGTCATAGCATACCAACCTCAAAAAGACACTTTAAGTACCCTAGTAAAAGAAAAACAGAGAAAAGCAAGGTTCTAGGATCTTAATGGGGAATTGGAATATCCTAGACACTAAAGTATATACACTTCAGCACAGAGAATTTCCCCTAGTAGTATTCCCTATGTAAGGTTCAGTTATATGGAGAGCCACCTTCTCTTCCTTTGCCTATAAATGCACAACCTTGGGATAAGTACACACAAATTTGTCCAAAATGTTTGAACTATTTTTACTCACTGCACTTCTGACACCAGATCTCTGGATTTTTCCATACCAAGCAATTCGTCAGTTTTCTGAGAAAAACACCCAGGTGTTCTAAATTCAATTCAGTTCTGACACTAAACTGTGCAGAGTTATGACCATACCCCATAGTTAAGGGTTCAGTCCCACAAGACTGCCCCCATTTCAGACATCAAGCCCAAGCCCAAGCCACCTGCACTTCTGACTGACCAGCTGTAAATCGGGGGTTCCTATGACCCCCAACTTAGGTCTGTTATTTGCTAGAAGGGCTCACAGAACTCAGGAAACCACTTTATTTCTATTCATTAGTTTATTATAAAGGATGCAACTCAGGCCCAGCCAAATAGAAGAGATGTGCAGGCCAAGTATGGGAGGCTTGTGTGAAGATTGAAGCCCTGTCCAGTTTTGCCATTCCTTTCTGTTCCCCGAGCACCTCAATGTGGATGTGCTTACCCACCCAGGAACTCATTGTGGCTTTGGCTTTTGGCTTTGTCCCACAAAGCTGAGGACGGCACAAAGGATTACTCAAGACCTTATGCAAGTCAAGAGAGGTGAGAGGAAGGCTAAGGGAATTCTCCCTAAGTTGCTCCCAAGCTCCTGTATTTATTAAGCATACATTTAAGGAAACATTGTACAACGTCAGTGGGCTATGTGCCAGTAATAATGTCTAGAAAGCATGCAGAAAAACAAGCTAAGGCGTTCCCAAGGCTACAAAAGAGGAGATACAGAAAGCAGGGTGGAAAACAAGATAAGATATTCCATAGATAACTTGGTCTTAGGAATTCATGAGCACAGGCAGGACTCAACCCCTAGATATACATTAACTAGATAAGTGAAGCATGGCCCTCTGTTTTCAGCAAGGCCAGAAAGCAGTTTTCTGCTTTGCAATGCATTCCCTATAATCCCCTAACCCAGGACATAGCTATTTGATTTCCCACAGCCCATCATCTTGTTGTTCAAGAGTTCTTATAGAGTTTAATGCCCAGCCCCCTTTCCCAGAAGTCTGTGTGGGTTGGAAAGTTCCAACCCTCAAATCACTTGGTCTTTCTGCAGACCAGCCCATCATAGGCTAGCAAGGGGCCCCACACTAAGTCACCTCTTTAGCATAAACTCTGGTGTGATCAAAATGCACTTGTTATGAATTAAAAAAAAAAGATATTTTTATCACTCAGGAAATTCCAAGGGTTTGGGAAACCCTGTGCCAACAATGGAGGCAAAGAGACCAAATTTATTTCTTATTACACCATACCTACACTTCTTGGCTACTAAGTTCAGGGTTCCTACAACCCTCTGTCCCTTTCAGGTTTAATCATTTGCTAGAATGACTCACAGAACTCAGGAAAACACCTTTCTTACCATTACCAGTTTATTATAAAGAATATCACTCAGAAATAGCCAAATGGAAGAGCAAGGTATGGGGGCAGGGTACCTGTAGCTGCCGTGTCCTCTCTGGGCATCTTACCTTTCTAGCACCTCCACTTGGAAGATCTCTGAATCATTATTTAGGGGTTTTAATGAAGGCTTTCTTACATAAGCATGATTGATTACCTCATTGGCCATGGTGATTGAATTCACCCTCCATATACTTTCCCTTCTCTTAAGGTAGGAGTGGGATGGGGCTGAAAGTTACAACCTTCTAATCATGTCTTGGTCTTTCTGCTGTATGGACCCTAGGCTACTGGGGGACCTCCAGCCACAGTCATCTCTGTGACACATAAAAGATACTCTTATCACCTTGGAGATTCCAAGGGTTTCAGGAGCCATGTGCCTAGAACTGGGGCCAAAGGCCAAATATTTACATTTTATTACATCACAATGCTGTCATATTATTTATGAGAAGACCTCTTCATATTGCATAGATCATGATCAGTGAGATAATTAGTCACATTTGGGTTCTATTTCATGAATATAACTTCTCTTTAAAATATTTGTGTGGTGTGTATTACCATCATTCACTGCTGTATTCTCACTGCCTGTATGTGGCAGGTGGTGAAAAGATATTTATTGAATGTCTAAGTAAATGAATGAATATGTTTTTTATGTAAGCTGTGTGCTGTCAGGCATGAAATATTTAAGAGTAAAGCCATGATTTGCCATTATGGGGGAGGGAAATAGGATGGTTTTGATGTTGTAACACAGAAATACACCCATTTCCATCTTATATCCTAGAAGTAACTATTTCAAGTGAAGAATCTTTACAGAATCCCCTCCAGTGCCACCAATGCCAGTGGTGCCTGGAAATAAATTATAGAAATCATTCCATCAGAGGGCTTTGTTTCCACACATCTTTCCTATTTCCTAGTAATATAGGCAGCCTGGATTTTATGCAGTAAAGAAAAGCATTTCACAAGATTCAGTTGATGAGACTCAGAACTTAAGTATCATTTTTCCACTTAGTAGATTAAAAAAAAATCTTCGTGTCAGGGACTACATTGTATTCTGGGGATGAAAACATGATTATGATAGGGTTCCTGTTTTTGAGGTGGGAGGAGGCCACCTGTTACCATTGTTTGAAACATCATGACACAAACATACAGGCTCCACTGTGGGGGTTGATTCTTAACTTTAGATTGAAACTGGGGCCTCAGTCATCAATGTCTGTGATTTTTTTTTAACAGTCCCCTCTGTGCCAAGAGTGATCAGCAACTGACTCCAGATTTTCTGCAAATTTGAATGTGATGCTTACCAGGGTCACAGGAAAAATTTCTAATTAACAGTGGTACTTACTTCCATCATCAGATGATCCTTACCAAGTTCATTGAATAAAACATCAAAGAGAAAGAAGGGGGCATGACTTTGGAAGCCCCCTGGTTTCCCCATAAGAACACACAAAGCAACTAGGGTAACAAAACTAAAAACCCATGGGCACCAACTACCGTGAACTTTGGTGGCAAGATAACCCCACAAATTTCAACATCTAAGTGAGTCAGAGGTCCACGTCAACAGATGCAGTTACCCCACTCCTTCTGCATCATGTGTGCTTCAAGACTTGCCACCATTTTTGTATTCCTTTTGTATCCCTGTCCTCCCTCTTGCCCTCCTTCCCTCCCCTTCTCTTCCTTCCTTCCTTCCCTTCCTTCGTTCTTTCTTTCCTTCTTTCCTTCCTTCCTTCCTTCCTTCCTTCCTTCCTTCTTTTCCTTCCTTCCTTCCTTCCCTTCCTTCGTTCTTTCTTTCCTTCTTTCCTTCCTTCCTTCCTTCTTTTCCTTCCTTCCTTCCTTCCTTCCTTCCTTCCTTCCTTCCTTCTTTTCCTTCCTTCCTTCTTTCCTTCCTTCCTTCCTTCCTTCCTTCCTTCCTTCCTTCCTTCCTTCTTTTCCTTCCTTCCTTCCTTCCTTCCTTCCTTCCTTCCTTCCTTCTTTTCCTTCCTTCCTTCCTTCCTTCCTTCCTTCCTTCCTTCCTTCCTTCTCTCTGCTTTGTTCTTTGAAACTGAGGCCAAAAAGAAAGAAAAGAAACTGATAGGCATCAGGCTGCTACACTCTGCCCACCAGGGGTACACACTGGAATCTCCCCAAACCTCCGCAAACATGCATGATGTTTTCCAGAGTCCTTATGGTTTTATGTAATTTTGTTCATTTCAATAAAGTCAATTTTCTGAAAATACAGAACTAAATGCTATTTTTGTATGCTTGTAAAACTTCTCATAAATAAATTCATAAATCATAAAAAATCTCGTTTCTAAATGTGTACCATGATTTTGGTTGGGGAAATACAATTTTTAGAGATGACACAAAGGAACAAATTTAAATTGAACAGCTGGGGAAACAAGCTAGAAAAAAATTCAGTCTCTAAATAAGATGGAAAGGTTTGATGGCAAAGTATAGTTCAGTGAAAGTTGAAATGATTGCATATGAGCTTTCATCATGTTGGTTTGTATTCCTGAGTCATGGCCCAGGTTAAAATTTACTGTATGCAGAGCTCTGCTACTGGGCACTTCTTCTGCACTTTGCTGACCCCTTGACTGAGGCCCCCCTTGCCCGTGGAGGGCACACTTCCTTCCAAGTTTCCACTGCAGCCCGTTGTTCCATCTCCTTCCTGGGGGATGTCTCCAGTGCTCGCAAATTAGTGTAAAATATGTTGGGGGTTCTCAAGTGCCCTTCTCTGGTCTTGACTTGCCTCTGGAATTTCAGACCCATATCTGCATGGAGTTGGAACTTTGTTTTTAACATTTTTAAATTTTTTTAAATTTTTATTTTTGAGAGAGAGAGAGAGAGAGAGCGAGAGCGAGAGAGAGAGCACGCATGAACCAGGAAGGTGCGTAGAGAGAGGGAGACACAGAATCCAAAGCAGGCTCCAGGTTCTGAGCTGCCAGCACAGAGACTGACACGGGGCTCGATCCCACAAACTGTGAGACCATGACCTGAGTTGGAGTCAGACACTTAACTGACTGGGCCACCCAGGCACCCCATGGAGATTGGAAATTTTTAGCTTGGATCCATGAGTACTTTTGGAGTCCAGGAATGGCCACAGGATGTCTACTTGCATATTTTGGGTAAAGGGTATGTAGATTTTATCAGATTTTCAAAGTGACCCCTGGTGCCCCCTTCCTCTACCATAGCTAATGTGTAATGAGTGCTTACCCTGTGCCTGGCATTGTTCCACATGCTTTGCTTGAGTTACTGTGCATCATTGCAGTGGTCTCCTGAGATAGGATGTGTTAGTGTCTCCCATTTTTGTGGGTGATGATAATCACTGAAAAAACAGTGAGATTGGTAAGTAACCAAGCTTATATCTAATGGATGTTAGAGGTAAGGTCCAAACTTTGACCGCATTGTCCACCAAAGTTAAGGACCCTAACCACAAAACCATGTTCTCTACTGGACATGGCTTCATATCAGTATCACTTACCTAATGCTCCAGACTCCTCTCTTTCCCTCTTCTGCCCAGGCCTGGATTTTGTTGTGTTTTCGTTATTTGTAATGTGCCTCCCACATGTCTCTCATAGCCTCTCCTCCAATCAGATCCCAGATATGATGTCTGGGCTCAGGCTCTCCCCACCTCAGATGGGATCATCATCCCATTGGCCTTCTCTTCTCTCCCTTCCATCCGTCTGCCATCTGGTGCCCTCGCTGTTCTCAGGAGCATTGATTGGATTGATTGGATCACATTCCTCTGCTCAGACACGTTTGTGGCCCCAGAAGGTATAATCCTGACTTTTAGCAAGAAGTCATGACATTGTATGGTCAAGGTCACTCTGACCTTTCCAGTCTCAGCCCTGACTGGCTCCTACACAAATGTACCCACATATCCCATGCAGATACACACATCACACACACACACACACACACACACACACACGCACATGCACACGCACACCCAGACACACACACCACACCACACAGATCCATACATCACACACAGAGATAGACACAGCACACACAGACACATGTATCCCACATGTAGATACACACATCACACATACATCACAGACACAAGCCCCCCCCACCACACACATATACACATACACCACACAATGCAGACACACACATCACAATACACATCACACACAGATACACACAACACACATCATACCATATAGACACACACACACAGACATGCACCCCAGACCACACCGGCACACACAACATACATGCTATATCTGACATGAGCCCTTGGAATGTAACCTCCTTTTTAGCTGGCCAAATCTTTTAAGTGGTGGCCACATAATTGGTGGGATGGGTGGGTGGGAAAGGAATACTGAGAGGGGCTTGTGCTGATAGGAAGTTTGGGAATTCAGTCTAAGAAAGCAGAAACTCTGCAACTCCTGTGGGGTTCACTGAGGGAGGAAATTACCTATGAGGGAGAGGAAGGAGCAGAAAGGGGTGGGGAGGGCCTGGGCAGTCCTGTGCACAGGCCACCCATGTGGAACATGGCGGCCCCATATTTACTATCTCCAAGGTCAGGCAAGTGACTGGCTTTCCATTCCTTGAATGCAAGCCCAGGGAGCATGAGGTGGTGACTTGGCCACCTGTGTTGGCTCTCATCACACCTGAGATTCTCACAGACAAGCAGGACAGCGTCACCTTGCACCACCTGGTCTTGCTTTTTGGTGACAGTGGGCAAGACTTTGCCTCTCTTGCTCCTGCACACCACCTGGCTGTGTCCCTTTGCTACTCCATGGCTCCTGCCATCTTGCACCCCACTTTATGTCAATTCCCTCTTCTGTTGCTTGCTCAACACTGCTTTTTGTTTCTGAGAGGTATTTCCCCTGGGTGGGCTCCAGGGAAAGAGAGGTATGGGGCAGAGGGAAGGGCTGGACCTCTGTGATCTTCAGGGAGCCTCAGGCCTGGGGTAGTACTTTAGTTGACCCCCTGAGGCAAGGGACCCAGGACTTCAAGACACCCTACACTGATCTATCATTGGGTGCGAACTGTCCCCGGGGAAGGACAGGACTTCCTGTGAGAGGGCACTCATCACATGGATGCTTCTGAGACCTTCAGCCACCAACAATCCCAGCAGCTGAGGAATGAATACCTCTGTCCTGATGGGAGTTCTGGGTGACCCATAAGTCATTTGACACACCTTTATAATTAAGACCCTTTAAAACCCCCAATACAAGAATCTCACAGAACCAGTAAGGAAAGGAGAGATTCTCTAGTCCAAGCACTTCATGTTGTATGTCAGAAACAAGAAGTTCAAAGAGAGGCAAACCGTCTACCCAAGCCTATTGGTGACATAACTCCTCTGTGGCTGAGCTAAGACTGGAACCCACTGCATCCACTTGTGGGCTTGTGGGTCTGGCACCCTTTCTATGTGTAACAGTGAACATCCCACCCCAGAATGGACACCTAAGTTGCTTCTGGTTGATGGGTGGTATGTTTGCATTGACTAACCATAAGCAGTAAACTTGCAAGTTCCTTGCTAAATCTCTGCACAGGGAGCTGCAGGAAAGACCACAGAGTGTCCCTTCATGAAGTGTCACCACAGGCCAGAAGTGTCTGCAGGATAAGCAAACAGAAGAAGACACTAGGATTTTGGACTCCCCCACCAACCTTCTCTGTCAGTGATGCCCAATGGTGTGTGAAGTCCTGGAGGACAAGATCCCATGGCCTCATCATGGGCACCCTGCACCCAGCACCCAGCACATAGCTGGCACATGACCGACTCTCTGAACCAATAAGCTACTTCACAATGGATAACTTGCTCATCCAAATTGCTAACACAGGTTTTCCTTCTCTAAAATTCCCTAAGAAATTAGCATTATCCTCTCAATTCCTATCTATACCTAAACTTTTGAAAACAGGCTCTCAAATGAATGTTAGGATCCCTTTCTACTCCAATTTGCCAATATGTTGTCCTCCTGTTGGGGATATTATGATTTAGCATCTGAGGAGTTCACCGGCAGGTGGGTCTGATGGAAAATTTTTAGGGGTGTGCTCTGGAAAGCAGCACCCAGAAGGGAGGAGGGAAGAAGACCTGGGCAGAGGGAGATGATGTAATTGCAAAAGGCCCGGCCAGACTTACAAGGGACTCCAGAACTGGGCTCCATCAGAGTCCTCCCAAGTCAACACTAAGTCTGTACCCAGCACTGACCAGTCCTTGGAGGCTGGCTGATGAGGGAGGGGGTGGTGCCATGGACAGGACAGTTCCCTCCCCAACGAAGGCCAGTCTTGGAAAAGATCTCAGCTGTGAGCTATGGCTCTGGTCCTCAAGGGAGAATGGGGGGCACATTCAGTGTCATCTGCATTCTGTAGTTGGTAAATCTATCTAGATATGGCAGATAGACACAGCATGGTACCCACAGCCATCAGACAGAAGACTGATATTCCCAGCCCATGTCAAGAGTTGTGGGGCAGCCTGTTCTGTAGATGTCTGGGGCTGCCTCTGCTCTCAGCCCACCCTCAATCTTTCCCTCATTCACTTACATATTTTCTAAGGGTCCATGTGTAAGGTGAAGACTCCAGCACCTTTAAAAAATCCCTTCCTTGACATCCATCACTCTGTAGTCAATTTCTACCCCTCCCATCACATCCAAACTTCCTGCAATAGTAACTTGTGTTTCTTGACTTCGCTTCAATATGGACTTTTTCCTCAACCACAGTAAGAGCCATAGGACAAAAAGAACAGGAGGGTGGGAAGTGTTTTTGCCCCAAACACAGAAGATCACAGTAGAAACTTGGTGAAACCATAACAAGCTGTTCAAATCATCTGTGGAGATTTTGAACCATTGATTAGGATCCAATTTCATGTTATCATTCAAAAAAGGATACACTTTTCATTTAGATAGGAAGAGTGAGCCCAGCCCAGCCCCAGGATTTGGGCCTCACAGATATTGTAGTCACACCATACCTGCATTTCAACTCACTGTCATCTGGCTTCTCAATCTCCACTGGACTGAAAGTCAAGTTCGCCAGTGGTGTGGGGGTTGCTGTCTCCAATGGATATTCCGTTTCCTCTCAGCTTATAAACTGGTTTTCACTCTCTTCTTGCTCCTTCATTTGGAAGCTCTCCCTTGCCTATTGGAATAGGGCTCTGGTTCTCCTCACACTCCATTTACCATTCTCTCTTTTGCTCTCTGATCCTTCTTTTCCGGTCACCTACTAAGGCATTACCTCTTCCCTTATCACTTCATTTTCTTCTCCAGGAGGCTCCCGTCCACTCCTATGGCTTGCAATGTTGTCTCTACGGTGTAGAGTCTCAAACTCCCATCTCCAGCCTGGACTTCTTAGCTCCAAACCCTGTGGGACACCACTGCCTCCTGGATCTAGACGTACACGGGGTCTTCAACATGTCCAAACACAAACATTCCACTGCTAAAACTCCTTGCCATCCCTTTGCTCAGAGTTCTTACCTAAGGCATCGACTTGTGTCGCTTGTGTATCCAGACAAGGGCCAGGCCCACAGGGAGCTGTACAGACGCACATGAGGGAAGAGCAGAGCCCTTGTGTAGCTGTGCCCAGGAATGGCTGTAGGACCAGCCTCACACTGTGACATTCACACACCCACACACGGACCCTCACCAGCTCACACCCTCTCTCATTTTCACTCAGTTCTGATGCTGCAGACATTGAAGATCAGTGGTTTTGCTGAAGCTTCTTGGAGGGACAGGAAGGATGCACGTCGCATCATCCATCTCCTCCTCCTTTCAGACCTTTCTGTTGGATGTTTTCCACCTTTGCCAAGCAGAGACATCTGGTCTTTTCTGTGTTTCTCCTCTGCCTGTCACTTCCTTCAGTGACAGTATGAGCTGAGCAAAGCCAAGGGCTGCTCCTCTTGAGTAGATGCATCAGTTTCCAGGGGCGGCTGTAACAGAGGCTCACAGAAGTGCCATCTCTCAGTCCTGGAGGCTGAAGTCTGAAATCAGAGTGCCTGCAAGGGTTGACTTCTGCTGAGGGCTATGGAGGGGCATCTTCTTCAAGCCTCTCCCTGAGCTTCTGGGGGGCTGCTGGCAGTCTTTGGCGTTCCTTGGCTTGTAGAAGCATCACCTGGACCTCTACCTTCATCTTCAAATGGCGTTCTGTCTGTGTACGTACATGTCTGTGTCCAGATATCCCGTCATATTGCACTGGGGCCATTCTACTCTGGTATGACCTCATTTTAACTAATTATATCTGCAATGACCTTATTTCCAAATAAGGTCACGTTGCAAGGTCCTGGGTGTTAGGACTTCAATATAGGAACACGATTCAACCCGTAACAAATACGGAGGGGAAAAATTGATGGTAGATATTGTCCCTACAATTTTATGTATTTTCTTTTACCTCCTGTTCCAGTAAGCCTTAGACTCCCACCTGGCCCTTGATACAAGCAATGTCAGAAGGTTAGGATTTCTGGTGGTGGCCTAATGGTCCCTGGGCCAACATGGGGTTTCCAGCTTCTATAATGAAGCGAGTCCTGAAAACCTCTTCAAAGGGCAGAGCTCTCTGAGGCAGACAGAGATTGGTCCCTTGGTCCCTTGAAGTATGTCTGCTTTTTTGATGGAGCATGTGATGGCCTGGAGGTCAAAGGGCACCTGTGGCTGCTGCAGCTGGTACATTTTGTCAATTCTTCATTAACAGTAAAAAGCGATAGGAGTGCCTGGGGGGCTCAGTCAGTTAAGTGTCCGACTTCACCTCAGGTCATGATCTTACTGGTCAGAGTTCCAGCCCCAGGTCAGGCTCTGTGCTGAACTCAGAGCCTGGAGCTGCTTCGGATTCTGTGTCTCTCTCTCTCTTGCTCTCTCTGCCCCTCCCCCCACTGGCATGCAAACTCACTCTCAAAAATAAACATCAAAAGTTTTTTTTAAATAGTAATAAGTGATATAATATTGATGCTAACATTTATTACAGTTCCCTATGTGCCAGGCTGAGTATTTTACATGGGTTATTTCATTTGCGTTAAATGAAGAAAGCAAGGCTCAGAGAGGTCAGGACGCGTGCCCGAGGTGCGCAGCTGGTAAATGCACTGGGCATCAGCTGAGCAGCACCAGGAGGCGGTTTATGGGAAGACCAGGCTCAGCATGTGTGGGGAGGGGCTGCTCACAGACAAGTGACAAATGGACTCTGCCTTCATGCCCCGCACGCTTGCACACCTGCCCTCAAGGGCCCTCTCAGGTGTCCTGGACCTGCTCCCGAGGTAACACTGTTCCCACTTCCTCTCTCTGCCTCTACTACCCAAAGCAGTGGTTCTCAAAGAGGGTTGGGCTGGCTCACAATGTCAGTATCACCCAGGCCCTCGTCAGCAATGCAGAGGCCCGGGCCCCGCCCCAGACATTCTGAAGCAGACACTCTGGGCCGGAAACCTGTGTTTTTGTCCAAGCCTTTCAGGTGATTCTGATGCACTAAGTCTGAGAAGCACTGAACTAAACCACCAGGTTTACAAACCCTCTACTGAGTGTTGATTGAGAGGAATCAGGTCTTTGGGACGGACTTCACCTTGAGGAGAGAAGGCCTGTTCTGCCCAGCGGCCACAGACACTCCTGGGGAGGGGCAGCCCCGAGCTTCGGGCCCCACACCCCAGCCAACCTCTTTCTGCTCTGTTGTCTCACTTCCCATGTAGCTCCTGCTTCCCTAGTCATTCTTACAGCCTGCCTATTCTACAAACATTTTCACTTTCCATCTGCAACCGCATTTTAATTTTAGCAGTGAAATTAATTTTAATGAATGGAAACCCCCGAACGCCTTGTTATATGTGCGTTCATGTTCCCAGAGGAGCGTCAGGTAGGAATGCTTACGGTGAGTTGGTTAACATTTTGCAGTTAATCCAGAAACCCCAGGTTCTAAACACCTGACTCCCATGGATGCTGAACACATCCCTTTCAGCAATTATCTGGAGGGAGGGGAAAACAACTTAGACATGCATATTCTGTTTTGTCACATGAGGAATAGCTTCCCCAGCCTGTGAGCTGAGTCACCAGCTACGGTCGAGTGGGCATCCCCAGATCACCTGACCAGGTGTGGGTTGGCGGGCAGGACAAGAGGGTTGAATGTGGGGTGGGGGCCACGGCTCTGTTCTACCTCCCAGCAGAAGCTTCTCCTAAATCTCAGCCCATTCTGTAATTCACTGAGTGGGAAGGGAGCCGAGCTGGGGTCTCAGGCTGTGACGTTGCCTGTTCACTCTGCTGGGGAAGAAGGTCAAAGACCAGGCCTGCCCAACATTGGTGTTGATGGTGTTATTTTCAGTTTGAAACCCAGGTGCTGTCAACTTAATTGCACAATTTGATTGGATTACACGCTCTTCCCCTGGGGGGTCTTTGGTTTGAGTGAGACAGGGTCTTATATCTCCCCAAACCCCCAAACTGAATGTTGGGATCTGTGTGGGGCAGGACTGGAGCTGTCAGACCATGGTGAACTGATAGGCCAGAAGTTGGAGGAGGGGGGGAGTAGTTTTAAGACAAGCAGGGTCACCCAGTGGTCAAGGACATTGACACACTCCTTCCCCCCCTTGGCCTTGGTTTCCTCATCCACACACTACGAGTGATGACAATAATCCTGCCTCAGAGAGGTGTCCTGGGGAATGTATGGCTTCATTTTCATTGTTTAGAACAGTGCCTGGTAGAATAATCCCTATGGGTAAAAAGAAAAGAGTACATCAAGGGTGCTGATGTGATTTCGTATACATTTTTACCCTAAAAACGTAGGACGGAAAACTCATTCTGATTAATGGAAATAATTGAGGAGGGCTTTGGAGATGACATTTACATCAGTTTCCCGGGGCCACTGTGGCAAACACACAACAAGACTTTTCTGTCTCACAGTTCTGGAGGCCAGAAGGCTGAGAGGGGGGGATCTGTTCCCGGCGGCTGTCTTCGCCATGTTTTTTTTCACATCCTCTTTCTTCTGAGTCCCTGTGTTCATGTGTTCCCTCCTACAAGGACAAGGCCATGTTGGGTTAGGGTCACCTGATGGCCTCATTTACCTTAATTACCTCTGCAAAGACCCAATCTCCTAGTAAGGTTCATTCTGAGGTACTGGGGACTAGGACCCGTGCATGTCTCTGGGGGAGACTCCACAATTCAACCCATAATAACATGTAACCGTTATCCTGGTCTTCCTTTGACCAGTCTTCCTTCTCCAACATGGGCCATTTCCATCTGCATCTGTGCTCTGACCCCCTTTGGCCCCCTGTCATTGGAATCCTGGATGCAATCAGCCGTTCCTCACTGTTTTTTACCAAAGCTGCACTTTCAGTTTGAGATCATCTCAGAGTGGTTTTGGCTTTCATTGTTTTAGTTTTTCTTGTCCTGCCAGATTGCTACAAGTGTTTGGCTTTCTGGACGAGGGGTTGGGCTGCTCAGATACACACGGCAGGCCAGGATCTGGCCCGTGTGAAGGATGTTACCGGGTTGGAGATCAAACCTATTAATAACAATTACCACAGGTGACTGATCAGAGTCCATGTCATCTCCAGAATCGTTACTCCTCAGCATCTGCTAGCTTGAAATACAGATGTGGGGCTTTTAAAGAACCAAATATTCAGAATGTGTCTTCCCCCCCCCCCCCCCCCCCCGACTCCCTCCCCGGTTCTGAGGAACTCAAATCACTCTGTTGTTAGATCTAATGTGACTCCTTACTTTTCCTGAGATTTCTTGATAATGTGGTGATTCGAAGTACTGGGGAGTCAGGGGTAGTTATATTGGGATTCCTGGGGTCCAGATAGGCTGGGGCGGTTCACGGATGCATGCTCTGTAGAGCAGCAAGGAGACAGAAATGGGGATGCCAACATTTCTGACTCACGGCCCCATGTTTCAGCTTTTAACCATACCCTATCTAGGTTGACCAAATTTGGAGACACCTGTCACTGCAATTTCAGTGCGTGTGCTCTGATACAGGTCCTGTACCAGGGTTTCAAGGAATTCTACTTGCGCTTTTTATTATCCATTCACCCACATGGGGTTTTCAAACCCTTGATATTTTGCCGTTGAAGGAGTAGATGCCAGGGACGCCCTGCAGCCAGGATCCAGATGTGCAGTGGGCAGGGTGGGTCCCTATGCCCCTTCTCTTTCCAGATAAGACTCACTGCAGCCTGAAGCTGAAGAAGACAAAATACGGGGCCACTGGGAAGGGTTCCTGGGATCATATTTTTCCTATTTATGAGTTGTTTTTTAAAATTTTTTTAAAGTTTATTTATTTATTTTGAGAGAGAGAGAAAGACAGGGAGAGAGTATAAGCAGGGGAGGAGTAGAGAGAGAGAGAGAGAGAGAGAGAGAGAATCCCAAGCAGGCTCTGCACTGTCAGCACAGAGGCCGACACAGGGCTTGAATTCACAAACTGTGTGATCATGACCTGAGCTGAAACCAAGAATCAAATACTTAACCAACTGAGCCACCCAGACACCCTGCTACCTATGAGCTTCTGCAAGGGAGACATGGGTATGTCAGTGGGGTCTGCGGCCCTCTTAAATATATGATTTTTAATGAGCAAAAAAATTTTAAAAAATACCCTTGAATCTATCCAACCTTGTAATAGCTTCCTAGGGCTGCGGTCACAGAGTACCACAAGCTGGGTGGTTTAAACAACAGACCATGATCCTGCCACAGTTATGGAGCCTGAGATCAACATCCTGGGGGGCCTGCTCCCTCTGAGACTTGGGGGTGGGTAACTTCTTTGCGTCTTACCAGCTCCTGGTGGTGGTCGTGGCTCTTTGGCGTGGCTTGGTTTCTGGCCGTGTCACTCCAGTCTCTGCCTCTGTCATTACATGGAGTTCTCCCTGTGCCTCTGTGTCCAAATTTTGTTTTCTTTATAAGGACACATGTCATTGGATTTAGGTCCCCCTAAATCCCACCCCCCTTAATCCAGTCTGACTTCATCTTACCTAGATGACATCTGCAGAGACCCTATTTCCAAATAAGGTCACATTCACAGTTATGGGGGGTTTTGCGACTTCAACATCTCTTTTTGGAAGTCACAATTCAAGCCAGGACACCCTCCATTATCCTCACACACACTCATCTGTCTGCTCAGCTTTCAGAAGCTTTTTCACAAGAATGTTAAGTCCTAGAATATACTGAAAATGATCTAACCTTGGGATTTTGAGGTAGGGTCTGCAGTGACCACATGTCTTTATTGATAAGGATAAGGAAATAAAATTTGCAAGCCTCAGTTTGTTCCCTGTATTTAAGAGTCTCTTATGGGGGGGATGGGTTAAATGGGTGATGGGCATTAAGGCGGGCACTTTTGGGGATGAGCATTCGGTGTCATATGTAAGACATGAATCATTGGGTTCTACTCCTGAGCCAAAACTACACTGTATGTGAACTAACTTGAATTTAAATTTAAAATTTTTTTTAAAAAGAAAAGAAAATTTGTAATAAAGTTTGGTTTTCAAGGATCAAGCTAGTCACCCAAAATACAGCTTCAAACTGACTTATCTTACTTTGCCATCAGAAGTGGTAAACACCAACTTCCTCTGGTCCAGACCCACTCAGACCAATGGCCATGTTTCATGGCAGTGGTATGAAAGGGTTCCCTGTGCCTATGCGTGTGGTCAGGGAGGCTGGGCAGGACCAACACTGAAGTTCAACAGTCAAGCAAAAGGCACTATTTGTTAAGGGCATTCTTTTTCTTTGGGAGTTGGGAAGTTTCATGCAGAAACAGAGGAATAACTTGGGTGGTGATTCACATCTACCACTTTTAGGAAATGACTGTCTGTTGTCCAGAGTCACAGCCTAAGGCTGTCTGCACATCTTCTCTATGGTCTTGACATGGGAGTAATGAGGGTGATGGCCCCTCATGGTCCTCGCCATGTTAAGAAGGCCTCGGTGTGGATGTTAGCTTGGTAAGACGGCCAAGAAAATGTCCATCTCATCTTTAGAAGCACTGGCTTCGTGACCTTGGGCAAAGCAAGTGGATCCCCTCCAACTTTCTTCTCTTGTTGTGAAGGGGGGCTCACACATGAGAAGAAAGCTCACATAAGAAAAGGCTCCCTTTTGCTGTATGCCAAAAATAAATAGCAGGACCCTTAGAGCAGATTATTGGGGTCTAATGTGAATGACATTATAGGCCCTCTTCACAATGACCCTTTGAGCATACTCATTAATGTTTTCAGGATGCCAGAGCACTATGGAGTAAATTGGAACTTAGGCATAAAAAATAAACTACAACTGAAAAAATTATATTCATCATAGCAATTCTGTGTGCACTTTTCTATGCCTAATTGGGACTTTCTGAATACGTGGGCCATAATGATTCCCCCATCCAAGTAATTCTCCCACAGTTAAAGTACCTAAAATGGTAAGTCCTGAAACCTGCTTTGTAGCCAGTGGTTGAGTTGAGAGAGGATGCCTATTTATATGAATATGGCTTTTCACACATATAGTTACTGTCTTTGTAAGATAAAAGTCGTGTTCACCAAAACAACCATTGTTTGAGAATTTTCTCTCAACTGAAATTGAGGTTGGTCTGAATGAGGGGAAATGGCCTTTTCAGGGTCACTTTAAAACTTCTTAGAGACACAGCAGGGGAAAAAGAAAATAGCGCCATAATCATGTACCTTAGGATCCTATGATCAAGCTAGTCATTTGTTACTTATTTTTTCTTTTTTCCTTGATAAAAAGCACCTGTGATAGTATTGACTAAGCTTGAGCTATAGGTTTATGTACAAGTTCAAAGCTTAACCTTCGGAAATTTGGACACATTCATTGGCTCACATTTACCATGGAACTGGCCTCTTGTGAAGTGTCAGTGGGTTGGGATGATGGCCAGGAACTGTGTAGTTTTCCTTTTGCAATATGCATGCTTCTGAACTGTCTCTGGGGTCCTCCAGGCAGCAGACTCCTGAATACAGCCTGCACTTCTCACTTCTGCGTCACTCCCCTCCATTCTTAGAACAGTCTCACTCTGGTACTCAAGACTTGGGGCTGTTCTTCAGCCGACACCACTCTCCAGCTTCATTTATGTCTCTCTTCTCCCCACAAAGCAGGGCACACTTCCTCCTCACCTTCCTCCTCCTCCCTCTTTCACTTCTGGGCACTGGATCCTTTGAGAATGGGGTGAGAAGGTTAACAGAAAAAGGCAAATGTTTCCTGGATTGACTGGGCAAAACTGCAGTCCACTCACTGATGACATTTCATGCTCTTCTTAAGCTGGGAATCCAAACGCTAGGGCGCTCATGGAGTGGGCATTCAGGTGGTTCTTTGGAGAACCTAGGGATATCTCTATCTCTTCAGCCCCTGCAAAGGAAGTCTCACCCTCAGACTCTCACTGCTCAAGTGAAAGACTCCTTTTGACTGGGTCTCCACAAGTCAGCAGAACGTTGAGCTAGTCACTCAACCTTCAAGGAACTCCTGGATTCTTGCAACATCAAATGACAGAGGTCCAGCCTGCTCCAGATGTCCATCTTGAGTAATCCTCCACGGTCATCATGGAGGAAAGGTGCTGCCCTGCTTGGGTTGGGGAGAGGAAGGGGAGGTGACACAGTAGCTGTGTTCATGATGGAGCCCATGGTCTCCTCTCCCCACCCTGAGGAAAGCCTGTGGGGGAGCAGTGGGTAGAGTTGGTATGGTGAAGTCAGTAGGCTCCTCAGGAAAGGGAGGGAAGCTTCCAGGTGAATCTCCTGACTGGTTGCAGAGGGTCATCCTCAAGTGAACTACACGGTGTCTATGTCCATCATCAGCCTTGAATGGAAACACACTATCTACTTAAACTGTCTTCTCACAGAAATCCCATAAGGCTATTAGGGCTGATGCCCTCAAGGTAAATATGAGGAAACATACCACACATTGTATTTTCTTGTACACTCTCCATCTGTCCTCATACTGAGACAGAGATAACTGCCTCTTGGTTAGGCTGACCTTCGTGGTCTTTCCTCCTGGACACTTAATTCAGCACTAAGTTTAATCTGTTTTTATCCTCTTTTAGCTGTCAAGTGTATTTGTCTTGTTTCCTTCACAAGATGATGAAATATTGGAAGTTGAGGATCATATCTTCTAAGACTTATATTCTCCTTTTAGTTGATTAGAAAATGCTGAAAATTTAGTGGGTACTATAAAAATATTTCTCAATTGACTGGAGAAAGCAGCCCATACTAGTTTTAGAAGCTTGGATTAATTAGGTAATTCCTTTAGCCCTTTTTTATTGGCAACTCTAATGTGCTTGAAAAGATCTGGTTGATGGAACCCTCCAACTCCTTCATTTCATTCTATGGGCAAATGAATGACCTTTGGCAGATCGAACCAAGGGCAGACCCCATTGGTAGGGGAGATTCTCACAGGGGAGATTCCCTGGCCCATATATTCTGAGATCCAGAACCTGCAAGTGGTAGCTGGGGTCTTTTGTTCTGCAACCCCCTTAATCTCTCTGGAAAAGGATCTCTCATCAGTGCCTTATAGAGATGTCCAAGGGAATGGCTGAGAAGAACACAACCATACTATGGAAAATGTATACATAATTTAACAAGCAGGAAATGTAAGCTATGGCATGTGGATAAAACCCTATGCAGTCACAAGAACGGTCTGGTTCTGGTACTGAGCACAAACATGTTCTCCCCAAAGCACTAGCGGAACCCGAGCAACTTTGTCACTGCTCCCCTCTCCACTCCTCTGGTTCTGTGGTGACCCACCCTGCTTCTCTTTCTGGCCTTTCACTGAACTACATTGGATGAGTAGCTACTTGTGTTCTGGCTGATATAAAAATGGCAGCAAAGTCTTCATCTAGCTAAGAATTATGACTTAAGATATTAACTTAAAAATACAGAATTTTCATGAATTACACCCCCACCACCATTTGTGCTAAGGCAGAGGTGCCTTGAAGAAACTGGAAGAGGCACAATCCACCCCCCTCCCCTGCCCCGTGCAGGTTCCTTATAACTGGCTGCCGTTCTAGACAACTCCTTCCCAGGAATGGCTCTTGTTTTCTCCTCATTTTAGTGATTGGGTTCTGTAATCCACTCTGGTTTGGGGGCAAAGGCGAAAGCTGGAATCAGCTAGACGTGGATTCCCATCTCTATGATTGCTTATTAGCAGTGTGTCAACTCATCTTTGGCCAACTCATCTGACCTCACAATGCTTTCACATGATTTCTGCCACTGATCCCTTTGCATATGGGTTCTGAATTAGAGGGCATACGGGTCCTGAATTAGCAAATGTCTCAACCTGCACAGCCCAAGAGTAGGGGAGGGGACCAAGATCGCTCTTGTTTAAGTTTTGTGCCCTCTGATGGTGACTCACATTTGCACAGCAAACCAAAAAGGTTGTGCTGCTCTATCTGATGCACACGTAAGGGTAATACTGATGCCCATGATAGGAAACCCTGACATTTGTACACCCAATATTTTCACATGTACCATTAATTGGATTCTTTTTTATTACTAATGAGTTTTTCTAATTGTATTTCATAACGATTCCACAAAAATATTCTTACGAACATTTATGAACTTATACTTACTCTTCACTAGAGTTTGAAGGAAGGGGGGATGAGGTATCCCAGTGACCTCTCATTGTACTCACGATGCCATGAGCCTTGCCTTTGTGGTGAGTCTGGTGTGAAGAATGACTGGGGCACCTTGAATGACGAGGGCAAAGAGTGCTGAGAAGTTAGAAGGGGAAACTGAAGGCATGGCAGCCTTTGGGAGAGCTTCATCCATCTAAGACCCAAAGTAAAAAGGGAAAAAGAAAGAACATTTAAAAACTCCTCATTAAACTGGAAGCATTTAAACAAAGCAAGTTTCAGTCTTTCACAAATTGCCCATTTGGGTCTCAACCTAAGACCATCCTTTGGAAATATCAACTTGAACAGTTACTTGAAAATCATGAAACATCAGCAGGGAAACTTTAATTAAAAATAGCTGTTGCTTACTACTCTGAGAGAATTTTCCTCTTATGGGACGGTCTTTAAACTGCTTACCGCATCAACTTTGCTCTCATTCTAACGATAAGACTTTAAAACCCCCAGAAAAACAACAGCAACGCGATAGCCTTGACTGATGCGGGGGGCTGTGTCTGTGAATAGTCTCTTCTGCAAAGGAGAGCTGGTCACCCCACGAGGCTGTGCATCTCTGCCAAGTGAGGGGTGGGTGGCATCTCCATAGTGCATCAGCCCTGCTCCCCTGGAACCTTTGATCATACATTCCTCCCTCGATAAAATTGTGAATATCTTTTCTATCAGCTGTGGGCTCTTTGCTAAATAGGCACTGTTTTTCCTCGTTGATGAAGTTGTCAATTCTCTTCAAGGTTGAAGAGAACCCTATGAGTTCATAAATAGACCTAAGCCTAGTTGGCTAATTTCTATCGTCCAAATCCTGAAAATGCTCCTTCAGCAAATAACACCCTACTGTCTTCAAAGAGCCTATAGGGCAGCTTGTTTTACTTGAGTTAACCCTTGCTTTGCCGCGGATCTTATTGCACAGCTCTCCTGCGAAGGGTCCCGGCCGGCAGCTCCAATGCAATCCTTGCCCCTCAGCCCAGGCACCCGTGTGGTGGCCAGGAGGCGAGCTGTGGAGTCTCAAGTTGCTGCAGCTCTCCGTACCTGTGTCAGGTACGTACCTCCGTACCTCCGTACCTCCACAAAATGAAGATTCCTGCCTCATAGGGTTATCAGGAGGATCACATGGAGTAACACCTAGGAAGCGCTTTCTTGGTGCCCGGCACACGCGAAGGACTCAACCTGAAATAGCTGTTTTATGGTTATTTTTAATCCACAAGCCTTTACTGAGACCCTACGATGCACCAGGCACTGGTCTAGACCTCTTGGGATGCCAAGAGGAAATGATGAGTCCCTTGATGTTAGAAGCATACAGTACGAAAGCAGCAAGACAAATACATTGACCATGAGAGTTTGGGGGTGATCCTGACTTCGATGGAGGTTCCCCAGGGTATTTGGGAGCATCTGCCCGGGTGTGGGCTCAGGGGGTGACACCTGCAGGGGATTCTGATGGCTGGGTCAGAGTTGGACATAGCAAAGCATTCCCATGGACAGGAGGAGCTTGAGCAAAGGCCCTAAGGCATGGAGAGGTCTGGAGTCACTGGCTCAGGGTGGGGAGTGGGCAGGTCAGATCAGAGGGACCTCAGGGAGCATGCCCAGGGGGCAATGAAAAGCCACCGAGAAGCTATTTGATGATATTTCTATCTCAGGATGATGGGTTTTCCAGGAATGTGGGGGAGGGACTGGATCCCAGTGGCTTTTTGGGAGCATCACCCCGTGGAGAGAATGAGCACCTCTTGGGTGTGTAGAGAAGGGGCTCCCACAGGGGCAGCTGGGTGCACAGGAGGAGACACAGTGACAGCAGGTTGAGCCTGGAGGGGACAGCACTGGCAGCTACTGAAGGCGGGAGCCGAGGTGACTGGAGGAGAGAAGGGGGGCGCAGGGACACTGGGACTGGCAGGCGGCACGGAGTGAGGGCCACTCCACCTGTGGTGGGGGCTGGGAGCAAGAATACCTCTGATGGGCATGAGATGTGTGGCTGCCTGACATCCCATCTTCTGTTCTTTATGGTCTCTGGCCGTGGGCAAACCACTGTTTGCAAGCCTCAGTTTTCTCACCCTGAAAATGGGGCTAGTAACACCTTCCTCTGGAGCCGTGTGCACATCAAACAAGGGGACAAGTGTGCCCAGCCGGGAGCCCGAGCCTTGGTCCGGAGGTCCAGACCGAACATATGGCAGGTGTCGTCAGAAGAGTCTGAGGCCACGCAAATAAGGAGGGGTCTGATTTGAAGTCTTACCAGGTGGAGTTCTGGTTCCTATGAAGATGGGTGCTGGGCCTCGCACCCAGGAAAAGGATTTGAATGGATCCCAAGGGCGTTCTTATCCTGTCCGAGTCTCAGAACTAGTTGCTATGAAAGTCACCCAGATAAAGCTCAGTGTCTGGGCTCAGGGAGCTGGGAGCCGGGAGCGGGGGGCGGAGCCCAGGGCAGGATCAGAGAAGTCTGGTGGTGACACTGAACCTCACTGCAGCTTTCTTACTTCACCACCTCAGGCAGGTTTCTCACCTTCCCCCAGTCGTGTTTGCTCACCTGGAAAATGGGGATGAGAACGCTTGCTTTGTGGGAGGAGTAGGGGAGACATATGGCTAGAGATTGCAGGCAGGGGAAATGCAAGGTAACCACAAGTAGATCCGCAGCACAGAATCAGGAGCACTGTCGGGGAGGGATGAGGTGTTTTGGAGGTTTCCAGGAGAAGGGTCCCATTTTCAGCTGAGATAATCAGGGGAACCTTCTCCGGAGGAAGGATATGGCACTTCCTCCAGTCTTGGGGGGAAGGGCAGGGATTGTGTGGTGGCTTCACCACCTGGTTGTGACCAAGCGTCAGCTACCTTTCCCAGGATCCAGCTCTGTGCATAGGGTGGAGTTAGGGTGGGCCACAGGGCCTTTGCACAGGTTTTGAAGGTGCAGGTAAAGCTGCAGCCATTATCCTTCAGCCCTTGGGAGGTCAGTGCACAGAGTCCAGGCACGATCATTGCTTGTACACATTGTCCTCATCTGCTGACTCAGCTGTGGTGGCTTCCGTGGAACGGAAGGGGGAGGGCGTGACTCCATGACCAAGAAGGCCAGCTTCCCCTGAAGGGCACCTTGCCACCTGCTCCTGACGTTCAAGGTGCGGATTGGGACACAGCCTATGCTATGTGTGCCCTGCCACCTGGCAAACCACTGGTGGCAGGTTTCAGTTCTCTGCCAGCCCGCAGGATATTCAAACAAGCCAGCCACATCCTCCTGATCCTGCAAAGCCTGCTCCCACAGTCCTGGCTGTGCACCCTGACTGTGGCCCTCGTGTGGCCCTGCATGGAGCGTGGTGTGAGGGTATGTGACCAGCAAGCTGCTGTGGGTCACACCTGTCCAGTGTCAGGTGCTGTGTGTCTGACCATCCCCTAACCACACGGCCTTAGTCCCTCCCTCACCAGTGGGGCCATGCTCAAAACAGATCCACATGGGTGCCCATCTGTGCTCATGGATTATGGTTCCCGCTCGTGGCTTCCCTTGTCCTTGTTGTCTCCCATCAGATACCCATCCTTCCTGCCTCCACTGCCTTCTTTGTGGACCTTAAGCACCAGCATCAGACACAAACCCCAGAGCTTTGCAGGGACCAGTTTCCAGAACCGCACGAGTCAGTGCATGGGTCCTGTAACTGACTTTCTCCCTGGAGGCCCCTTTCTGCACGTAGCGGAAACAAAAATCTCCCTAATTCACAGTAAACACAGTGAAAGTTCAGGTTCCTCTCCTGCTCCGCTGCTTTTCCGGGGGTGGGGAAGGTTCATTCTAGGGACTAAGACGATGGCATCACTGGGCATCTGCAGACACTGGCCTCTGCAACACGTATGTTCCATGGGTGCTGCTTGGTTCTGGCCGCCCCCCGCCCCTCCCCTCAAGACTGTGACCCCTCCTCTGACACTGCCTGCTACTGAATTTGATTCTGCTCCAGTCTATCAGGGGTGGGGGCTCTGTGAGCCTACTTGTGCCCTTGGCCTCAGCATTCCATGCAGATGTGCACAAGGGCCCCCACGTCTCCTCAACTCCCTGGTCCCCATCATATCAGAGGCTTCCTTGCCTCATCCCCGTGGGGCCAGTCCTGAGGTGGGTTCATGGCTCCTTCCCAGAGACCTTGTACACATCTAATTATTTGCATTTCACTGGCTCTTTTCTGGTTTAAAGAGAGTGTTTTTCCCTCTTACGAGAAGAAAGTATTTTTAAAATTGTTTCATTGTTTTCCTTGGGCATAGCTTGGAAAAACCCTCAGATATTAAGAACTTGACAACTTTCTTTTTTTTTTCCAGCTGATCTGATGACTTTGCTTTGGAGCAATGGCAGCCTCTGGTCCCGACTGGAGAAGGCCATGGGGCCAGTGGGGGATGGGGGCCTGTGGGGGATGGGGCCCGTGGGGGATGGGGCCAGTGGGAGATGGGGGCACCCAGCCCTTCAAAATCCCAGATGGAGGACAAGAGAGGTCCAGAGCCTAAGTGTTCCCCCAAATTCATATGTTGATCCCTAACTCCCACCATAATGATATTTGGAGATGGGGTTTTGGGAGGTAATTAGGTTTAGAGGAAGTCATGAATGTGGAGCTCCATGGTGGGATTAGCACCGTTATAAGAAGAGAAACCAGAGGTCCCTTAGCTCCTCGCCCACGTGCACTCACTGAGGAAGGGCCATGCGAGGACACAGCCAGAAGGCAGCCAGACTCAAGCCAGGAAGAGAGGCCTCACCAGGAATCCAGTCTGTGGGCACCTTGGTCTGGACTTCCAGCCTCCAGGACTGTGAGAAACAATGTCTAAGCTATCTGTGGCATTTTATGGCAACCCAAACAGACCAAGACACCGGTGGGGGCCGTGGGTGGGAGAGGATTCATAGGGAGAGTCCATGGACAGCTGCCCCTCTCCAGGAAGTCAGGAAGGCTGGCCCTTGGGAAGGCCATTGGATGCCATGCTCAAAGGCTATTTAGTGACCTTCATGAGAGCATTTTTGGGAGAATGCCAGAAAGAAAACAAGACTGTAAAGGGTAAGGAAGTGAGCAAGGATTGGGAATGTGGGAATGTTGAGTGTCAGCCACTTCTATGAGATCCTAGTAAATAAAAGTGGAGACAGATGACAGAAGCTTTAGGGCCTGCAGGGGACATTCAGGTCCCAGCAGAAGGACAGAAGCCTGTGTTTAGGACAAGGGACACTTGGGTATTTTGGTATACAGAGGAGAAAGAGACAAATAGAGGGAGAGATCTGTACATTTGGAAAGGAGAAAACTATTTTGGAATATTGGCTACAGTTTTTGCTAACTTGGTGATGTTGGACAAGATACTAAATATCTCTGAGCTTCACTTTCCTCATTGTGTAACTTCTAGGAATGGCAAGTTATGTCACAGGCTTGCTTTGAAAAGTTTTACCATTAGTTTAAAATGACTTTGCATAATACACAGGTACTTTTTATATGTAGGCATACATAAATGGTGCTTACTGGTTGTCAGACCCTACTCTCCACATTTAATGTATATGAACTCACTGAGTTGTATGTACTAAATGTCTTTCAGCCTCATTGTCAAAGCAACACTGTGAGGCAATTACTTTTATTATCTCCATATGATGAATGAGGCACAGAGAGGTTAATGGCTCACCCAAGAACACAGAGCTAATGGTTGGCAGAGACACTGGCTCCTTAATCTACGCTCCTAATCATGCAACATTATCGCATGCCAAATGAGTTTTCTGGGTAAAAATTGATTCCATGGTTGATTGGTAGGCTGAACAGAGAAAGAGAAAGAATGATTACTGGAAAACAGTAGCAAAGGAAGAACAAAAGGATGGGATCAATAGCTCAAGTGGAAAGGCTGACCTTTGAAGAATGAAGGGCAAGAAGAAAAAAAGACAAAGCCACAAGGAGATAGTAACATTGTTTGAGCACCTGTATCCAGCCGCTCCTGAAGCTGGTCAGATCTATCTCCCAACAGAATCTTGTTTTTGCTTAAATCAGGATAGGTTTCATGTTCACTTATTTGCACCTGAGGGATGATAACAGATATGTTTGTGGAATTTGGAGTCTGGTGGTGGAGAAGAGAGGTGGGGTGGGCTGTCTTTGCATGGTAGCAACCCATCCCTGTCTAGCTGTCTCCACTGGTCTCCTAGGTTGTCATAACAAGTTATGCCAACTGGGTGGCTTACATCAACAGACATTGATTCTCTCAAAGCTCTGGAGGCCAGAAGTCTGAAATCAAGGTGTTGGTAAGGCCATGTTCCCTGTGAAGGCTCTGGTGGAGAATCTACTATTTGTTTTTGATGGTGTTGGTGATATCTTTGGTGTTCTTTGGTTTATGGATGCATCATCCCAATCTCTGTCTCCAGCAACACGTGGTTGTTTCCCTGTGTGACAATGTCTAAGAACAGTAGTCACGTTGGAGTAGGGCCCATCCTAATGGATTAGACTTCTTAATTGGAGCCTATTTTGAAATAAAGTCACATTTAGGTATCAGGGTTAGGACTTCAACATATTTTGGGGGAGGACACGCTCTGCCCACTGTCCCCTTACACATGGCCATGCATGGCATATGATTATCTTGATATTGTCTCCTCTTTTCTATCTTTCCACAAGCATTCAGGCAAACTCTGTCTCTCGGATCTCAAGGGAAAAGATGATAATGTCTAGAACAAAGGCCAAATTCTTGACTTGGAGTTCCAAAACTGGCTCTTGAAAGTCACTGTAAAAGATAACACTCTAAAAACCAAGGGATTTTTGATTTGTGAGAGCTGGGTTGTGTTGAAAGACAAAAGGATTTGTGAGTTTTGTTAAGGAAGCTTGGAGGGTGGACTACAGAGAGTATAAAATAAGCTGGATTTCTGGAGAAGACACAGAATACAATGCAAAGGCAGCTTTTCAACTACTTGCAAAGGGAAATAAGGATTGAACAAGCAAGGGGCTCAGGAGGCAATAAGGTTACAACAGATCTGTTCGTCGGTGTCTGAGAACATCTCCGTCCACATTCTGACTCTTCCCAGAGGCAATTTTAAATTCTAACGAGGCAAGAATTGTGCACACAGGTTTGAGGAGCCCAATAAGCATAGTCTGGAAACACTGCAAGCCTCCTAGGATGACCTAAGAAGACCTTATGTAGATGACCTAAGGTTGAGGGAGGCATTTAACCAGACAGATCCCAAGGCAATCTCAAGGTTCCACACATTCCAGGGAGGAGCAGACCCCCAGCTGGACCAGAGTGCCTGTTAAGTCAGAACAGGGCAAACACAGTGGCCGTGGCAGGGACCACGGGGCTCAGCACTGTCTGCATAGAATACTGAAGGCCACGAGTGGCAGCTTCACCGAGACTCAGGTTGCAGCAGAGCTGGAGGCCAACCCTCACCCCAGCCAGCCTGTCTTGAACTGGGTGTGTGTGTTCCTCAGGACACAACTGCTCCCAGAACTTAGGTCGCCACAAAGACACAAAGAAGGGGCAGGAAGGAATCCTTCATTTGGATAAGTACTTACCCTCAACAGGCCGAGTCACAAATTGGAAGTGGTCAATTTCCTTGGATTGAGTTTTAATTTTTAAAAAAAAAATTTTTTTTTTCAACGTTTATTTATTTTTGGGACACAGAGAGACAGAGCATGAACGGGGGAGGGGCAGAGAGAGAGGGAGACACAGAATCTGAAACAGGCTCCAGGCTCTGAGCCATCAGCCCAGAGCCTAACGCGGGGCTCGAACTCACTGACCGCGAGATCGTGACCTGGCTGAAGTCGGACGCTTAACCGACTGTGCCACCCAGGCGCCCCTGAGTTTTAATTTTTAATCACCAATTCAAGTGGAGGCTTCATGCAGTTCTGGAGAATCAGGATGGTTACATCTGTACACGTCTGGCTTCTTAGTGTGTGTAAAGTTACGCTGCATAATTTAGTGGCTGAGGACAACGCAAGGTCACGGCCTCACAGTTTCTTGAATGAGGCTTTGGGGCATGAAGTATCTAGGTTCTCTGCTTTGGGGGTCTCACCAAGCTACAGTAAAGGGGTTTAAGGGCCACGGAGACTGAAGTCTCTTGAGAACGCTCTTCGGGAGAAGAAAGTATTTCCAAGCTTGATCGGGTTATTGGTGGAACACATTTCCTCGTAAGTGCAAGACTGAGGGCTGGCTGTTGGTCAGAGGCTGCCCCCCTTGCGGGGGGTCCCCACAGTCTCCTGCTATGCTATCTTGCCCAGGGACAGTTCACAGCGTGACTCCTCTTGAAGGCCAGGAGGAATGTGAAAGCAAGGTGGCTAGCCAGGTGAAGTCTTATGTGATGTAGTCACAGGAGGGACAGTCACCTTTGCCACATTCTGTGGAAAGAGCGTCACAGGGGATGCCCACACTCAGAGGGAGGGGATTCCACAAAGGCATACATATCAGAAGGCAGGGGTCATGGGGGATCACCTAAGGGTCTCTCTGCTATCGTATGTAAACCTTCCAACTTGCTGTATCCGCTTTGTTGGCTGCATATAGCTTTCATTCCAGCATACGAGTCCAACGGTTCTCAGTGAAGTCTTGCCAATTTCATGAAGTTCTATTAAACTTCATAACTTAAGGTTATAGTAGTTACAGAACGTCTCTGTGGAGATTTACATAGAAGCTGTGTAAATGCTGTCCCACTGTTGAAGGATGGGAAAACTCGGGTGAACAAGACCCTAGAGGCTGTGCAGGAAGGAATGGCTTCCAGGTGGGTGTGAGCTGTTGTCATTTCAGACATCACCAGGGTCCAAATGGATGCTTTTCTGAGGTTATTCAAGTGTTACTCAATGTAATTTGGCTGTGAAAAAAAGCTAAAACATTTGAGAAACAAGAACTTGCTTTTATTACTTTTATTATGTCTAATAAATAAGAAATACATGAGAACATGTAGCTATATGACATTAATGACTATTTAAAAAATTTAAACATGCTTCTTGTAGAGTGATGGAACTTTCTTTTGAAGTTGAATCCATACATGCTGTCATTTATAGATATTTGGTAGACACCCTTTAAGAAGTGGCTTTAATTAGCCCCTCTTTGTCTCCCTCCCCTCCCTTTTGGCAGTCTCTCCTTTCTTCTTTAATATCTGTTAATATAATAGCTTTACGAAACAAACTGGCTCAAACAACAGAAGACATGATATAAAATTGAAAAGTCACTGCATAATTAAACATGTAAACATGATTAGACACAATTACATGTGCGCTCTTGGGCTAGGAATTGATTTCAGCACCATGGACATTCACCTAATCAAAAGCTCCTGGCAAAAGTGTTTGCCTTATGCTGATCTAAACAACTATAACAAAGTGACCCTTCTCAGCCTAAATGTTGAAACAGTGTTTGGAAGTGAGAGGGATGCTTGTTGGGACATTCTCCGTTGACAGGTATGACTCAGCACGCATGGTCTTAAATGGGTCAAAGGAATAGCTAACCACAATTGTTAACATTTATTAATAACTTACACAAAGCAGACACTGTTCCAAGCTTTTTAGATGCATGAACTTGTTTCAAACTCATAACATCCCTGAAAGAGGGTTATTTCCCATGCTTTACATATAATGAAATTGAGACACGGAAAGTAACTGCCCAGAGATTACAAGCTTATCCATGGTAGAGCCCAGAATCGAATCCAGTAGTCTGACTATAGATCTTATACTCGATTTTTAAAATATAATTTATCATCAAATTGGTTTCCACCCAGTGCTCATCCCAACAGGTGCCCTCCCCCTCAATGCCCATCACCCTCTTTCCCCTCTCCCCCACCCCCCATCAACCCTCAGTTTGTTCTCAGTTTTTAAGAGTCTTTTATGGTTCGGCTCCCTCCCTGTCTAACCTTTTTTTTTCCTTCCCCTCCCCCATGGACTTCTGTTAAGTTTCTCAAGATCCACATAGGAGTGAAAACATATGGTATCTGTCTTTCTCTGTATGACTCATTTCACTTAGCATAACACTCTCCAGTTCCATCCACATTGCTACAAAAGGCCAGATTTCATTCTTTCTCATTGTCATGTAGTATTCCATTGTGTATATAAACTACAATTTCTTTGTCCATTCATCAGTTGGTGGACATTTAGGCTCTTTCCATCATTTGGCTATTGTTGAAAGTGCTGCTATCAACATTGGGGTCCAAGTGCCCCTATGCATCAGCCCTCCTGTATCCCTCGGGTAAATTCCTAGCAGTGCTATTGCTGGGTCATAGGGTAGGTCTATTTTTAACTTTTTGAGGAACCTTCACACTGTTTTCCAGAGCGGCTGCACCAGTTTGCATTCCCACCAACAGTGCAAGAGGGTTCCCGTGTCTCCACATCCTCGCCAGCGTCTATAGTCTCCTGATTTGTTCATTTTGGCCACTCTGGCGTGAGGTGGTATCTCAGTGTGGTTTTGATTTGTCTTAATCATTATGTTTTAACTTTCCAGCAGTGTTAGTGCATGTACACAGGTCAGCACAAAAGTCTTTGAAATGACGTAAAGAAAAGTAAGACCTCTTTGAGCTGTTTCATTAAGTCTCAATATTAATTTCTTGATGAAAAATCCTGGTGTGGTATGTGTTCAGGGTTCAGTGGTTTCCATCTGTATAATGGGGCAGGTTCTAATGAAGCCCGTTCTCCTGTATTTATTATTTTTGGTCCAAAGATTAGGTCATATTAACTTTGTGTGAAATGGTGGGTTTTTTTGCCCTCTTTTAAAATATTGTGCTCAACTCAACAACCTCTTGCCCCATGTGTTAGCAACACTGGGTCCATCTTAGCAGGGAGGTGGGAGGATGCATCAGCCACAATGTGGGGCATCACAGAATAAGCCTTAAAAGAAAACCAGACTCAGATTTCTGGAAACGGTGTTAAAGGTTCCACATGTATTGCAAGACCTATAAATATCTCATCTTCTATCTTTGAAAACCTTTACTGCTAGTCCAAATGTTAATCCTCATTCGGTTATAAGCCTGGAAAGGATTTTGTCATCAAAGTTAAAAGATAAAAGTTAAAATTGGGTGCCTCCTAGCTGAGTCCAACCCTGCTGAAGAAACCAATGACTTCTCCTCCTTGACTTCAAAGCCCAACCGATTTACCTATTCCCCCAGCCTGTCAATACAGCTGAAAATATCCTTTGCAGAGTCCCTGCTTTAACAGCGTCCTGCTAGTTCTTCATCTGTGAGAAGGCTTGGGTGGGAAAACTTTCTTTCTTTTTAAAAAATTTTATTTGTTGGGGGGCAAGGGCAGAGGGGAGAGAGAAAGGGAGAGGGAGAGGGAGAGGGAGAGGGAGAGGGAGGGAGAGAGAGAGAGAGAGAGAGAGAGAGAGAGAGAGAGAATCTTAAGTAGGCTCCACACTCAGCGTGGAGCCCAAGCCCATGACTGTGAGATCATGACCTGAGCTGAAGTTGGACACTTAACCTACTTGAGCCACCCAGCTGCCCCCAAGAGGTATTAATACTTGTAATGCTATCTATTCATTTATTCATTTATTGCTCAATATTTATTGAGCATGTATTATATACTAGACACTAGGACAGGTACAAGAGTAGGATGAAGTGGGACCTTACATTAGGTAAGCCTCCCTAGAAATAGAACTTGAGATGTGAGTTTATGTTCAAATGATCTGTTAAAATGCTACCAAAAGAAAGCAGAAAAGGAGTGGGGAGGAAAGTTGGAAAAGAGAAGAAGCAAGGGTGTGATACTGGGCAAAGTCCCAGCTTTAGGCTGGTCTGCATGGAGTTCTGGAGGATGAATTGCAGTTGGGATTTTGCTTCATGTTGAGGCAAGGGAGCTGGGTTTCCTTATTCCTGTCTCGTCAGTTACTGGTTAAGCTCTCTCCAGGGATGTCAATTCCTAGACATATTGGCTCTCTGTTCTTGTAGGAAAGACAACCCCAGGAGCTCAAGAGCTGTGCAATGAAGGAGGTGGTGCCTCTAGGAAAGAGGTCCACAGAAGCTGGAGTGTGGGCACCTGGAAAGATTAAGAAGAATTTTGAGGGGTCTGGGTGGGGAACCAACAGGTCCGTTCAGTCCACCCCATGTTCTGCCTAGATCTTTCTTCTCACATTATGTTCAGTCCAACATGTCCTGGCTACTTCCAGATTGTGGTTGGGTTCAATTGTGGAAAACCCTACAAGAGGAGAGTGAGTGGGACAAGATATAGCCACTGTTGCTGTACTTGGTCCCAAAGCAGAATCTGCTGTTCATTATCTCTTTCATCTGTCATCCATTCTAGATAAACTTCACCATCAGGGATCACTTCTACTGTCCCGGGTGGTTTGCTTAGAGAAGTTGCCAAGACCCTCATCCCAGAGAGGAAGGACCCCCTGCGTGGCTGTATCTATTTAAGACTATGGTTGCTGTAACTGCTCATGCACGGTTAAAAATGGGCATGGGAGCACCAGGAGATACCCCAGTGAGTCAACTGCTTGGTGAACATTGGTGAGTGTCTGCACTCATGACATGGAAATCCTACTTCCTCATGATGATCCAGATCAAATACTCCTTCCAGGATGGTAACACCTTTATTTGCCTGCTGATCTGCTGTTAAAGAGAACCCAAAATGACTAGGCAGTAGCTGTAATTTTAAGTTTAATGTTTTACTGTGTCTTCTGCTGGAAACAGCTCTGCTCTGGTAAGTGGGCCCCTACACCCATAGAACCTAAAGTTGTGGGGAGTAAATCATAATTTCCTTGTGAGTTATTGAGAGTCATGTTCAGTAAGGTTACTCCTGCTTCCCAACTTTGGTCTCTGGATCCATGTATTCTACCACTGGGGACTTAGCACCATATGATGGATGTTGGTTTACGATATGTGCTGCATCCCATATGATAGCACCCCAACCTCAGGGAGCGTTGTGTCCATTGTAGCATCTTGGCTACATCTTCAAGATACTATTATCATACTCTATTGTTACTTATAAATATAGTAGGACAGTAGACCCATCATCATGTGCCCAATGTCACACTTTCTTTTCCATAAGTGGTCTCTTTGTTCCACACATTTTGTTATGCAGGACTCCATATTGGTACATTTAACACTCCATGAGATCTCTGATGTTGTGTCCAACCTTGGCACTGGGGCAGGAAAGGAAAAATGATGTACGTGAATCTTGATCATGATTGCTGCCCTTTGAAAACCAGAGAAGAGTAAGGAAGATGTGAAGTAGAGTATAATTTCAGGCAAAATCCTGGGCTCAGACTTGTGTCTCAGGAAGACTGAAGAATAAGGTACAGATCATCATGTTGGTTTCCCTGCTCATAAGCAAAGGAGCTTCAATTCCACACTCCTGTGCCAGTCATTGGATAAGGCCCTTCATCCAGTGGACATCTTAGGCACTTGTCACTCTCTTCACCTGTGTGTAAAATGACTCCAGCAGCCGAAGGGAGTTCTTCCCAAAAGAGTTACATGTATAGGCACTTGAAGCCAGAGGATTGGCACGGAGGATTTGGTAAAAGGGAAGTGAAGAGTTCTAGATGAAGTGAAGCTAGGGAGAGAGAAAAATCCTAAGCAAACCATTATAATTCAGAGTGGTAAGTGTCATAGCAGAGGCAAAGACAGGTGATTCCAGGGTCACTGAACCTAAGTTTTTTTCTTGAGTTTAACAGTGTGATGAGGGATAAAGGACAATTATGCCCCAGGAAGTGACCTCTCAGCTGAGCTCAGAAAGATGGGCAAAGATTATTCAGGCAAGTAGGATAGGGGATATGACGTTCCAGATAGACAAATAGGCATGTGCAAAGTCACAGGGTGATAGAGTTAGTACAAGTGTTGAAAAAACACTGATAGAAACATTGAATGTGTGTAGAGGGGTGGTGGTGGTGGGGGGGACAAAGGGGTATTGATAGAGATGAATTAGTCTAGTCTAGAAAGACTAAACTTGACAAGAACCAGATCATGAATGACCTTATATGGTCTACTGAAGAGCTTGGATATTTTACTTAAGGCAATGGAAAAATCATGGAAAAGTATTAAGCAATAAATTGCTCAATGAGAATTCATGTTAGGAAGACTAGTTTGGCACTGGTATTGAGAATGAGACTGGAAAGGGTATAATATTGGAGATACCAAGACCCAATCCAGGAAGTCATTTTTATAGTCTATGTGAAGAAAGACCTGAGCCAGAGCAGTTGTGGAGAGACTAAGAAGCACAGGGAAAAGTGCAAAAGAATAAGAGACACGATTAGTGACTGCAGAGGTGAAGAAGAGTCCTGGATGGGATGGTAAAGCCATCATTGGGGTGGAGACTCAGGAGGAGGGGAGTCAGGAGCAATGAGATCGTACACAGCCATAAGTGTTAATGTAGGGTGAGGTTGAGCTTTGCATGGGACATCCAAGTGGAGGTGTCCAGGAGAGTGTTGCATGTGGATTGATAGCTTAGGGCAGAAGTTCAGGTTGGAGATATAAAGATTCACCAGAATGTCGATAATAATTGAAGCTATCATTGTAGATGGGCTACTAAAATTGTCCAGGGTGAGAAATAAATGTATAGGAGTGAGGGTGGACATCTGAGAACATGCACATTTGAAAGGACTTATGGAGAATGAGAAGCTTATCAATGAAATTGAGAAGAATTATCCCAAAGAGTAGAAGAACCAGGAACCAGGAAGAAGACAATTTCTCCAGTGCTGCAGAAGAGGTTGACTGAAAGAAGGGTCATGGGATCAAGCCACAGGGAATCCTTATATGTCCTCAAGGAGGTCACCTTCAGGGGAGAGAGTAGATGGGAGGAAAACAGGTGGTATGGGCGTGTGACCATGGTGTACAATTTTTCAAGATGCTTCATTGTGAAAGAGAGTGGGGACAGGACAGTGCCTGCAGTGGTTGGTGGGTGGAAGGAGAGATTTATTTTTTCTTGATGTGAAAGACTTGAATATCATACAAATGTGAGAGGAGACATGAGTGGGGGAGGGAGGTCTTGGAAAGGTGGGAGGGGTGGAGATCCAGCCTACAGATGGACAGATGAGATGTAGGTAGGAGGGGGACACTTTTACTACTGTCCTGGGAGGATAAGAGTAAGGAAGGGTGTAGGCTCCAAAAAGTTTGGGGGTGTGTGCAGAAAAAGGAAGACTTTTTCTTGGTTGTCTGTTTGCTGGGAGTGAGGGCAGGGGAGAGCATTGGGCTTTAGAGAGGGTCCTGAAGGGTTAGACCAACCCAGTGGACCTAGGACGGCATCAGAAGTGCTGGCTTCCCAGGAGCCTCAGCTACAGACGGCTGGTTTACATTTCCAAGACTGAGAAGTGTGATATCTTGGCAAATGTGAGTCACTGGGGCTGCACCCATGAAGGACAGATACCAGCCTTGTTACCAACAGTGGCAACAACAATAAAAGTCAGTTTTCTGCTGACTCTCACACAAGGGTTATCAGCACAAACTTAGAAATCTGTTAAATATGAGGATACAGATTAACTAAAAAAAGTTTTTATTTTGAAGGACTTGGGAGAAGGTCAGTCTCTTCAACACCAGTATGTGAGATTTTATGCAACATGCAGAGAAATCTCTACTACATAAAACCTTTACAAGTGAAAGTTTCAGTGAAACAGGCATGTTCTCTTGCCTCGTGGCCTAGCAGTCCAAATCACATTTTTTTATTTCCCCTTTCCCCCAGAATAAAGAATACACACACAGTAATTAGCTGAATTTAGGAGTTTATTAAAAAGGTTAAAATTTAGGAGTTTATTAAAAAGGGCCAATGTATATTTAGAGCATTCTTTCACATTCTACAAAACAGCTGCACACCTACTTCATAGGCATCATTTGAAAACATCTACCACGTATGGCTGATGCCTGAGCTGGATGTAGGAGTAAAAAAAAAAAAAGAAAAAAGAAAAAAGAATGCAATACAACTCTCACCTCTCACACACACTTCTAAGGAGCTCGGATATTTACCCAATGAGATTGACACCAAGGAGGATCATCCCCTTGTTGAACTGGAAGGGCCTTGAAGAGCTGATCCAATCAGGTCTGTTTGCAGATGTCCAAACCAGATGGCCAAATACGAGATCTCACGGTGAGTTCCTGGACTTGGTGCTAGAGCTGAGCCTCTCTGCACAGTGTTCTTGCTATTTATACCATGTGCCTTGTCAGCCCCAAATCCTCCTGTTACCCGACATCATTAAACACACAACATGTTTCATATTCGGCAGAATGGGCACATAGGGAGGCAAACAGACAAAGACATCTTGATAACAGTCTTTGACAAGAATGGACATTGGAGAGTTTCCAGTTAGCTCCCTAGCCATTAGAACGTCCCCTTGCTGCCTGCTCTGACAGCCTTTGTTGGATGCTTGGTTTGATACAAAAGACTCTTAACTACTAATGAAAACATCAGCTCCTTGATGTTGAAGGTTAACTCTTGCCACATGATTGGGCTGAGTGTCTTCCACCAAGATCCACTAAGCTAAAGATAATGAAAGAAATGGCGGTTTCAATGGAACAGGGGTGTTCTCTTGCCATGGGGCCAAGTGGTCAGAAAAACAGGTAGTGTTGGGCTAACAGTACATCTTTACCTGGCTGGTGCTTTGCTCTGCATATGCAGAGTGCACGTCTTCGGACTGTCATCAGATTCCCTTCCTGGTCAATGGCAGAGCAACCTCCTACCTTGGATGGGAAAATAGACATTGGAGGGTTGCTGATGTGGTGTCTAGGATGTGTCCTACTTGTGTGTCATTGAGTATGGGCACAGTGGTTGATGGAACATTGTGCTCTTACTCAGGTCAAGGTCTTTTTTTCACATTACCTGGGGTTGAGTGCTGGGTCAGCATGCTGGCACCATTACTACTCCATCTTAGAAGTTGAATCTTTGTAAGACACTTAACATTTTAGATCTAGAAACAGAAAGAATCTTTTTAATAGTTTGTTAAATACTTTTCCATGCAGTGTCAAGAAGAGGTCCCCCCTCTTTTTTTGAGGCATTCAGCCCTTAGGGGAACCTCAGAGAATGAGAGACTGAAGCAACGCGAATTAACTCTTTGCAAACAGAACTTTGTGCCCACACACAGCATTGTTGGAAATGGCTGCCTTTCCTCCGATTGCGATGCCCAGGTGGTCATGGTAACGCCCTTGGTGGTGGTTTGGCCTTGGGCCCCCTGCTGTCTCAAGGACACTTCTGAGCACCTTCCCTTCAATACACACATGAATGTAAATCCCAGTTGTTTTTCTCTCCACGGAAGGGTTCTTTGAGGCAGAACACAACCCTCTGTGGGGAGGCACGATGCCAGTGATAATAAACACTGCCTTTTCTTCTTACAGTTGGCTTGAAGTTTCTGGAACACAAAGAGCTTTCCAGCTTTGCCAAGCTTGTCTTGGGAGATGAAACAGGCACTCCTTGCCATGTGCTCAAAGTTACTTTTCCCCAGCCTTTTCCCTTTCTTTCTGAAGGTGAGAGATTGTGAAAAGCAAAACAATTATAACAACAACATTCTCATCAAATTGTAAAAAGTTTGTGAGTCAGTGGATCACACCCAGAAGCCTAACCTGCAAGGGTCCTGCTAGGGAGTTGAGGAGGGGGCTGGTGCTGCCCACATCTGGTTTGCTATTATCAAGACGTGTAGAGAGTCTCAGATTTGTATCACACTTAAAAGCTAATAGCTTGGTCTGCCACAGTTCCATGGCAGAGGACTCCAGTCTCCTAAGTCAGAGACTCAGTGTGGTATTACTCACAGCACAGAGAAGGTCATGAGTGCCACGACCCCATCAGTTCTCTTGTGCCCTCAAGGCCCATGGGGTGATACAGAGGAGCCAGGTAGACTGTGCACACAGTAGGTTTGGGTCACAGTCGAGGAACCATGAAGTTAAGAAGCACCAAACATTCCTTTTCCATTTCAACAAATAATCATAGGATGCCTACAATGGACCAGGTGCTGATCTAGGAATGAAGAACACACTGAGAAAATGGAGCTCTGTCCTTGTGCAGCCGACCTTGTAGGAATAGACAACCATCATAAATAACCAAATTATACGGTAAGTCAGATGAGAAGGGTATGAACCGAGAGCCATAGACAATGTGGCAGCAGGAATGTTGGGAGTGGGCTGAGACGATGAGAAATTGGGGTGAAGACGGTAGAACACCAGGGGACCTGCCTGAGGCCACGCAGGCAGGCAGGGAAGCTTGAGGGTGTGAATGCCTGTGTCTAATGCCTAGGAAACTCCAAACTTAAAAAAAAAAAAAAAGGGTTGCTGGCAAGCCTGTTAAATTTTGCCTCAGAGAAAGACATTGTTTTTATTATCTTGGTCAGCAAACATAACTGCCTCTTGCCCAGAAGGGAGACATATCTCTGTCTTCCAAAGCTATTTGTTATGCAGACATCCTTGAAAATATAGTACAGAACAGAATCCATTAATGTCTCCTCTCAGCAGATATGCACAAATGCAAGGGACTCATGGCAGATTGTCTCTCAACCGTTAATTCCCACTCTCATGCTTGCTGATACTTGAGTGGCCCAGCCAACACTGAGGTCCATCCCATCTTTGGTCCCAGCTTGTGGAGGGAAGAGAGGCTCAGCCAGGATCCCATCCTTCGTTACCACCTAACTCTGTCCTAGCCGCGGCTCGGTAGGCTCAGAAATTCCTTAGGCTACTCAAGAGCTCTACCATCACAAATCTTCTCAAATAAACAACATACAAGAGCAAACAGACACAGTTCTACATAAGCCCGAAGACTCCTTGACTTGTGCCCTTGTTAGGATTGCAACAGTTTGGTTTCTAAGAACTGAAGAAAACTTTTCTTTCGCTCCAGCTTTATTCCTCTGACTCTGTTGTTTGACAGGTCACTTTGAGCCAATGAGTGAAAAAGTAACGTGGGGCTCAGGACCCTTGGATATTAAATTATTGATACTTAATCTTCCCAAGTGATCTTCAGAGAGCTGATGATGCCCTCTGGGCCACATTCTTTAGGTAATAGAGCAACACTTTTGAACACGGACATACCATCAGCTCCCACTGAACCTTCAAGAGTAGGTGATTATAATCAACTAGTTCTTGGATTAGCAATCCTAGTCCACGGAGGCTGTCCACCTTTGCTAGAAATAGATTTACAGAGTTCACAGCTTTTCTGGAAGGCCTCAGTCATTTCCTTAAAAGTCACATGAAGCTTTTGGCCTATGGAGATCAAAGTCCCAGATCAGAAGGGCCTTAACTGAGTGTGATTTCCTGCTTATTTTATGAGCAATTTAAGCAACAGTGTGTTTTCGGTGTCTTAAAGTATTATCATGATTCTCTGTAGCATGGGCACAAACATGGTGGGATGGGAGCTTATCCATCCTGACCTATGATAAGCTTTGTATCATTTTACCCCTTCATCTTTCTTCACCTCCACTTCTACACCTTCTCCTCCTCGTGGAAGGTCATGGCAGATGTGGATGTAAGAAAGTGGGCAGGCAGACACGCGAACCGAATGCAAGCACTAGGATTCGTGTAGATATATGTGTACTAATGCTGTGTGGTTTATTGGCTATGTATTAAGCAAAGGCCTTGTTCACTTTAGGAAGGTGGGCCTTTTTTAGACTGTCAGATGAATGGATGCCTCCGAAGAAACCCAGCCCATTGACCCAATGGCTATTGTCCAGTGACCCTCTAGATATTGGCAAAGGATAAAGAACTTACCTGCGTCCCATTGATCTAAGATAAAGCACTCTGGTTTCAGACTTAGCCTAACAAGATGACCTCTCAAAGACATTATAAATCAGGTTAGAGACAGGCAGAGGTCCAGAGGAAAATTAATTTATCGTCACCCTGGATAATGGCTGTTTTACTACACAGCACCCCTTTTACATCTATAGATCTGGATCTCTTTGTGGCCATTAATTCCAGGCTCCTTCCTGAGAGAGAGAGAGAAGTGGACTTTTTGATACAATGCTTGTGTGTTGAATTCACTTTCACGAACATCGTCAAGGCAGGATTATGAAAGTAATCCATTAGAGAGGCAGTCATGATGCAGAATTTTTATTTTTGCACAGCTTGAGAGAAAATGAAAAAAATGGTAAACTTCTAAGTTTGGGGACTATAGAAGTTTTAAATTGATGAAAGATAGTTTTAATTTTTTCCCAGAAAGTAGCATTTAATTTCCTTTGCATACAAAAGCAGTCTGTGAGGGTCTGTAAGGGTGCAGACAATAAACTGTCAACAGGGATCAAATTCTGAAACTGTGGCAAGAATAAAGAAAGCACACTTCACAAGCACGGAGTCATCTAATGTTTGTTCTGGCAGATGAGCTGTGGACCTGGTCCGCAGGCTAGGTAGGCCAATGTGCCTACCTGGAAAATAAATGGAAGGAGGCAGTGATGGAAAAGAGGGAGGAAAGGAAGGAAGGAGGAGGGGAGAACAGGAAAGACATTTCTGAACATGTCCTCAGATGGTGATAACTGGCACCAGTCTGTGCCGGTGGCCTTAAATAGGAGCCCGTAGAGACTATTAAGAGAGAGAAAGGTACTTGCGTAGTGTGTTACCTGGGCAACTGAGCTGCCATGGGCATTTGATCAAGTTTTCTGATCAATGCCAGACCCCTGTTGTGAAGACCTAAGAGAGTCTGGGATGGGGTGTGGGTGTGGGTGCCGTGGGCGGATGATGTGCACTTTCTAAAGCACACCGTGTGTCATGGGATAAAGAATCAAATTCAGACTACTTAAGAGTGCGTTTTCTGGTAGGATGAGCCACGTGGGAAATAATTTAAACTTGGAGGAAAAAAAAAATTAAACGTTGAATTTCAGAGGAACTTCACTTACTATTGGCTGGTTTTCCTCCGGGTACAGAGGAGTGAATCAGAGGCAACATATTCTAACATGGTCTATTGCAAATTTAGATACCAGTCATGGTGGTGACAGAACAGGTCCCGGAGGGCAGGGTGCATAGAGTTCCCTGGTCCTCTCTTCATTTCTCCAGCAAGCTGGTGCTACCTGTGGGACTCTAGAGGAGGAGACTGCCGACGTTTCTGTACTGGGCCAGATGGTAATATTTTCCACCTTACAGACCATACCATCTCTGTTGTAACCACTCAGCTCTGCCATCATGGCACAAAACAGCCATAGACAAAATGCAAATGGTGCACATGGCGGTGTTCCAGTGACATGTTATTTACAAAAGCAGCAGCGGGCTGCATTTGGCGCGTGGACCATGGTTTGCTGACCCCTGGCGTAGCTAGAGGGCGAAGTGCTGTGGAAAGGCAAGGAAGGAATGGAACATCTGGGAAGCTTAGAACACCTGGCCAGCCCCCGGTTATGGTCGGGACCAGCTGTGTCTTCTGTGCTCTCCTCAGCCATTCCTGAGGAGCTTGGAGTGCTGTTATCTTCTCTGGTTCCTTAGACTGGGCTCCGTCTGGGTCAGTCCTGGTGTTTGCAAACACGAGAGTCAAGAGGAAGGAGGACCCAGCGATCAATAGGAGACAAGAGAGGTAGACACCGAAATAAAGGCAGACAACCTTTCCTTTTTTATTTCGCTTAGACAAAATGCAAAGAGTGTCTCATTAAATTAAAAAATAAACAAAAAGAAAAAAAGAAAATCAAATTGATTCCCCCCCAACCCCTTCACTGACGGCACTCATCCTAATTAACAACAGAAGGAGGTCAAATTGAGGACCCAGTTTCTAATGGGAAAGAAAGGTGTGCAAACGTGACTGAAGTCTCCCCCCCTGCCCCCAAATCAAGGTTCCTTTTAAATTCACAAAGAGGGTAAATTTTTTTTTCCTGTTTTCGTTCTTAAATCTTGTGTGATAGAACTTCCAGTCAGAAGGTTTAATTAGTCCCCCATGCACTTTGTAGAAAATCAGTAAAAATGCAATAGCCTGTGAAGATCATAAAACTGGACTTCTTTCCCAAAAAATCAGATGCCCAGGCAGATGGAGCTCACACTCAGACAGAAAAAAAGCAGGAGAGTCTTTGCACTGTCTGTGGTTTCAGTATTTTCTCTTTTTTTAATATATTTTGGCAATTTTCTTTAATTATAAATATTGGAATTCCGTAAAAAAAAGGTAGCTTTGATTGAATTTTTTAAATTGTATTTACAACTGCTGTCCAGTCATGCTATTTGTTATACCAGGGTGTAGGATTTTGCGTAGGGATTGTTTCCTTTCAAATGGCCCCGAGAGTCAAGCAGGGATTCTTGGGAGCTGCTCATCTTAGCTGCCTGTCCCAGCTCTGCTCCCTCTCGCTGAGGTAATGTGGCCACAGCCCCTTGTTGCCACTGCTGTCCCTCTCTCGTGGAGGACGTGGAGGAGGACGCCTCCATGGGGATCGGTTCAAGGACCGTGGGTCGCTTCAGGGTCCGACTTTTCTGAGGTTCCAAGCACGCTTGCCCTAAACTCAGGTCCCTGCTGGTGCTGGCACCGCTTCGGTTTAACAAAAAGTCCATTCTAAGGTATGGAGGCAAATGTATGAGGTCACCTGGAAGGAAACACAGAGTGGTTAGTTGGCTTCCTCATCTGCTAAGCAGGTGCCTGGTGTCGTTCAGCGTTTAGAGCCGGAGATGTCACTGGACCTCGCCACTGCTTTGCAGGACCACTTGTCAGAGCTCACTACAAAAGCAGGTGGAATTGTCCTGACACCCGTCCCACCAGGCGTCCCACTGGCTTTTCTAGGGCACCTTGGCTTAGGCTCTTAAGTGTCATGCTTCAGCAGGAGAAAGAGAGGTAACGAGATCCTTCAAAATCCCACCATGGAAAGAAAACCATACATCAAAGGCGACAGCGCGCCCCAGGTACAAAGTGTGATACCCTGGACCCCGTGGGTGGTGACTGGAAGCACTGGGGGGAGCACAGGGCTTGAGGAGGGAGGCGGCGATGCCAAGGAAAAGGTAATGCTCATCAGTTAGCCCAGGGCTTCGGGTCTTTCTTTCTCCAGGACGCACACAGACAAGGAGTGTTTGTGCAGCAACCAGCTGGGATGAATGCGGGGGGCTCTTCCCGGCCGTCTGGGGGCCGAGGGGCTCACTGTTTTGGCTCACTTGTAACTTCTCCATGGCACACTGGGTGGGTGGGCAGTTCTGGTTAGAAAGCGGGCTGGGGGTGTGCTGTCCCCGAGCCAGGATGCCAGACGGGAGGATGTTCAGGTGCGGGAGGCATGGTGATGGTCTGAGCTCAGAGGATGTCCATGGAATGTAAGAGGGAATAGAACAGTGAGCTAGAAAAGGGCCCAAGGATCCTGGCTTCTGAATGGAGGGTGGCCTCATGGTGAAAGGGAAGGATGGTGTGGGTGGGTGTTTACACATCTCATTTCCTAAAAGCAGTGACCCATCTTTATTCTTGAGAGTTGAATAAGCCCATTATATTCATTTGCTCCTTTATTTATTTACATGACTATTATTCTTTTGTCATTTCGTTCTCAGACTTAAGAAAACGTGGCATTCCTTTACCCCCAGGGTGACTTGAAAATGTAGGTCAAGAATGCCTCCTGCTGTTTCTGAGATCCAACTGAATGTTGAACCCGTGGCATATTTGCAAAGTGTTGCGACAGATCCGGGAATGGCTGTCTATCCCGCTAAGTCCCCACTGAATGAACAGGACTTATTAAGCCCCTTGCAAAGCAGTAGTTTCTTGGTCCCAGCTGGATTGCAGGGTGCTCAGGTCCTAGATGAGGTAGAACAAATGTGTTTGAAATGAAAAGACAAAGCCCATGATAGCTGCTCTCTGCCTGCAAGGGCTCTCACGTTCGATTTCGTGATCAGAGGGTTGGGGTAGCTGAGAAAGGTGGGGGAGAATTGCAAATCCTTAGTAACAGAAAGAGCCCAGCCCCCACATCTTTGTGTACGAAGGCTGCCCGCGCTCTCCTACTGAAGGTCTGACCACTCTCCGTGGCTATCCAGTATCTCTGAGTGATCCACTTTTCAGGCAAAGCTTTATTAAGTTGTACGATGCTCTAATTAGCCCTTTTGACAGTGTGAATACTGCAAATGAGCTTTCTTAATAATTCATGCCCTTATGAGGAAGAAAGCACCCGAGTAATCGGTGGTGAGCTGTGTTTATTAAAGGCACTTTATGTCCATTAAAATCCCACCCCGCGTGCCAATCCAAGTACCACTAGGGAGACTGAGTTCTCGCACCCTCCCGTCTTCTATGTTCTTCAGATGCCTGCAGATCCGAGAGAACTCATGCACTCATCGCTCCAGCGAGAGACAAGGGGACTGGAAAAGCCGAATATGGGTTGACGATGCTGACAATCTGGACAGGGGCACACCCGCTTTTCTTAGCGTCCTGCCCTCCGCCTGCTCGTTTGCCTGAGCGATTTAGGAGCAGAGGTCTGGAAGACGTTGCCTGCATTTAATCTGGGCTCAGTCTCCTCACTCATAAAATGGGGGTACTCGCAGAATCCACCACACGGAGCTGTGGTGGGGATTTCATTAGATAACGCACGTGAAACGGCTTTACTGTCAGACATCTCCCTTCTCAGAAGGTCTGAAGTTAATGGCCTGGAGACCTGCCAGGGGAGTGAGCTGGGAACTCTTCTTTCTACCTTGGCTTCTGTCTTCAGTGGGTTGGTTAGTGCCCACCCCCTACTCCCTAAGATATGTCCGTGTCCCAGCCCTCAGAATCTGTGAGCGTGACTTTGCTTGGAGAAAGGCTTCGTTTATGTAATTAAGTTAAGGATCTGGAGATGAAGTCATCAGGACTTGGGGTGGGTGCCAAGTTTGGGGACAGGTGTCCTTCTAGGGAAAGGCAGAGGGAGACTGGGGACAAGAGAAGAGGGAGGCGCCATGCGAAGAGGGGAGGAGGGGGGGAGAGGTGCTGCCCCAAGCCAGGGAGCACCTGCAGCCCCCAGCAGCTGGAGGCAGCAAGGAAGCGGTTTTCCCCTGGAGTTCCTGGAGGGAGCACATGTCCGCTGACACCGATTTTGGAATTCTGCCTTCCCAGAACTGTGACAGCACAAATCTGTGTTGTTCTGAGCCGCCCAGTCCGTGGTACTTTGCTATGGCGGCCGCAGGACACTCACACAGATGTCCTTAAATCTTGTCTGGGATGGGCTGGATCTCCTTCAGCGGGGAGCAGAGACTCTTTGAAGGCATCGCTGCTCCACAGCGAGCAGGTCTTTGAGTCCCTCACACTCCAGCCTCCCCAGGTGACCCACCCCCAGCTGCTGTATCTTCTCTAATGTTCTCTGGAGCAATACGCCCTGACGAGAACCCACCAGAACCCTCTGGAGTCGTCCCACACATGTGAGAGGACCAGTGATCCCAGAGAAGCTCAAGTCTACAGTCACCTCCGTCAGGCACGTGTGGCCCTTGGCATCCTTGTGTCAACCCACTGTGGCCACAAACGCGTGGCTTTAGCGCTGTTTCCAGTAAAACCAGTTTCAGTGGGGTTTGCCTCTATTTTCAGGAGGATTCAATCATTTGTTACTTAAACTCCTCTTCTTTGCTTTACTCCGCCTTACCCCTCCTCTTTCCCTCTTTCTCCTTCTCGTTTTGTTTCCCTCATGTGGACCCTCTTCTCCAAGAAGTAAAGAGCAGAGGGAAGGGGTGAAATAGTGCGGGTAGGAGAAGGCAGGGGTGGCAGCGACACACAATGCAGTGACCAGCGCACAGACGGCAAGGAAAGTGGGGTGCGTGCGCATGTGTGTGTGTTATATGTGTGGATGTGTGTGTGCTTGTAACTGTGTGTGTGTGTGTGTGTGTGTGTGTGTGCGTGTGTCTATGTGGGTGCATGGGTCTGTGTGTGCGGGTGGGTGCATATGTGTTTCTGTGTACATGTATGTGTGTATGTGTGTGCATGTGAGTGTAAGTGTGCATGTGTTTATGTGTGTGTGTGTGCATGTGTGTGCATGTGTGTATGCATGTGTTCATGTGATTATGTGTGTGTCTGTGCTCGTGTGTGTGTGTATGCATGTGTGACTGTGTGTGTGTGTGTGTGTGTGTGTGTGTAACACACAGAGGGGAGGAAGCCCTGGGGAGAAGCTGCCACCGAAGGAGAAGTGGAAATGCACAGGAGAAGGGACAGGTAGAAGGACCCGGGCTCACATACTGGTGGCTGGAAGGGAAAGGATATGGGGGCCCCAAAGCCGCCTTCCACGTCTTCCTTCTGCCCTACTTCCATAACGGCCTACACTTCTAGCACTTTCCTAGTTAGCTAGATCCTGTTAGCTACTTTCCCAAACCCAGCATGAATGCAAACACGGTGACGGGGGAAGAGTCCCAAATGGAACTTTGGGGCACACTCTGCCCACTGATTTTTGTGGGTTTTAATTCATGCATTTGTGTGTTGTGAGCAGTCTCCCCACTGTGCCCTGCTCCTCAGGCCTGGCCCTTGTGTCGGAGACGTGGGGTGAGGGTGGGGGTGGAGGGGTCCGGACACCTGGGAAAAGGTGCTCTGAGGGGCTGAGCTTAGGGGCTCAGGTGCCGGACCGGACCACAGTCAGAGGGGTTGACACGGGTGGTCAGGGTGGGGTGAATGGGGGGAACGGGGCTGAGAGAGCGGAGAGAGAGAGAGATGGAGAGATCAGAGAGTGATCAGAGAGAGACAGAGACAGAGATGGAGAGACAGAGGCGGAATGAGCGATGGAAACACACACACACACACACACACACACACACACACACACACACACAGAGGGAAGCAGAGGGAAGAAACACGAGACAGAGAACTTGGGCAGGGGATGAAAATGGGAGACAAAGAGCCATAGCAGATGGGATGCAGCACAGGAGTGGAGGAGGACACGGCCACATGGGTCCCCAGTGTGCAGATCACAGGTGAGGGTGTGGCCCTGTCCCCTCTCCTGGCCATACTCACCTACCTCGGGGCCTCTGCATACTTCCTCAGCCTGCAAACTCCAGATCACAGGCTGTCCCTCCTGTGCCCCTGAGACATCCACCTCCAGGGACTAGGGGGGAGGGGGTGGCGCAGCCATTGGTCAATGTTATGCCTTATTGTTGACATAACGGTCCATTCCTCATTTTCCTGTCACTGCCCCTGGGACCTTCGGCGCCACTAGTCTCTCTGAAAGTTCACACTGAACGAGTGGCATTGATTTCTCCCTCTGTCCCTAACCACCTTGCTTACTGATGCCAGTCGTGAACCAGCACAGACCCTCTGATGGCCCTATACCTCCCAGCAGGTGCATGGCATACTCAGAGCTTGCCATCACCCCCAAGGGGGCTTCCAGCCATGGTTGGCCCAGCCTTGCAAAAACAGCTCTCGTGAACCTGTGTCACTTATCTGAAGCCAGGAGACGCTCCCTCCTATCGGGAAAGCAAAACTTCCCGAACTTTCTCAGGATACTCAGACGCACACACAGTTTGAATGCACTTCAGCTTTGGAAGAAGGATGGCAAAATCGATATGGAAAAAGAGCAAGAATGCATTGATTCAGAAAATCTATAATGATGTGCCTTCCATGAATCTATTCTTGGGTGATGCTTCCAGCCATTTGGCATACCCCACACTAGGGAAGGAAACGTCTAGAGTTTAGACCAGTGGTTCTCAGCAAAGAGTGATTCTACCCCTCAGGAAGCAGGAGGTCATGTCTGAAGACTATTTGGATGTCACAGTTGGGAGGTGGCTGCTACTGGCCTTTACTGCACACAGGCTCAGGATGCTGCTTAAAACCCTACAAAGCACAGGACAACCCCTCCCCTTCACCCCCCCCCCCCCCCAAAAAAAAACTGACCCTGCTTCCAGTGCTCATTGAGCTGTTGAGAAACCATAGTTTAAAGGGGCCAAAGTTCACAATTCCAAGTGGACCCTCATTTTTCTTTAATTTTATCTGAAAACCATTTAACTCAATCAGAATAAGGGATTTCACTGCTCAGCTTCTACTGGTCCACAAGGAGTTATGGCCTCGGTTCTTGGGAGAGAGCGAGGGACGGTTCCCATGCAACAGTGGCCACGGGGTCTGCCTCCAACGTGGCCCGATGCAGTGGGAGATTAGGATGGGGTAAGAGCATGAGCTAGCAACTTCTGGGTTTCACGCAAAATTCTTGCCTTTGCCTCGAAACGGTGCTGTGACCCTTTGGTGTTTGCATCTTATCTGTAGTCAAGAGAAGGGGGCACGGTGAGTTCTAAGGGCATCTTTAAGCCTTCCTTATGCTCTTCACTATCTCACCGGTGGACACTAGGTAAGCACATCTGTATCAGGAATCCGGGGTAAGTATGAAACAAACAAATGCATTTTGGGGAGGCTATGATTCCAATTCACACTGCAATAGCCCTCTTCCCCCTCCATGCACCTAAGACTGCACGCGGATGCTTTCACAACAAATTCTTTGGGAATGAAGGTGAACCGGAGTCCCGGAGGGCTTGGCTGTCCTCTGGGGCCAAATACAAAGGAACTTTCATCAATTTCTAACAAGGCTTCACCTCTATGCTTGGATGGGGCTGGGTATTGATGCAAAGGTAAGAAGCAAAGAATGCTTCCAGCACTTTCACTAAGAACCACACAGATCAGGCTTGTAATGATGCTACAACATCAAAGAGCTACTCACAAAGGGTGAGCTTGGAGTCTGCCCACTCCGGAGCCAAACGAGATCTGACACTTTTTGAGTTTAATATTAATGCTGAAGCAAGGTAATGAAAACTTGTAAATGAACCTCTCTTGGTAAATGAATCTTCGCTCCCAAAAGGCAAGCAGGAAAACCCCTAAATAAATAATGCGAGACCGATAGCGGAGGCCCGTGTGTGCTGATTCTGTTACCATTCTTGGCTTGTACTTAGGAGGCTTCATGCATTTTTAAGAGCTCATCAATACCGTGATCTTCCTACTCACTGGTGAACTTTAAAAACTACACTGAGGTATGAAGCGGGGCTTTGAGTTTGTTGCTGCTTACGATTCCTCTGAAATCAAGTAGTTCTGAATAAAAAACAGGATCAGAAGACCTGCCCCAGCATTTGGGCAAGGCCAGGACCACTGAGCAGGGTGTTTGGAGCACCCGGTGAGGAGGGGGCCGTGAGATTCAAGGAAGCTCCAGCTCCCACAAAAGATCCACAAGGACCCACACGCTGGGGACTACTGAGAGGGTGGCCCGGTTGGAGTCTTAGACCTGCTCCACCAGGGGGCTGGCAGACCCGTGTGCCCTGAATCATCCCACAGGAGGACTGAGTTAATCCGGACGTGAGAGGATTCTAGGCAGAGGAAATAGACATTTGTGGAGTTCAGGAGCCCAGAAAGCAGGGGTCTTGATGGGTGAGGAAGACGGGACTGGCTTCTCAAAGCCCCACGAGTCTTTATCCTGAGAGCAATGGGCCACCACACAAGGGATTTCAACATGAGAGGACTGACTGTATCACTTGAATTTAAAGCTTGTTGCTTCCAAGTTTGGGATAGAAGATACGTTAGAAGTTGGGGCCAGCTGTGTCCACACAGGACTTTGCTGTCTTCTTACATTTTTGTATATTCCCAGCACCTTTGAGTTGCTCCTGGCTTGTCATGGCATCTCACTTGTGTGTGTGTGTGTGTGTGTGTGGGGGGGGGGTGTCCCTGTCTTCCATAGGCTGGACTTGGACCTTGTTTCTTGGATCTCCTCATTTATCTGCCTTGTGTCTTCAGGTTTCTTTGCTGTTTATTATACTACGTGCTATTCTGATAAAATCAGGAGACTGTGGGAAGTGTTGGTTTAATATGTTAACACTTTTATGTCTTAGGATAATACCCGGTGCGGTATCTTTTTATAGAGAAGATATCCAATAAATATGGGTTGCATAAATGAGTGTAAAACATTTGTGTCTTTCTGGAGATGCCAGACTTGCACTGTGGCAAAACTTTTTGCCTGTCATCCATGGCACTGGAATCTAGAACCTTCGTTCTGGCCGCTCAGCAGGACACAGGTGGGCCTCCTGCCTCTCCCTCACACGTTGTCAGGCACGGGTCTCCTCCTTACCTTGCACTACCTGTGGGCTGGCTCCTAAGCAACCCAAGCTCAATCCCAATAAGCCAGCCAAGAAAAACTGAGCTAAAGGGCTCGGAGTCCGAGAACAGGCAGTCAGAACAAAAGAATGCACACTTAGGAACTGGAGGACAGATACGACGGCAGCACCTACGATAAACACGCGAGAGCCCTCGGAAGGATGGGAAAGCCTGGGCACCTGGAACTAGTGAAAGGGAGGAGGCCGGTGCAAAAGGCGAGCCCCTCAGAACAAGTCCACCATCACTTCCTGTGTTCTGGAGACGTCACACTAAAATAACAAGTCAGTCCTTAAGAAGACAAAATCACAGATGCGCATCAAAGACATCGGTTTCCCAGCAGGGAGCCAGGAAGAGCTCCTTGGAATATTTAGGTCTATCCAGGGCAAGGGCGTACAGCAGTATTCAGAGGTGTTGCTAATGGCCCCAGGGTCCTTCTAACTATAAATACTATGGGAGCATTCGAGAGTTTGTCAGCTCAAAGTCTTGTTCCACGAGGTGAATGTGAAACTCATTGCAGTCTCCTGCCTTTGCACTTCCCTCTGCCTGGACCGCTGTCCCTTTATGGTGTCTGTCAGGCTTTCTTTGCCCCAGCCACCATTTAGATCTCAGCTCACGTCTCACTGCTCCCAGAAGCCTTCCTTGACCATTCTCCCCAACTCCTGACCCCTGCCAGGCTTTGTCCCTTTCCCCAGTTACTTCCCTTCCCAGAACTCCCCACCATCTGAAGCTGTATTATTTGCTTACTTGAATAGTGTCTGTCTCCACCTCTAGGAATGCAAGTTGCCTTAAGACAGGGTGTTTGTGGGTTTCGTCTATCATCGTATCTCCAGCTCTGGAAGTGGGGCCAGTTACTGAGTGAGCACTCAAAAAATACATGCTGACGGGAAAAAGGAGGCTGAGAGGCCGGGAGAGAAGGGTCAGGGACATCTCTAGAAGGATGGAGGCCAGAACCACGCACGTGTGCAGGGTGTGTGAGCGTGTGGGAATATCAGAGATACTTGCACTTGAAAGGAGACCCTTTCCATAGCTCTTAGAATAACATTCGTGATCGAAACTTGAAAATCTAATTTTAACGAGTGCAAAAAAGAGAACGATGCAAGTCTGAGGCACGGGGCCCCAGCTGCTCAACCCAGAGGGATTAGGGGAGGTGGGAGGCAGAGCTGCTTGAGAGGAACTGTGTGGCACCCTGGGTCAGGAGGAGGGAGTCTGCACCAGGTGACCTGCCCCGAGCAGAGCCACGTCCTCAGAGGGCGAGGGAGATGGAGGTAGAATGAGGCTGAAGAGGGGGATTTGGGGCAGTGAAGCTCTTTCTGGGGTGTAATTCTGATTCAAGAGCCAGCACGAGAACCACATGGGCTTCGGAGGGGAGACAGCACGATCTCAGTAGCTGAGAGCAGGAAGAGAAACCTTCTTTGGAGGTCGCCAAGGGAGCAGAGGATGGCTTGCCCTTCAGTTAAGCACCTCTCGCCCATGCTCTTCTCTTTGCATAAATGCACACATCCAGGAGGGCATAGATGGATCCGAACACTGAAGCCCCCCAAACTGCTTCATGTAACTGGTTGTTCAGAGAACCAACAAGTCAACAGCAGGCAGTGGCCACTTCCGGCTGGTAAACCTCAAGTGCATTCATCACGGGAGGGGCTGATGGGTATATATTTAAGCCTGGGGTCCCAGAGTGTGAGAGCAGAGATCTCAGTGGACCAACCCTTCTCCAGATGCTCCCGAGGCCAAGATGCATTAGGTGGCCCATGCGAACCTTTAAATGGATTTTAGTAGCTTCGTGCAATGGCATTTCTTGATGGCATGAGGATAAATCTCATGAATAAAGGAGGAGCAGTAATTCAAGAACATTAGAAACTGGCTCAGGATGCTACCCGAACCCAAGAACAGCTACTGTAATCAAAGTATTGGAAGTTGCCTTGACCAAGAGGGAAAGAAACTGTTAAACTTTCCAGCTGTTTCTCAGAGGAAGATAGAGTTTGGCTTGTCTTTTGTTTTTAAAGACGGAAATAACCATCCCTTATTGCAGAAAATAAAACAATAGCACAACTGGCATTTTACATAAAATATAAACATCCTAAAAATTCAGTAAATGCAGAGTTCAAGTACTATTGAACATCGAAAGCTAGATTCTGATGTTTGCCATGTGTGAGAGCCTTCACATTGCATGGGGGGCTCCCCTTCTGTGGAAGAGACTTCCTTTCCACTTGTCAAGAGCAAGAACAGAAAATAAATCACTTTATTTAAAGTTAGGCTGGAAGAGGGGGTGGACTGAAATGTTCTTTTTACTAACAAGTTCTAATAATTGTAATATCTTAGCCAATTGGTGAGTTTTGTCATCATAACAGCTATGTGATTATCACAGAGATCTGCATTCATTCCATATCTTTAAGCACCTACCATAGGTGTCACATACAGGGGTGGGAGCATATATTCAGTGCCATTAAGTCATTCAAGATATTTCTGACTATGTGGCCAGATTATCTGCTACACACTGGGAGAGAAGTTTGGAGGCAATTAAGACATGTCTTCTGTCTTCCTGGAGCCAGGATCTGGCCAAGGTGATTTAACTTGACCCTGACTTGATTTGCATTTAAAAGCTTTGGGTCCCAAGAAGACACGAAGGTGAGGGGAAAGATGGGCAGAGACTGGGCAGGCTTTGCTGACACTGACTGATACCATCTAGAACCACGGGAACACAGGTAGGAATGAGGTTTGAAAGCACTCAAGGAACTGATGATTTTGAGGCAGCCTCCAGTCAGCAGAGCGATAAATTGTAACCTTGGGGTTGGTGCCTGGTGTTGAATGTAGTCTCCTTATAAAGACACAACTGAAAGGCTTTCCTAAAAGCCTGAGAAATATTTAATAATAATACAGTCATCTAGGGTGGACAAAGCAAAGTTTGTGGACATGAGGACTTGTGCTGACTTGAAACATTACTCCTACCTAAAGTTATAAACTCATTTTAGTCTAAAGAGCATTTTAAGACTCTACTACCTGACCTCGTTGTGATCTTTCGATTGTTCTGATGGATCCAAGCAACAATGTCATAACAGAAGTGCAAACTTTTTTGAACTTCTGTTCAAACAAGACATCAAAAAGAAACCCAAGCCTTTAATTAATTCAAAGCTTGCGCATATAGGAGCATCATGTCACCCAGGAGCTCTTGTACGCAAGGGAATATGGTTGCCGATGGAAGCGTCGCGTAGTAACTGGGTGATATGCAAATAAGGCGGATGCTTTTGAGGACCTCAGTGGCCACGGAAGGGAGACCAACAAAAGAGGGAGGGAGGAGAGGAGCCAGCCGCACATCTGGAGACCACACTGGAGTCACCACGAGAACCCCTCAACAAAGCAACAAGAGAAACAACTGCTAAGTAACCACTTTACCCAAATTATGCCACACGCGTCTTACACAAACCCCATACGGTAGGCACCCATGTCAATGCCCATTTTATAGAGACAGCAACTGAAGGCTACCAAGGTTAAACATGTCCAGAGGCACATTTTCTCCTCTCCTATCTTCCTCACTCTCAGGCTTTACAGCCATAAAGAGCTTATGTTTTTATCGCATTTGCCTTGCAAATAAATGCCAACAACGAAAAATGCTGGAAATAAAAACACCCACAAATCACAGCTCATCTTCTCCCTGAGGAGGTAGACAGAATGAAAATAAATGAAGCCATCATTCTTTATTGTAAGCTGGCATGAATCTTGACTCAGTTTGGAAGATTAGTTGCTGGCTAGACAATTCTTATTTTTATATATTTTTATGCATTTATAAGGCTCATTTCAGCTGGGCTATATGCCATAAAACCCAAGGGAATTGCAGTAATTTAAAAGTGAAGATAAATTTTTGAAATAGGACTAGTAGAGAGGTTCAGAAAATGGGAAAAGGAGAAATAAAACTGGATTCAACAAGAATGGAGAGGCCGTCCACAAAGGAAAGTCTACAGGCAGCTATTTCAGGGTGAAGAAGAAAAAGGGATTCTTCAGATGACGAGTACAACTGGCTGCCATGGCCGGATTCCATCTAAAGATGTGTCTATTTGCCCCGTATAATGGTTTGCAAGTATCTGGCCCAACACTTGAAAACTGTGGGTCTCCGTATAAAACCAAGCTTTCTGGCTTCTCTTGAGAAAGTCACTCATACTAACCCCCCATTTCCACTGGGGATTAGTTGGCAGGAACACGCTGGAGTCTCTTCCCTCTAGATAGCCTGTGAACTCTTAAATTTTCCGCCTGCACCATTCCCCTTTCCCCTTGCTCTCCATTCTCTTCACTTATGTACATGATCTGTCGGGCCCTGTAGGCCTTAGGGCTCAGAGCTGCCATCCACACACCCAGACCCCTCTCATGTGCTCAAGACAAAGACTGAACCAGTGGCTGACCAAACCCTAGCCAGTTACTGTCACTTTGGGTAACTCAATGAAACCAAGGCCCAAGCACCGGCCCCCTGGTAAGACCTCTCTCCCTCTGAAAGCCTTAAGTACAGCAGCTTTACAACACAAGCCCCCTGTGTTTCAGCCTCCTCTCCTCACATAGTGGGATCTCCTTCTCTCCCATCGGGGCTCCTTGGGCTTTCTGACTGCTTGAACAACAGAACATGGTGGAAATGATGTGTCATTTTCCAGGCCCCGCCTTAAGAGACCAGCTACGTCCACTGTTTGCCTGTTGGGACACTTGCTTTAGAGCCGAGCTGCCATGATACGAAGAAGCCCAAGCCACCTGGTGGAGAATCCTACACATGGCCATTTGGGAAGGGTTCCTCCAGACCTAAGTGAGCCTGCCCAGCTGACACCACTGGAACAGAGATGGGCTGCCCCACCAAGCCCTGACTACATTTCAGATTTGTACACAAAATGAGCGATGGTCGCTGTTGCAAACCAAAAACTCTGGGGTTGTTCATTACACGGCAACCTACAAACGGAGCATTGAGTCCAAACACCAGGATGGGCTTTCATAGCAGATGAGAGCGAATCAGGAAGACAAGTCTCCTAAACAGTGGTCTGTGCATTTCTTTTCTCACCTGGCCGATGTGCCTTTGGAACCGCCATGTTCATCACTCGACCTCCATCCTGAGGTTTGGGGGGGGATGCAGTGAACCTGCAGATCCCCGATTCTGAAGGGGTGCTGGAGGTCAGACTGTCCGTGTACTCGTTTGTCCCTGCCGTCAACTGTTCAGATGATGTGTCTGATATGAAGCACTCTGTGATGGTGAACTTGGCGTGCCTCAGTTGCTCTTCCATCTTGGCGTGCTCGTAGGCCCTGGCCAGTTCTTCATAAGTGGAGGAGGCACTTTCTGTGGAGACCATGCTGCTTCGCGCTCGATCTATAGCATAAAAAGAGAGAACGAGACGGATAAATTATTGCTTTACGGTCGCATCGACTGGATGGACTTCTCTGGCTTGTGGCTGTTTCTCCCAGATCATGGTACACGCCGGCAGGGTCCTGGGCCATTGACCGAGAACTGCGTCGGTCACTGTGGGGCCTGTGTTTTACGTCTCAGTAAAGTGGGTTCAGGAAGCTTTGTTTCTGCTCAATCGCGTTAGTCAGATGCTCCCAGCATGGGACATGCTCGTCAATCAGCAATGCTTAAAAAATTCTGCGTTTAGTTAAGATGATTGGGAGTGTCGTGTAAATGAATGGCCGTGTCCACCCCCTGCTCTGACTTGCGGATCACTCTGTTCCGCAGGGACTTTAATTGACACGAATGATTTGAGCTCTGCAGTTCAGCTTGCGAGGGAGACACGGCAGTGGTTAGAAACGAAGCCGTGATTCTGCACGAAACTGGCCAGTGGGAAGAATGGCCCCTGATCCCTTGGACTCATCCTTTGTGACTACCACCCTTTGTGGGGCCCAGGAAACCCCCAGGACAAAAGGAGGCGCATCTTGGCCAGAAGAATCTGTATTTTACACACGAAAAAGTTTTGAATCACCTCTGTGCAACTCTGAGACTCTTCTAAGAGAAATAACAGCCATAAAAATAAATGCACAGGGTAACACTCCACCTTTGGAACATTATTTTTGAAGTATATCAGCCAGAACAAAAGAAAATGAGTATTCAAATTTCCTACAGCTATTAGGTTTAGATATAATTTCTTTTCTAGAGTTAAGGTTGGGGGCTGGGGCAACCGAGCGCTATTCTTAGGTCCTGTCTTCTCTCAGAAGTGAAATCTTGGTGGTTGATGGCACAGACTGGATGACTTACCTTATAATCAACCCCTGTTGAATTGTCAAAAGGATCAGCCCATGTTCCCTATAGAGGGTGCCATGACCTTGCCATGACACCTCCAGTGCAACGTCTTAAACCGAGAGACGGTAGCGGGTCATGTGCCCTCAGAGTATATTCAGAAACTAATGCAACAGTCTGGGTGAGCATTTTAAAGTATCTGTGTTTCTCTCAGTGGGGTAGGAACTAAAAGGAGAGGACAGCATGAGTCTGAGATTCAGGACATCTGAGATGCCCGTTGGTTTTGTCCTGCAGAAATCACCAGGCCCTGGATATCATCAGTGCTGCATGGTTGTATTAATACTGGTTAAAAAACAGCCTAACAATTTGAAAGTGGCCTTGAAAGAGCATAAGGAGGAGCCTGTGAAGGCTATCTGAGGGCTGTGCCCATCCCCAGGGTTGAGGAGGAGGCGTGCAGACCCCTACCTGTGTCTTGTGAAGGGCTGACACTGTAACTGTCACTCTCCTTGTCCATTGATCCCGCAGCCCTGGGCGTCGGCAGCCTCCAGTCTGTGGTGAGGGTGTGTGCTGAAATGGTGGGGTGGGGTCTGTTGAGGGTCCACTGGCTGGCATACCGGTTTCTTGCTGTGGGTCCTGCCTTGGCATTCCTCCTGGTGGTAGGATCTGTGAAGAGGTCAAGAATGATGTATGTCTTAGTCTCTAGGAGTATGATCAGTTGTGATCAAAGTGTTGAGGGTGGTTCTTCCCCTGCCCCCCCCCCCCCGCCTTAAGACGCCCCTGTAAGACTCATGCATCCTGGAAGCCTTTCCTTCTGTTTTTGTCTAGAGGATTCATTTCTTTTCTGGTCTGAGACATTTATGTGATACTTAAGCACTCTAAAAAGTCCTGTGGGGTAAAGAATGTTAGATTTGGACTCAGGAATTATGGATTCAAACCTTTCTCTTGGCCCTTAATGTTTTCGTGGCTCAACGCACATCACTTAAACTTCCAGAGAATAGCCACCATCTTCCATGCATGGCCAAATATGCTCTAACGTGGTCTGTTTTTTAATGGTTCTCCTACCATAAGGTGTTGTTATGGGTTGACTCATGTCCCCTCAAAAGGTATGTCCGCATCCTAACCCCTAGTACCTCAGAATGTGACCTTACTTGGAAATAGGGTCACTGTAGATGTCATTAGTCAAGATAAAGTCAGACTGTACCCGGGTAGTCCTTTAATCTAACAGGACTAGTGTCCTTATAAGAACAGGAGAGGAGAATGCCACGGAAAAATGGAAGTAGAGATTGAGGTGCTGGGGCTACAAGCCAAGGAATGCCAAAGACTGTCAGCAGCAACTACCAGAAACTAGGAAGAGGCAAGGAAGGATCTTTCTTGACAGGTTTCAGAAGGAGCATGTTGACATCTTGAATTTGGACTTCTGGCTCCCAGAAGACAATAGATTTCTGTTCTTTTAAGCCACCCAGTTTGTGGTATGTTGTTACAGCAGCTCCAGGCATCTCCTGTGTTATTGTGGTTTTCTATTTACTCATTGCCTTGATCAGGGCTGTTTTACTCATCAACTAAATTTCAAGTTCCTAGACCGAGATGGTGATACCCTCTTGTCCTAATACTCACTTAGTCTTTTGCATATGGTAACATATGTCTTCAATGGAATTGAACTTTGTCAAAGACGTGGGTCATTCAATGTGGAGAACACGTGGTTAATGGGTATCTGGATTTCATATGTCTGCCTTCCTCAAAACCAGAGATTTACATATACAGAGGCTGGCACCAGATTGGTTTCATTTTCTCTAAATCTGGAACCAAAGACAGCAGGTCAATGAGTGGACAGAGTTCTTAGTTCAGCTCTTTGGGGGGACACTGGAGTGGACAAGCAACACTGTCTTTTCTAGAACCCTGTGGAATAGGGAATAGAGAGGCTCAGTTACCTTTTCTTGGGCTCTGGCCTATAGGCAACATAAGGTCCTAGATGGGCCTTTTACACCACTGAATTCTCTGCTTCTAAAAAAGGAATTTTATGCAGTTATATTTCAAAATGTCCTGGAGACTTCTAAACACAACAGTCTATATTTACTGCTCAACCTTAATGAGGCAGTGTCAGAAGATCAACGCCGAGGGGGCCATTCTTTGGCATTGTTACAGTGACTTACTTATGTGTTTTCATGGGCCTGGAAGTTTCTTCAGGGTAGGGGTAAGGATGTTCATCCTTGGGTCCATTCACAGAGCCCATGATGATCTCCAGTACACATAGGCCCCTGGATGGATACACTCAGCCCAGGGTCACTTTATGGATGAGGCAATGGAAGCTCAGAGAGGAAAAGTGACACAGCTATTAAGTGGTAAAAAATGGAGCCCAAGACTCCATGTTTTGGTTCAGAGATTGCCCATCACTTGACCACACATGTCCTCATGCTGGACATCTAAGTGTCTAATACAGTGTCTGTCATGACACTGGCTTGTGTGTAATGCCATGTTGGATCATGGGAGGCAGACAATTGAATGTAGTGAAATGACTTTCTTTTTAAATGGAAGATTTTCTTCTTGTTGGAAAATTATAGTTATTGGGCTTTGAACCTAATCCATCATTCTACAATGCTGGAGAGAAGCATTAAGATGGCAGCCAAATCGATATATTTTAAGATTTCCTGGGTCATCAAAATGCTTCGTCTTGGTGCATATTCTTTGGGGCATTGATTTTAAGACACATTTCATCACTTACTTGCAAAATTCCACAGAAGACTTTATTGGAAGATTTTTTTTTTTTGCCTTGATTAGAATGTAAATGTGTTATGCTCGAGCTCCAAGCTCCCTGGACAGCAAGGTATGAATGATAATTGCATTTTCTCCACTGAAATGCTAGGAGAGAGGTCCTCAAAGAGACAGAAAAACATTCTCACGGGTAGGAGGCTAAATATCTTCCAGGTACTATGGACTTCATAAGTAGAGCTTCGATAAATGGGGCTTGTTATTTAAATGCTAATGAATCTTTTCCAGAAAATTACCCAGTCCCTTACATAAGATTTGAGGATTCACATTTTTATTCCTCTTTCAGTTTCTTGCAAAGACAGCCGTGGATCAGATTTACTCCTGGCATGGATGCTTGGGCGGGGGCGGGGATGTCAGTTTGATCTTCTCACTTCAAGGACGAAATCTCCTCACTCCCATCCCTCTCCCCCTGACGTGTTTCCTCCCACCAAGCCTGCCTACCTATAGTGGGGCAGGACCTTACCCCTTTCTCACTGAGATCTCCCTATGTGGAAAATTCCCTGGTCAAGTTATGCATGTCAGTCTCTATTCAAAGCTAGAACTCTTTTTAAGTTAATTTTGTTCATTATCCTTTTTTTTTTTTTCTTCTAGATGAGGACAGTTTTACCAATGGCCTGATAATGTTGGGAATATAGGTCATGGTATTACTTTCCTTGAACCACAGCTTGTAGTTCTGTCCTGCTCTAAGCAAGCCTCCTAGAGGCAAAATGATCTCAGTTGGTAGAATATTGAGGTAGTTGACACATTTTTTAAAAATAATCAGGTTTTGGGAGCTGTTTTGTACCTCAATTGAACTCTTCTGTATGATAACTCCTATGATAGCAGCTAAAATAAAAATCTGACTTGGATTCCACTTGCTAACCTTCTTTGTAGGTCTTACCAGCTAAGCTACTAAGGAAATACACATTGAGATTTACTGTCCTTGCATGGAAAGCATTTTATTTGGCTCCCCAACATTCTAATATAAATAAAACTTAGTGATGAGCCATCATGCTTGCTAAACAGCTAACAAATTAGAAGGTAAGTGATACAAATAACTCTTGGCTTTTGAACACTGGGTCTAAACCTAAATTAAGCTTTTCTGCCCATTGAATCAAATTATTTTAATCATCCTGAATTCAGGATAAGAGAGGATTTGGGGGATAATAGGGTTATAAAACATGTCATGTGTACTGTGATCTAGGTATTAATCTGTTTTTATTCCTTGCTATTCCCAGTCCTATCTTGTAGGTGCTGTGGGCTCAGCTTCACATGGTGATGACGCTGTGGAGGCCTGAACATTCCCATTGCGTAACGAACAAGTATTTATCAAGGGCTCATTACACATGGCACACTCCTCACCCCATCAGGTATTTTCCTGCAGGACGATGTCTAGTACCATTCCGGGTGATGGCTGGAGTGTGCATGTGCTTTCAAAGTCTAAACAAAAAAAGATTCCATCCATGTTGTAAACTCTTCTTATGTAGATATGGAAGTCTACTCAGTCCGTGGATATCCCCTGGGAATCATGGTCTCCACTCAACAGCAACACGGAGCAGTTGAGGAGGAGCTTTGGAGTTAGGTGGTCTGCCTTTGACTCAGTTTTACTACTCGCTGGCTGTGAGCTCATCAGGCATGCCCACTTCCCTCATCTCTGAGAGTGGGGTTATCATCTCACCCACCCACAGGGCTGTTGTGAGACATGGTGGTGATGGGGCCTTGTAGATCTTGGGGCCTGGCCTACGATTCCTGAGTGCCAAACACTTGGTAAGGATTGGAACACATTCTGTTTGTTGGGAAGAGGGTGGAGGGACATTTGGTAGGCTGATCAGGAAGGCTTGAAACTCAATTTAGAGAAGGTTTGGCAGAAAAAAAAAATACCCATTAAACATCATAAAGCCAGATGCTGGAGAGTTCCCCATGCTTCAGAAAAGAGCTGAAAAGTAGAGCTGGTGAGGACAGGAGCTCCCACTCATTCCTGGTCTAGGCCTTTCATGCACCAAGGGCGCTTGTACATGCTCTCGGCCCAGATGGGTGGATGGTGAACCAAGGGATGACTTCCAGGTTAATATGACCCAAAAACCTGGACCAAGTCGAACACATATCATTTCACGTGTCTTTGTATCCTTGCACATCTTTTGAGTAAGAAAGTTAATTTAAGTTCTCCTGTGATGATCTCATCGGTAAGTCTCCACAAAGTGAGCTGGAGAGAGACTGTGTACATATTTACAAACATCTGATCATCTAGCAAACAGACACTTAGCCGGTTAGATGTCTCAGGACATCTTAGGAAATGGATCTCCTCAGGATCTCCAGGAAATGGAGAACAAAGAAAGGGGCCAAATGGACTTCCCGAGTCCTGTTTATTTAAAATGCTGAACATCCTTTCCTTTCCACCCTTTCTACTCGGATTTCAGAACTTGGCAGTTGGTTGATATTTAAATCTATTTATTGAGTGCCTACCATGTGTCAGACCCTGTGGCTGGAGTTGGGGGGTGGGTTGCGGACACAGACACGGACACCATCAGACCCCCACTTTCAAGTGTACCCTCATCCACAGGAGTGACAGGGACGCAAACAGAGCTGCAGATACAGCCAGGGCATCTGTTTTCACCGGCTGGAGAGCTCAACAGTCAATTGTTGTGATTTCTCCTATCCTCATAATGAATCTTTGTTGCAACTCTGGAAAACTAAACAAAATGCCTAGAAACACAACTTCTACCATGCAGCCATTATAATGTGCAGACAACATATTGTAGATGCTCTACTTATAACTAAAGAATTCCCACAATGGTGACACAGTCCTAGCATAATTAGAACCGAGTAATAGTGTCTTTTGCAGTCGAGGAAATAGATCATAAATCGGCCTCTGCAAATGTGCCGAACTGCAGTGTGCAGAGACTGCCGCACGGGATCTGAGATGACACAGGTGAACCACCGGGCACAGGTGACAAGCTCTGGGGTGCAGGACACAAGCAGTAGACCGGGCTTCACAGAGCTCCCAGCTTCAGACTTCTGCTGGGGCTCATCTGCTGGGGGGCCAGTCACCCACTGTTTCCACTTCGAAATGGGAAGTGGGAGGCTCTTAGGGCCTCGTAATGTGGTTCCAGAGGGAACATTTAATGAAAAAATGATCCCTAGTAGAGAATGTGGTGCAGATGCTAAATGAATAGTTCTGTGTTTTTCTTTTGAACTAGAGACTGATGCATGACGTTGAGTAGATTTGCTTAATGTTTGTAAACATTACTGGATGAAGCTCGTCACAAACGAAAGAAGCATCGTTCTGTAAGCTGTGGATGCTTCAGTGTGATGTGATCATCAGACTGAACTCTGCCAACTCATCCCAACACTCGCAGAGTGGAGTGCAAACTCATGAGGCTGGACCAGGAGGCCTGGCGACCAGGCTGGCTCTTTCCTCTGGCTCCTCCCCATTGCCCATGGCATTCCAGTGATGCTGCTGCCCCAACATGCCTTAGGAGCCATTGCCTCTTGTTTCCCCTGCCTGGCAGGCCAGCTCCGGGCCTGGACTCAGATTTTCAACTCCATGACGGATCTTCCCAGAGTTGGATCTGAAGTAGCCCCTCCCATCATCCCCAAACGGCCCCCCCTCCCCCCACTCACCATCATGTCCTAGTCCTAGTCCTTATAGGTAAATGAAAAATGCTTGAGTTCCCTGATTAATGTCCCATTCCTCTACTGAGATGAAATGAATGCCTTTTTGCATCTTATGATGTACCCCCATCACTGGGCCATATGGAAAGTAAAACCCTAATAAATATTTTTGAGTCTGAATGCAGGAATCCTTAACATTCCCCAACTATGCTTACAGCATTATAGGTATGAGACACTCGGACACTCCCCTTCCACGTGCCTCTGGCCCTGCCACTTGCCTCTTGCTGGTTATCGCTTCTGCTTATGACCAACATTCACACCTCTGTTGATATTTTGAATGTCACTGAATCAATGTTTCCATTAGTTGGGGAGGTGGTGGTGGTGATCATGCAGTTGGGATGCTCCCAGTGCTTTAGTGTGACTGTTTCCTTCCTATTACGACTGGCCTTTGTGCATTCCTCTGCTAGTTGAACACTGAAAGGAAGGTGGGGAAGCTTGCTTATTTTACCTGGCAGAAAGAAGTCACGGGCTATGAGAGTGGGAAGCTTGAGAGGTCCTGTCCCCCTGTGCTAAGTGGCAGGGACCCATGTCTAACACTTGGAGAAGTATTTTTCTGTGAGGGCTCCAGACAATCAGCATCAGAATGACCCAGAATGTCTGTTACAATGCAGATTCCTGGGCCCCACCCTAGACCAAGTGGATCAGAATCTTTGGAGATGGAGTTCTGGAATGGGTATTTTGAACAGGCACTCTGGGTGATTCTGATGCACACGAAAGGTTGGGAACCACTATCTGGGCATCAGTCATGTTTTCTCTGCCTCTTGCCTATTTTCCTGCCAATGTCTCCATTAGCTTCCACGCTGACTGGGCTGAGGGAATTCTGAGGTCAAGGAGCCTTCCATTTCAGTCCCCCTGGGTCTGTAATTCTTCCCTCACTGAATAGCAATAAGTGTCTCAGAAATCCATCAGTGCCGTGTCCTGAAGCATCCAGAAGCTGGACCAGGCAGATCATGATGGGAAAGCCAACAGCCGGAGAGAGGGTCAAGGACTATGAAGCACTTTCTAAAGCAAAGCTCTCACTCACACACCCCCAAGCAAAGTTAATTCCCACTCATGGCCCATTCATGTCTTCAGCGTGTGCTGATGTCATCAAGGAAGGAAGGGGTGAGGCTAGACGAAAGGGGGAAACAGAAGATTTCTTCAGCCTGTAGTTGAGGACAGTTTTTGAAATGAATTTCAGTAACAGCTGAACTGTTTTCTTGCATATTACAAAGTTATTTAGGAATCACCTGGTTTGCTTCATGACATCAGTACATTTCACAAATGCTTTACAAGTCAGAATGTATGAATAACAGCTTTTAACATTACATTATTTATTTTCCTAATTATAACACTCCGAGAATGTAAATTTTTGCAGCGCGATTAGAGATTAAAAGTTAGACATCAAAGCTTCCAAAAGATAATAATCGGGACATCAATTTCTCAGTCTCTTAAAGAGATTTAGAAACAATTTCAATTATGAAGGAATAAGAATGTCTAATTAATAAGCTCTAGATACATATTAGGGTATTTAATTTCATTGCAGTAATTAATTCCTGTATATTATGAATGCAGATATTAATAACTAAGTTAAATATAATCCCCGGATTTGCCAGAACTACAGTTTTTCTCAAATAGTGTGTTCAGGGGCGCCTGGGTGGCGCATTCGGTTAGGCGTCCGACTTCAGCCAGGTCACGATCTCGTGGTCCGTGAGTTCGAGCCCCGCGTCGGGCTCTGGGCTGATGGCTCAGAGCCTGGAGCCTGTTTCCGATTCTGTGTCTCCCTCTCTCTCTGCCCCTCCCCCGTTCATGCTCTGTCTCTCTCTGTCCCAAATAAATAAATAAACATTGAAAAAAAAATTCAAATAGTGTGTTCAGGAGAAAACATAAACTCCAGGGATGGACGGATCCTCAGTGAAACCCTGGCTTCCCTACACATTGTGTGTACAATGTCAGGCTGTTTACCTAACTGCTCTGAGAGTCCATGTTCTTATCTGTAACATAGCGGCTATCGTATCTATTCATATCTGTTCTAAGTAGGCACCTTGCAGGGCTGTCTTACAGATAACACACTTGCCATAACCTGCTTATCCTAATCCTGGCGCAGAGTGGATACTCACTGATGTTAATTACTTTTCCCCGTTCCCGTGTCGTCCAAATAAAAAAAAAAAATTACCTTGACCTGAAATTTCTGGCACTTTGATAGTGAATCGACACCAAGGGTTATTGGCCTCCAGTGACACAGTTTGAACGCCAGCTTAGATCAAACAGTAAAAACTCCCATGTCCCAATAGAGATATTATCATACGTATTTGTTTCGTACGCACAGGGCCAACGAGCCCTGCTTTCGTTGGACAGGGACAGAGCGTCAGCATCTTCTCAGCATCGGTACCACCCACACAGTTTGTATTGTCGGACCACTTACTCGTTCCCGGCCGCGCGTCCGACACATCCACGAGGGGCCCGGTGGCCTGTGACACTGACTGATAGTGCACTGTGTGTGTCACCGTCAGAGACTTCTGTTTGGCCGCCTCCCCAAAGTCAGCATCCGTTAACAGGACCGTGGAGCGATCGTCTGCAGAACAGCAGGAACACAGGAAACCAGACATGTTTACCCCTTTAGACGGCTCCCTTGTCTTCTCTCCCCTAGCTCCTTGTGTGATTGTTCATGGCAACAATTATCACCTCATCTAAAGGAGCAGAAACAACCCCCAAATTCAAGCACCGTATTGGAATCACTGTCGAATGCTAAATATAGATTATCTTTAGGAGCTGGCTTTCGAAGCGTGAATGAAAGAGGGTGACCACAGAGAAGGGTCTTCTTACCAAACAAACGCTCATTTGGGGAGGCTTGCCGGAGCCACCTGTTTGACAGAGTTTGGGATTTATGTGTTTGCCAAAAGCTCACCTGAGATGTCACCAGAGATGGTGGCACCACCAGTGATGAGGTTGCCATCAAAAACAAGCCCTGTTTTCAGTACTGGAAAAACACTGCTGAGGCTGTCTACACTCGGGTGGCTCTCACGCCGAACCTGGCCAATGTTTGGGGTTGGGGTGAGGGGAGGGGAAGACAAGGGCTGGTCTTCAGAGTTTATGGATTCCTCTGTTTTAAAGGTTCTGAGCTACGTTCCTTTTCTTCCCACCTCTTCTGAGCTTTAATTACCCTAGAATATCCTTTAATTGGCTTTTCAGAATGACTCACTTGTCAGATTTCCAAGCCCAATTGGCATTTGAAGGTTAGACAAGGAGGAGCCCGGGTTCAGATGAGTCTGGAGCATTCTAGGGCTTGGAAAGGAAGCAGTTGGTTGAGCTGCGTGTCATTATTCGGTTGCCTCAACATTTTTCATTATTTTGTTGTGATACTTTTCACACTTTCTTAAGAGCTTTTTTACTCCAAGGGAAACTTCCCTTAGGATATATGGATATATTCATACATTTTCAAGCACCGCAGCCCGGGATGCTGTTCATATGAGTTTATCAGTCAGCTGGGACCACGCTAGAGCGTGCCTTGACACAGAGCGGTGACGTGGACGTCATAAACAACACAGCTAGACTTCTGTGCCCAAAAAAGGCTCTGAACAGAATGAACCTTGCAAAATCCAATTACTCAGGCTCTGGCAGAAGAGGAAAGCCTCTTGAAGTTAGAATAAAATTTGTTGGCAGGGAAATAGAGGAAACCTTGCCAGGATGTCTGCTGGCATCACAGCGTGTGATACAGCATGGGTTGGTCCTGCGGCAGGAGCCTGGGCTCGGCGTGGGGGTCGTGCCACAGACTTCACCCGGCCCTCAACTGAGGTGGCCTTTCTACAGAAATAGGTTCCTACAATTGGACCCGGCATCAGAAGCCTGACAGCTACATTCATTTTTCATTAATAACACTGACATGTTATGGTCTCTAACATGGAGCCCTGCTAAGAGCCCTGCAGATTATCTGCGGGGATAAGTTACAAACTTCTAATGGGAAATTTCAGGTGCCTGTCAGTTTGTGAGGTTAACCATTCATTCTGGCTAGAAATTAATGGCACTTTTGTATTGGATGCTGGTAGTTAGACCCCGGCGTGTTTTAAAGCATCACATTTCTACTTCCCGATAATTAGCAAGTGCCATCCACCAACTGTCAGGCATCACCAGGAGATAAATGACTCTTGGCGATAGATGATCCCCTGAAGACTATGACACATCTCTGGCTAAAGGTTGGTAGTACAGCTTTCCAGTAGCCATGGAAACAGACCCAGAGGCAGGTTGCCCAGTCTGCCCCTTTGCAAACTTCGCTCTGTTTGCAAATGGTGGGCAGACCCTTCTCTGGTGTTAGGCCAGTAACGACTACCTATCTATTTTAACCACCATGGGTACAATGATTGACAAGTCTGATGAGGAACATTTACCAAATGTTGTAAGTATATTATAAGGTCAAAGGAAGTACATTTTGATTTTTGAACTCACGTTTCAAAGGAAATTTTGGTTTCAATGCCAACCTATTGAGTTCAATAAAAGAGATTTCAGCTCTACTACTGAAAAGTAAAGATTATCAAAAACAAGGCAGGGTGCTTTGTCCTGATGTGAGCTAGCTAATAAAATCTCGGGTATTTTAGGATGAGTAGTGGTTCCTCATACAACATGGGTGGTACTTAACTGAATTTGGTTGATCGAGGGCCACACTGGACTTGACCAACCTTCCCCAAGTGCTATGATGCCTGGACCAAACTTAAATCCAACAAGAGCATCCCAGGCCTTAGAATTGAGGAGCCTGTAAGTCTATTAGAACATAATCAAGCAGGGAGGGGGTAAGGAATAGCATAGATGTTCTGCCCATCTGGCCATTTACCACTGTTTTTCTGGCAGGAGCTTCCTAGACTAGGTTCCAGGAGTTGGGTAGTCTTAGCCAAACCACAGGATAGAGTTGCCCTGGGACCAAGTGCCAGTGAACACGGTCCAGAACAAACAGAGCGAAGTTTGCAAAGGGGCAGACTGGGTGACCTGCCTCTGGGTCTGTTTCCATGGCTACTGGAAAGCTGAGTGATACTTTAAAGGTGAGGGGTTCTGGGAAGTAGCTTGTTGATATGGAAGTAGGTGGTGACAGTTACAGGAGGCGAAGCTGGTGGCTGGGTGCGGGTTCTACTCCTGTCTATGTGACCTGGAAGCTATAGAAACTCTCGATGCCCCAGTTATAAAGGAGTGCCTTTCTCCTATGTTGACTGAGGGTTAAATGAGATTACATCCATAAAGTGCTTTTACAAGTATGTGACATTAGAGAGGCCTCAGTAGATGTTAGCTATTCATCTGATCATCCTTGCAGTGGAAATACAGAGTCTCTGATTCTGGAGTAAATAGCACTGTGTTGGAAGGCAGTGTGGGATGGCAGACTTCGAATGGAAAGGGCTGGAAGAAGTCAAGACAGCAGGGTTCTGAGAAAACCAGCCACAAAACTCTCCAGGTGTCTGTTTTGCGATTGTGACACGGGGACCTGGGAATTTCCCAAAGCACTGTGAAGGAACCCATTCCAGGGTGTCTACGGGGTGCTGAGGGACAGAGAAAAGACAGTCTGTACAAAGACCATTGTGTGTTAAGTGCTAAGTAGAGTTTGGACATTTTCTTTAATGGAGGCCTTATTGGAGCAGATTTCCTGAGTGGATTTCCAAGATGGGGCTTTCGTGCATGGCCCTTCTAGGTTTATTTGTTTGCAGGTGTTTGTTCTTTGGAGAGGCACCAATAGGGGCGCCTGGGTGGCACAGTCGGTTAAGCGTCCGACTTCAGCCGGGTCACGATCTCGCGGTCTGTGAGTTCGAGCCCCACGTCAGGCTCTGGGCTGATGGCTCAGAGCCTGGAGCCTGTTTCCGATTCTGTGTCTCCCTCTCTCTCTGCCCCTCCCCCGTTCATGCTCTGTCTCTCTCTGTCCCAAAAATAAATAAACGCTGGAGAGGCACCAATAGTCTCCCCAAGAAAGATCCAACACGGATCAAAGTTGGGGAACTCCTGTTTTAGGTGACCTCTGAGGTATGTGTAAGTTCCTTTCTCCCAACCCCCATTTGCTGGTATTTATTATTCTCCTCAGTAACAATGAACTGTCTTCTAACTTTGCTCACGTGGCCCTCAAGACATTCCCGTAACTTACAGGATTTTGGCTGAGAGGGCATGGCCATAGAAGCCACACTGTGTGAAACCACAGACAGGGCACCTTACCGATGGTCTCCATTGTGTCTCTCTCTTCGATCAAAAGCTGAGCCCTGGGTATGTCAATGTGCATCCTCAAGGTTTGTTGTTGCTTGCTCAAGGTATCCGAAGTCCGGGTATTCTTACTGGGAATACAAGACAGAGGGTGCCTTAACAGAGTTACATGATGCCAACCTGTGCTTGTACATCAACTGAAAAAAGCCAGGAAGGACAAGGGGAAAAGGAGAAAGAAAAAAAAAAAAGATTTCTTCCTTCATTCAAATAATATTTATTAAGTTTCAGCAATTGGTTGTGAGGTTCAGAAGGTGAAAATTGTCAATAGGCATTGGTTCCATATTGATGGAACCTTCAGAATTTCCCCTCTCTCGTGTAAAGCTAAGTAAAAAAAAAAATGATTTTTAAACCAGCAGCATTTTTATTTGTCACACATGAGATATTCCAGTGATGGCAACAGAGGAAGCATTTGTGCTCGCTGCTCATTGGGTAGGGGATCTACTAATGGATTTGTATTTATATATGGTGTCGTTTTATTTTTGTTCTAGTAACAAATCATAAACCTTGTTGGCTTCTCTGGCACTAGTTTATCCTAACTGATATCACGTTTTAAAATTAAAAAAAACCCCCAAACTACTGTAAGAATTTGTGTACCAGAAAATTACTCTTAGAGCAAGCTGTCTTCTAGAAGTAAATGTAAAAAGGTACTAAAATGGCATGGTATAATCAAATTCAGTTACAGCCTACAATAAAAAAAAATAAAAAACAAAAAACACTGCATGTTTCACAAAAACGCAAAAAAGTCAATAAAGGCTTTAATTAGAAATCTAGGGGTGCCTGGGTGCCTTAGTCGGTCAAGCATCTGACTTTGGCTCAGGTCATGATCTCGTGGTCCGTGAGTTCGAGCCCTGCGTTGGACTCTGTGCTGACAGCTCAGAGCCTGGAGTCGGACTCGGATTCTGTGTCTCCCTCTCTCTCTGCCCCTTCCCTGCTCACGCTGTCTCTCTCTGTCTCTCAAAAATAAATAAACGTTAAAAAAGGAGAAATCTACATGATAGGAGTGATTGTTCAGTTTCTACAGAATTGTAAGAATTGAGAAGATTTTAAAATAATGCACAGTTGACCCTTGAACATCATGGGTTTGAACTGCATGGGTCCCCTTACGGGTGGATTTTTCTCAAGAAATACAGTCCAGGACTGTAATATTTTCTCTTCCTTTCTATTTTCTTAATAACATTTTCTTTTCTCTGGTTTACTTTATCATAAGAATGTAGTATATCATACGTATAACATACAAAATATGTGTTAATTGATTGTTTATGTTATCGCTCAGGCTTTTGGTCAACAGTAGGCTATTAGTACTTAAGTTTTGGGGAAATCAAAAGTTCTATGTGGATTTTTGACTGTGTGTAGGGGGGCCAGTGCCCTTAAACCCTGCATTGTCCAGGGTCAACTGCATATTAGAACACCCTCTAAGGAGCAGCAGTCACTCAGAATAATTCATCATGATAAACTACGGCATCCATAAATCTAGTTCAATAATTGCCAAAATCTACTTTGAGAGAGATTTCTGGAGCCTACTTCACTTAATGCTTTATTTTTGTGTTAGTTGCTTTTAGTAGATTATAATAAAGGGGGAACCATACTACATCTTAAATGCTTTTCTTCCCAACTAAGCATTCACCAGGAACCCCAGATCCTTTTTTGTTGATGAGGACTCATCCACCCTTGAACCCTGTGGCTGAAGGAATATTAATACTCTGAAGGTCAAGTTCACCCAACACCCCCTGAAGACATCTGCATGTTGAAGTCTGTGTTAATATTCTGAATATTTTATAATGGCTTTTCCTTCATTTGAGTATAAACAAAACAACCTACAAAAGCAACAGCTTCTGAAAGGTGCACCTTCCTTATTGAGGACTTGATCTTGAACCAGATTTCTTGCTCTGCAGATGAGTAAGTGGGTTATGTAGCTAGATCATGCTAATTACGCAGAGCCCAAATTCAAACGTGTGGCCTGAATTTTTCACATGGTCTATATACTTTTTAAAATTATTTACTTAACTACGTTTTCACTGTGTGTGTGTGTGTGTGTGTGTGTGTGTGTGTGTGTGTGTGTTTTAAAGCAAAGATTCACATACTTAGTATAAGATGAAGAACATATTGGTGACTTGGGGGCTGTAGTTATGTCATGTTTAGGCAAGCTCTATTTCCACAAAAACAGATGGGAAACTACTCCTCTGTGAGTATCCGGAAGGTCTGTTTAGAAACTCCACCAGGGACTTGAGCTTGTCCTTGCACCAGAAATAGAAACGTGAGCTAGTTCCTTCTGCTCATCATGAATAGTTATGAGGCAGCCAGCGGCTGTTCCATTAAACACTACGAACCGAAGCACAGACCCTACTTAACAATAAGGGGTCCACTGTCAGACTGTCACAGGAAGCTGGCTACGTGACTGCTGTGCACTACGGCAGTTGGCCCAAGGACTTAGAATATGGTTCAAGTTTATGAGCAAAGACAATCTAAGCTGGAGATAAACTTCCCCTCCGTCTTGAAGGAGCACATGCTGTCAAGCCCTGCAGTGGGAAGGCAAGAGGATGGCCCAACAAGCCTTGAGATTCAGGAGCTAATTGTTCTTCTCTCCTTTTGCTGTTCCCTTCGCTTGGAGGAAACGTCCCCTACCCGGATCCCAACAGCCACGTGGCTGGCTCCCTCCCTTGCTTCAGGGCTTGGTGGCAGCCAGGTTTGCCCAGCTATGGGCTCTGCTGACACTTTCCGCCTCCCCATCCTTCGTTTAATTTTGTTTCCTCAACACTTACTACTGTCGAGCATACATTTAATTGACTTATTTGTGATCTGTCTCTCCCACTGGAATATGAGCTCCACAAGGGATATTTCCTTCTCTTCTGTACCCTTTTAATCCCTGGGATTTAGGACAGTATGTGGCAGAAGGAGGTGCTCAATAAATATTTGTTGACGCTTGTTGAATAAACCAGGTTGTTTTGGGGGTACAGTGGGACCGGAGTGATATGTCCCAGAGGCAGTAATATTCTTCGCATTCTACAGGTTTATTAGGTCTCACCTTAATACGACTGCCATATTTTATAGTCTATTGCTATAGGAAAGTTGATTCTCCAAAATTACAATAATTGGTCATTAAAACAGCAACAAACTTTCAAAAAAAAAGGCTACTAGAAGAAACCTCCTTTGTGACCTAGAGAAAAGATTATGAATGTTTTCATTGCGGAAACAAAACTGCACATTTTGTATGATGTGGGGTCATGCTAAATTTTTGTTAGTTGTTATTGAAATATAATCTTCCACCATCCACTTGCTATCTAGTTGTCAGATTAAAATGACAGAGAGCTGACCCTGGTTCACAGAGGATGGTATTTCTGGCTTAGCCAATGAACTACTCATAGCTGTTACAACTCTTTAAAGTTAGTATTTCCTTAAGATTTATGGGGAATAAAAAACAAATGAGGGAAGCTGCACATCACCCGCCTTCCCAAATATCATATGAAGCTTTCTTTAAGTTTAGAATAACTGTAGGGATCTCAGGGCCATACCTCATTATAATAGTTGAGTGGGTGATGATTGTTACTCTGTGCATAAAAATATGAACATTAAAAAAGCAACATTTATTTAAATTCTCAGTTTGAACCTTTCTCCACCCTTTTCCACTTACAGCTAGCTCTTAAAAATACTGGTCTTTAGGGGGGCCTGGGTGGCTCAGTCGGTTAAGCGTCCGACTTCGGCTCAGGTCATGATCTCGCGGTACGTGAGTTTGAGCCCCGCGTCGGGCTCTGTGCTAACAGCTCAGAGCCTGGAGCCTGTTTCGGATTCTGTGTCTCCCTCTCTCTCTGCCCCTCCCCCATTCATGCTCTGTCTCTCCCTGTCTCAAAAATAAATTAAAAATAAAATACTGGTCTTTGGATATTAGCCATGTATTGGCTAATGCCTTAGACCGGGCTAGTCTTATCTCTTAGAAGTCTGGTATTTTTCTTTAATTTTTTTTTTTTTTTTTTGCCTAATCACAAAAAAAGGAAACTTCTTTCTTTCTGGCCAGGGTAGGTGAAGTCTCTCTTCTCTCTCTCTCTCTGTGGGGCGATTTGCTTGGGTGAAATAGATGAGTGTCCAGAAGCACAAAGCCCAGTGATGGGAGAGGACACCCTGTGGGAGACACCCCAGCACCAGCTTATAGGTGTCTGTCCTACAGTCACATATGCCTTTCTGGCCCTAGGACAGCTAATCCCACTAAAGCACACAGATACTTTTTTTGCGGAACATGGTCAGATAATACGTTACCTTCACCAAGATCACATAATGATGGAGCTGGGAGCGATTTCAAATTGTTATTTCTAGATGAGGAGAGTAGGGTAGATAACTTGCCCAAGATCACAAACCAGCTGGTGGTAACACGGGGCTACAGCGTAGGCTTGTGTTTCGTGTTCTTCTGCACCAGCCGGCTCAGTCCTCAACTTCCATGCGAGCAGCGGTGAGGATCCAAGACAGGACCTCGGTAGCTTCCTCTGTACCAATGGCTAGGACCTGCCTGGATTTTCCAGACTACATTCTCAACATGGTTGGCCCTCAGATCTCCAGGTAGATCACAACACATTTGTTGCTTGGCCCCACTAACCTGCCAAACTCAGACTGAACTGATTAAAAGCCCTGCTTTTACTTCTAAATAAATCCCATAAAACCCTGCCTATTTGAGGAGCTTGGAAATTCTCTTCCTTTTCAATCACTGTACCCTTGGGAGGAAAACCCCCTCAACTACCTTCAGTGGGAGTAACTGGTAGTTTTGATGTTCCTAATTTCATGTTGGCAACTGTCAGCCTCAAATACCACTACTCATGCCTGCTTTCCTCAACAGGTGGTTTTTCAACCACCATGATTGGCCTATGAATCAAGAAGATGCTTTTTGATGTCTTGCTTGGAGCTAATAAGAAGGGGGAAGGATGCATTCTAGGACCTCAGAAAAAAGATACCATCTCATTCCAACCAAACAAATGTTGAGCATGTCAGAAGTCACAGGTTCCAATATCATGGGATTCAGACAGAGGCATGATCTCCGGTTGGAGAGTGGCTGGAGGAAGTGGCCCAAAGCTCTCTGAGGGGGCTGTGGGACCCAGGCTGGGGTATAAACCAGTGAAGTAGACTGGGATGGGGAGGGGGATGGTGACCTGTTACACTGAGCAGAAGTCATGTCCAGTCTAAAGGGAGCACTTCATGTGGCTCCAGACAGCCATTATCTCTGAGCTATACCCAGTACGGCCAGAGCATTTTCAAGAGAAGTCAGAAAGCTACAATTTCATATGAAATCTTTTGATTTCCAAATGTCATCAATTAACCCACGTTTTTAAGTCTACATTGGGAAATTTACTTTATTTGGCGGATAAGTCATTATAAACCTTATGACTCTGTCTGGTTTTTTGTTTTCCAGATGTTTTGTCAGATTTCCTCTGCACAAGTGCATATGTGTCTGGATGCCTTCCATGTGACCACAAAAATGTCCCAGACTTGCTTAGCAAACAAGTACACACTTTCATTAGAGCATGAAGTCATGGCATTTCATATAGGTTTTCATCATCTTTGTTGGCAAATGGCATCCATGTTTATTTACTTGCTCACACCAAATATTTCCGAGTAAGCCTGAGTCCTCCATATCTTTACCTACAATTCACATGGTTTTAAAACACAGTATGGACAGGGCGCCTGGGTGGCTCAGTCGGTTGAATGTCTGACTGTTGGTTTCAGCTCAGGTCATGATCCCAGGGTCGTGGGATCGAGCCCCATGTCTGGCTCCTTGCTGAGGGGGAAGCCTGCTTGAGATTCTCTCTCTTTCCCTCTGCTCCTCTCCCCCACTCATGTGCTCTCTCTCTCTCTCTAAAAGAAAAATTAAAAACCAAAACTAAAACACAGCATGGCCAAACAGACATATCTGTGGAACATGTAATCCATGGCCCAATGGTAGTCAATCTCTGTCTTAGGTCTTCAAAGATACTAGTGATATGGGCTATTGGTTCTTTGTGAATAACAAAAGAATTTTATATGCAAAGATGGTGAAGGAAGTAAAATCCACCTATGGTGAGGTGGGGAGTAGGAGAGACCCCATACCCCATCCTCTTTTTCTCCCACAGTAAATATCCTAAAATGGCAACACCATTGGGATCCCTGACATTGTTATTATCTGATTTCCAGACTCTGGTTATCCTTTTTCACTTTTGGTTTAATCATTATCATATAAAAGACTTAAATGCAAATACTGGGGTGTCTTCTACAGGGGTGAACGTTCACTTACTCATTCAACTACCACTAGTCATTCATCAACTAGTCTTTCATTGTACTTCTAATATGAGATTGGTGTACGAGGCTATGACCTCAAGACCAGATGTTGACTAGATATTTGCAGAAGTTGGTGATTGGTGCTCTAGTGGAGTGGTGCTCAAGGAGCCATGGGAGCTGACGGCAAGAAGGATCTTTCTTGACCATCCCAATTCCTTGGAAGCACACATCACATTTCCTTTTTTGGTTTTCTTTCCCCTTGGCTAACTCTGTTAGGAAGAAGCCTCAGCCTCAAAGGTGGTATATTTGGGTGAAAGCAAAACCAAAGCCATTTACTTCTAATGTGCCTTTTTATTCCCAGTATAACGGGAAACATTCCACTGGTTCAGTCTGGTCAACAGGAAAACTACCTGTGCCGTGTATAAAAGTACTATAATATTTGATATCTACATGTCTCCTGTTAGGCATAACATGGATATTTTGGTACACAGAATGGACTTTATATGTCACAAACAAAATGTGCCACCAATTTCAGACAATTATTTTAAAAACCATTAAAGCAACTTGGAAATTATTATTTTGAACTTGATATCTGAGAATGCTAGGTTTTGTTCTTACCTCATGAGCATTTCAGCCAAACTCTTTGCATCTGGGGAAAGAAAGTTAATATTAGTACATGATAAATAACTCACTGACATTCACTTAGGCATTTATGACAAATTTTCTACAGAATCAGATGACAATAGCCATTTTAAAATGTAATTGTATACGTATCACTACTAAGAACCAAAAGTTTAATGGCTTCCTTATTTATTCTACATGACAGATTATATATATAGTATGTTACATATATAATATATATTACAAAAATATATATATATTACAGAAAGTATAACACTCTGGGGCCATGAAAATTCTCAGACACCTGTTAAAGGTCTTCTTACGGTGAATTTATTTGCCACATTTTGAAAACCCAATTTTATTTTCAGTAGTCAGAAAACTAAGTTTGAAAATAATTTATGGAGCAAAAATTATATTCTTTTTGTAGCAAAATACCAAAATTTGAAAACTTAGGACACCATAGATCACTTTAAAGAGGCATTATTATAGAGCTGTGAGTCCCTTAGATTGATCAAATAATTGTATAAAGGGCATATCACTACATCTAGAAACTCAGATGTTTATTTCAAACTCCAAAGTAAAAATTTTCTTTATTTTTTTGTCTCTGAGGACATTGCTTGCCAAGACCTGGTTCCCACTCCTGACAAAAGCAATTCTGCCTAAAAATGATGTAGAAAAAAAAATTCTACATTTTTGGTGGCATTGCTTTGAAATTCTCATTTCTCTTAAAATATAATTTGTTTTTCTTTTTACACATTTTGTCCTGGCAAAAATGAGTGTTTCCCTTCTTAGAATACAAAAACCTTCTTCGTGCTTTATTATTTTTTTTTCATTGCTTTCTATAACGTCTTGATGTTAAATGTAGCGTTCAATGAATAGAACTTTCCGGAAATGGATGCAGCTATGTGACTGGCTGTATAGTGGAGAAAATACATATGTTGGAACACTTTTATCTCATCTTTTATCTTTTGGGGGCTGACATTTAAGTGCAATCACCGTCACGTTGGGAAGCAGCGTGGTATTACCAAGGGGCGTGGACAGTCACAGGGGTAACCACACGTGGGCTGGCACCCCCGGAAATCAAAGCTCAGTTCTTAAAGTCAGCTATGCCAGTTCCCACTGGAAACCTCACAAGGGGACCCTGGTTTTATGCACAGATGGGTTCATTCTGGAAAAGGAAGCAGCTCCAGCTCCCTTCTACTCTTGCCCATATGGTGAAGCCAAGAAAGCAAAACAGCATTTAACTTCCTAGTTCGTGTCTTTCTCTGCGGAGACCAAGCAAATACGAGTTTCTTCTCTTCCTGAATGGCTTAACACTTGCAAAGTCAATATATATATAATGTCAGAAGTGCGGGATTAATGAGCTCTATGTAACAGCCAAGCAGTGGCTAGCTCAACAGTGTAAAAGAGAAGGGGAAATTTCAAGGAGTATGCTTTGTACTTCGGCTCATGACTGGAAGGTAACTCAGTCTCCAACGTCTTCGGACTGGACCGGGTGTCCTTGTTTTGCTCATCGTCATCATTTGCTTTCTGTTCCTGAAGTCAGTGCAGTTTTCTGTCCCGTGACTTTTTCATACCCATGTGCAAGGAACTGCAGCATCCGGCCAAGTGGGAACAGAGCTCCCCTCAAATACCGACAAGCTCTGACTGCAAGTTCCCCTCATCTAAAATTAGCAGGCATCTTCGCTGGGGTTCAGCTGGTCCACAACTGCAGGTGCCGTGAGGCATTTTGGCCCACGCTTCCCTGTGCTTATCATCTTAGAGCAGATCCATTTCTCTTTCTGCCTAGCTGCTATGTCCTCCTCCTGATTTCATCTGAAATTGTGGGGAAAACGACATTAATTGAAATTCACTTCTTGTGTGAGTTCACCTTTGAGAACCGCTGGTGGAGTTTTATGCCCAGTGATGGGGTCTGGACAGCACAGGTGGCATCAGCGACTGTCCAGGAATGTCTTCTGGGAGTGGGCATGGGGTGGGCTGCAGTCATAACGGAGCACTAGGCATCTGCACTGTGCCAGTCTCTGCCTGGGGACTATGATGCCCTCCTTCAGAAACCAGGAAACAGACCCAGAACATGTTCAGTAATTTGTGGCAGCTGAGCAGGAATCCATAACCAATGTCATAACCACACTTATTTTCCATCACTATCCTTCAGGTTCTTTATGCATAGAGCGGGATCTGTGTCATATCCTAAGGGACGCACAGAGGAAGAGACACCTAGTGTCAGCTGACTGAGGGGGATGGTAAGCTGGGGGACATGAGGTGAGGCCGTTCAAGGCAGATTTGGGATCAAGTTTGAGAGAGATGTCGGGGCTGAGTTGGGGTTCAGGGTCTTCTTCATATAGGTGTAGGGACAGTGCAAGGAGATGATGAAACCTTTTGTTTAGTGGTGAGGAGAGAATCTGGGACAAATGAAGAACGTTTTTAAAATCATGAAATCATAGAATCTTAAGAGCATTAAAGACTCTCCAAGTCAGTCCCCCAGTAGATGTTTGCCTCCCTCCCACAGTATCTTGGGCAGATGTTAAAATGTGCCCGGCCACTAGGTGCTCCAGAGAGGGGTTGATGCTGTCACTGCTTGTACAGCGCCCTACCTCCTGCTCTCAGTTCTGACCCACTGTCTAGTTTGTTGATCTGTCACCCTCAACATGGCCCCAGGGGACCTTTATTTTTCCCTATCTTCTCAGTTCGAATCTCATCACTCATCTGCAGCCCACTCCCTGGCCTTGCCACCTTCAGTGTCGCCAGTCTTCTAAGCGACATCCACCCAAAGGGTGATGGATTGGGAACACACCCCCTTACGGTGTCACACCTGTGCTTTGAAACTCTCCAAGGGACCTCCCTGCCAGTAGGACTCAGCGCAGAGCAAGAACCTTCGCACGCTGATGCTAAGCTGTTTTCCCTGCTCTGCTGCCCCTTGCATCTGGCCTCCAGCACTCTCTCTGAGGCTCTCCCTCTTGCATTCACCGTAGACGCCATGACTTGGTCTGCAGACCCCATGACTTGGCTCCTGTAAGGCGTCCTCTGTCGTAGCACCACATGCAGATGTGACTTGCCCTGTGCACCCTCCCAAGCCCCCCAGGTGAAGTTGGTGCTTTGCTTTTCTGGACTTCATGCACCTCTGCACCACGGCCAATGCAGCCTTTGCCGCCTTCACACGGTGGCTTCCTGTTCTCCATGTGCTGAGTCATTTTCCTCTCCGGGCTCAGCCCAGTCCCTGCTAGACGGTGCGTCCACACAAGCTTTCCCTGAGGATACGCTTAATTGTGGGAAACATCTTCCTGCTCTTGTGTTGAACTCCCTTGATGTAATTTCTGCCTGGATACAATGACGACACCTGGAGCCATTCCATTCAAAAGCCACGTGAATATCTCCGTGCAGCTGCATGCCATCTGTCTCTTTTCCAAGTTGAAGTTTCTCATTTCCTCAATCCCTCCTCAGATGGCATAATTTCTACGTGATCCTCTACCTGGGACTCTCCTCTGTGAAAGACCTGTGCTTTCTTATTGTCCTTTATTAAGTGAGGCAGAGCACAGACACTGCTTATGTTTTGATATTCTCTTTCTCACACACCCGGGAGAACACAATGCTCATTATGTGTGTTGCAAATGAATGTTTACAACTTACAGAGAAGACTTTACAATTCTCCCCACTACATTTTATCTCTGGTTCCAGCCTTTCAAAATCTCTTAACATTTGGATTCTTCCCGTTAATACACTAGCTTTCTCTCTGGGAGAGTTGCCACATCAAAAATGGGCTCAGCCTGGTACTCCCTTATGCCCTGGCCAAATGCAAATGGGGTTTGTCTGGGCCTCGGCTGATCCCCATAATTTCTGATTGTGCACAAACCCTCCTTTCTACAACCTGCTTTATTTCAGTCTATAATTTCTAGACTTTGTTGTTTTTGCGAAGAGGTATGGAGTATGACTATTTTCCAACACCTCTAATTTCGATGGTTCAAAGATTATTCACAAAGATTTGGGGATTATGTCTGGAAATTTTTGTCCAGAACCCCAAGACATCATCCTTTGGGGTCTAAGGACCAGTGCCACGTGATACCCTTCCTAATATTTCCAGTGGGACAAAATCTTTCCTTTCAGTGTATTTTCATAGCATTTACTGGTGTCCACGGTATGTGGCTGATGATTCAGAATTTGTGTAATAGTTTGTTGTAAACATGGCTTCCTCCTTGTCAGCAAGAGATCAGAACTATTATTTTATGCAGTAACCCCTCTTTTGCCCCCATAATACTAGAATATAGATTTTGAAAGAAAAAATCAATTTAAATAATCAGGGGCTCTGATTACTTTCTCAAGCACCTTCTATCCTCCCATCCTCCCTTCCTTCCTTTCCTCCTTCCTTCCTTCCTTCCCTCCCCTTTTTTCTCTCCCAGTCTTTCTTTCCCTCCCTGCCTCTCCCCTCCTATCCCCTTCCCTGTTCCCTCTCCCTCTTTCCGTCCTTTCCTTCCGTTTTTATAATTCTTGTTCCACGTTTTATGGTTTGAATAGCACTCCTCCTGGTGCACATCAAAGCGAAGCAGACGCTGAGTCGTTCTTTCTACCTGCCATCTGTTAACATGAGAACATCATCTCAAGCCTTGTTCTCTTGCTAAACAGCCTCTTGTGTTGCCTGTCACATTTCCCCCCCCCCCCAACAAATTTCAGCTCAATCTGAGATTTAGACTTTGTGACACCTTGCCTAAAGCCCTTTGCTACTCCTACATATCTATCCTTGGCTCTGTGTTTCCCTCTTACTCTTCTGGGTTGGGGCATGGAGAAATATGAAATATCATCAGGATGGTCTAATGATACTGAAACACAGAAGAAAGGGGCTCTAAAAAATAAGATTTGGTAACACTCTGAACGTGCAAAGAAGGCTAGCAAATGGTAGCTGGAAGGAGAATTTGGTGATCAGAAGGTAACTGGTCATCTGCCTTCAGGAGAGCATTTGGAAGGTGGGGGTGGAAGTGAGACCGTGAGGATTCAGGAGCTAGTGAGAGGTGATGCGTCTGAGTATAGAATCCCCTTTCAATAATCCAGTGAGGAAAAGCAGTAGAGAGAAGGGCATCAGGTAGAAGATGTGCAAACAAGAAAGAACATATATTTTTAAATATGGGGGAAGCTGGAAAGATAGTGAATATAGAGATAGAAAATGGATAAGTGAAATATTTTCAATAGGAAAAAATAAAATTATACAGTAGCTGTTGATTCTGTGTTAATGTATCTTTCTGACCTCAGGCTTCACTGATAACTCTTTCAAAGCCAACAATATTGATGCCAAGAAATTTCATGGCAAGAGAGCCGGGGTTAAGCAGCGGTGATCTGGGCGCTCTCGCTAGCTCTCGCTCTCAGTCCTGATATGTGATTTTGGACAAGTTCCTTTGTCACGTCGGCAAAACAGGGCATAATAATGTCAAGCTTATACTTAAGCTGTTTGCACTGCTGTGGAGAGACTAATACAAGGCATTTACAGAGGAGGAGGAAGGCAAAAAAGTGGAAAATACGAGTCCTCTGTTGATGCATGCACAATTCGGTTGGCTCTTGGGAAGAAGCGCCCCCGCTAGGTTACGAATATCACGGCGTGGTCTCGCCCAGTTCCCTTGATCTTTTTGCAGACCACCGTTCCCACCGTGGGTCCGTGTGCCGCACGGAGGTTCTCATCCACTGGACAACACCACGAACGGTGAGTCAGGAGGGTTCACGGCAAGCATCAAGTGTGGCAGCTGTACCCAGGGAGGGTCTGAGTTGCCTCCTGGTTTGTGTGCCCAGATGTTTTCTTATACAAGAGAAATCCCACTCATAGCTACATGACCACACTTCTCATTTGTGAAGTTCTAGTTCGGCAAAATGGGACAAGCTCAGGTTCATGCTTCCGTGGGACAGTCCCTTGCACGCACCCACAAAAGCAAAAAACCAGCTTGGGAGCATCAGATTTTACCCAGCTTTACTATCTATCAAAAGTTCTTACTTGCAGGCTCCCTCACAACAATCTCCGCCCTTCTGTGGCATTGAAATGGGTCTCATAAGGTAGCTATTTTTGTAAGGGCTATGAGCCTGCATTTATGTTTTTACCAGATGACGAACAGGACTTCCAACCCTTGGCATGCTATGAAAGCTGACACAAAAGTCATGGCTAACTAAATATCCAAAAAAACAAAGCCATATATACTTGCAATCTGAGAAAAATGTAAGTACAAATATGGACCAAGTAAACCACCCAGGCGGGGCACAGCTCCAGGGCTGAGGCTACTGTCTCTCTCCTGACTGCTCCCTCTCTGTCCCTCACTCCATGGGCTGCCCTTGGCTTGGCCCTGCTGCCATCCCAACGTTCCTTTGCTCCCCACTCTCTGATACAGAGGCCTCTTTTTACTCGATTCTCCTGTGGCAAATTTGGTGTTTTGAAAGAATAGTTTTATTAAGAAATTAAGGTAAAAAAAAAAGAAAAAAAGAAAGGAAGGAAGGAAGCTAGGAAGGAAGGAAGGAAGGAAGGAAGGAAGGAAGGAAGGGGAGAGGGGAGGGAGGGAGGAAGGAAGGAAAGAAGGAAGGGAGGAAGGGAGGAAGGAAGGAAGGAAGGAAGGAAGGAAGGCAGGCCAGAGGAAGGGAAGGAGGGAGGGAGGGAAGGAGGGAAGAAGGGAGGGAAGGGAAGGGAAGGGAAGGGAAGGGAAGGGAAGGGAAGGGGAGGGAGGGAGGGAGGAAGGAAGGAAGGAAAGTAGGTAGGAAGCAAGCAAAGCATAGGAATAAAGTTTCAGAGCACATGCTTCTGATCCCAAATAAACTGCAATTTGGGCATTTATTAGCTTGGTGATGACGTCTCTTTACTGCTCTTCCTTTAGATTATTAAAATTCAAGCTGACTTTTGTTCTTACAAAGGAGGAGAGTTCGAGCTCATTTGCAGAACAGATGAATGGAATGTCAGACCTCAGAAAATGATGACAATTCCTCATGCCCATCCCACCCCCCACCTTAAACTGTGCCCGTGTAGAACCATGAGGCCAAATTCTCTCTGGGAATGGCCTTCTGGAACTGATCTGTTTTTATAATATTAACCCATTTTAAAGCATGCTTAAAATAACTATGCTTCTGTTCAAAGGAAGAAAGGCATTTTGCCACAGAAGCATGGTCAAATTTGATATCCACTGTTTTTTTTTTTTTTTTTTTTAATCTACAGCTTATTTGAAGTCCCAGAAGTAGCTCTTAGACTTGGCCTGTGGGTTGACCCGCACTGGCTGGTGTCAACATAACTTTGCCCCTTTTTGGGTAGACTCACACTAAAGGAGGTTTTTAGTGATATGGAGTCGATTACTTGATGTGGGAATCTCATTTTTACAAGGTTAGGGCTTCTGGGATCATGGGCCCAGCCAGGAATTTGTTCTGTAATCTTGCACTTGGAAAGACTTAGAAGTGGGGAAAAAATTAGGGTATGATTACATGCAAAAATGTGGCTTCTGGACTCCTGGATGAGGTTACAGGTTTTTAAAAAATGTGGCACTTGTAGACAATTTAGACTTAGGAGGTCGCTATGCTCTAAAATTGGGAAAGTTCTCAGGTAAGAAAAAATATGGGTTGGCTCAATTACTTGTATCCCATCTCCCTCCTTCCCTTCCTTCTTTCCTCCCTCCCTCCCTCCCTCCCTCCCTCCCTCCCTCCCTCCCTCCCTCCCTTCTCTCCCTCCATCTCCTTTCCTTTCCTTTCCTTTCCTTTCCTTTCCTTTCCTTTCCTTTCCTTTCCTTCCCTTCCCTTCCCTTCCCTTCCCTTCCCTGCCCTGCCCTGCCCTTTCCTTTCCTTCCTTCACTTTTACATAAAGAACATTACGTTATATTCACCTAACTAGGTTGCTTGTCTACATGGTAAAGCGTACTTTGCTTATAAACTTTTAGTAGTTTCTAAAAATCAAACAAGGTCAACAATATGGAGGTGACCCTAAATAGTAACCCCCTAGAGTGTTCATTAAATCACAATATTTTTCTGTAATCTAAATTTTATTTCCAGTTTTGATGTTGATTGGTGGTTGCTCAAGCAACATCGACATATTATTAGAAGTGCCCTTATTTGGGGGCAGTAAAAATATTTTATGAAGCAACTCTTCTGTTGAATCTGTGAATATATTTGAACTCACTCTAATCCAGGCACAGGACCTGTGCCTTATGTGGGTCAGGTTGTAAGTGGGCAATTCTACTAATGAGCTCTGTTTAATAGGTAGGCACCTACTACTTTCAGCTCTGGCTATAGTTTTCCTCTATGACTGAACTGGAAACATTTCACGTTATTAATTAACATTTCAGGAGCCCTGCCGGGCCGAAAGACAGATATTTTGGGGACAAGACCTGGCCTTTCACTAACAACTGCCCACCCCCTCCCCTATAACCCATGACACTTACTCTGTCCTTTTATGCTACACTTTTCACAGTTACAGGCAGATGTCTGTCTCTTGAAAGCCTTTACTCGCTGCCACTAGGGTGTCAGCTCCTACAGTTCTGGGATGGGGTTTTAGTCATCTTTTTTCCATCTGGGACCTGGGCAAACCCTTGTGATCAAACGGAAGTAATTAAAAAGAACATTTTACGTTGGTTTGAAAAGCAGTGACACCCAGCACGTGGTAGATAATGGTTCAAGAATGGTTTGTTGAATTCGATTTCCTTCTGTGCGTCCACATTAAAACTTGCCGTGACGCAGCAGGTAGAAGTGGGTGCCCAAGCCCTCTGCGTTCTTGCTGCCCTCTTGTCTGACTCTGGATCAGGAAGGCTTTACGAAGCGTGTACAAAATGCAAGATTGCAGTGACTTTTGTATTACGGCAGTCTACTTCTCTGAAACTCCTGTCTTCTCGGCATCTTGCATAAACACAGTCTCTTTGCCACGGCACTTATCTTCTTCCTGCTGAAACCTTTGTGTTGGCTCTGTTTTTTTTCTCAGGCATAAAGAAAACAAAACCGTTCCCGGGTAGTGAAAGGCTGTGCTCTCTCATGTGATGCATTGCTTTCTCTACCAAGATCCGCCACAAAATACTGGTGTCTAGAGGTAGGGATGCCAACAATAAAAATGCCAGTCCCTGGATATTTTCTGGCAGGAGCCCTTGCAAAACAATTACTAAATTACAAGGCATTGTGAAGAAGGAAAATAAAGGAAGCATGGGCCTGCCATCAGTCCAGCCCCATGCTTTGGGAAGAGTCAGCAGCGCCCTTAGCATCTTTGGAGACTGGGGTGCTTAAATTACAAGCAGCATAGGGTAAATTGAACTGCGCAAGAAGGAGAACACAATGGGGCCGGGGGAGAGTGGAACGATAAATTTGGCGGAGGGTCATAGAATGCTGGGAAGGAGTGCATTCATGTTTAATGCATTTGCTGCGGAACCCTCGTGGTCAAATAGAAATGACTAATCCAAAAATTTTACTGTGGGTCTTATAAGATGCGCCATGAACAATTCATAGCCTTCGAAATGCAGCTAGTTGGATTTGGCTGTCGAAACGCGACAAGGACAGACCTTTGCCAGTCTGTCAGTTATTGACTCCTCGATAACACTGTCCCCGAAGTCCAGAGTGTGGGATTCTGTTTTCTGTGACAGGGTTATAGAAACATCCTTTCGGTATCTTAGTGATGAGCACTTGTGAAAAGAATCCAACACAGTTCCCTTTATCCTGGATTTCTCCAAATGTTAAGCAATACGTTGCTCTTAGAGAGCTCTTAGATGGCCTCCCGGTCTCTCCCCAGTTGGGATTAATTGCTCCCTCTTTTGTGCTTACGTAGGATTTGTTTGAAGCCCGATTTTAGCATTCGTGACATTTTTGTTCTTTTCCTGGTAGATGCTCATATGTCTGCCTCCTACGCTAAACCCAAAGTTCAGAAGGCTCTTTCTCTTCATCTTGATACATCAAGGCATCAAGCACAGTGCTCGGGATGTGGGGTTTACTAAGGTAAGCCTGCAAAATTAAGTAGGTGGTTAACGCCATTTAGAAAAGATATTTCCATGAGATCGACGGTTCATCTGAAATTTTATGGGGCTACAGGAGATTTAAGTGGAAGGGTTATTAATGTGTACCCATGGAGTGCAACGTATTTCAGATATTTTAATTTGTCGGCAAGGTGGAAGCAACTTGAGGGGAAAATGTGTTAGGGTCACATAAAGAGGGATGCTTTGCATAAGCGCAGACTGGAGAAAATACTACCACATTCTGCTGCTCTAATTGGATTATGGTCAACTGGAGCGCTTACGGAAGAGGTCAACGTTTTCCGTGCGCATCAGCGCTGCCTGGGGACGTCACAGATACGTACTGGGGACGGTGCTACTTGTTCCGCAGACGTGTCTTTGAGGAGCATGCAGGAGGCTGCGTGACATCACTCCACCCTGGACTGACATGAATATGAGAACATCGTGTCCCCGCATTTTATATAAAAAAAAGTGGCCTGCTTACATACCCTGACAGGTGAAAAGCCAAGGACTCAGATGCTCTTCCTGTAGGGGGCTGCATGTTTGAAAGGGCTCGCTGTCCTCACACTGCAGGGCAAGGAAGGACGGGCCCTCGGCCAGAAGCTGGAAATAGCTTCATCACCAGGACCTCCCGGAGCGGGACAGAGGAATAATGGGACCAGCCTGCTGACAATGGCTCTCGTCTGGCCTAGGCTCTTGTTTTCCATGGCTTTTTTGTTTTGTTTTGTTTTGTTTTTTTGTTTTTTTAGTTAGAGTGAAACTCTTACGCTGGGCTTCAGCTCAAATTTCTAATTTGGGAGTGTGTGTCTTTTGCCTCACAATGCTTTACCACAAGCCCTCAATTTCCGCTTCCCAGCAATAAAACAGTTCTCACTGCCACAGCACATGCGATAGGGCTTTTTGAAAAGGAAGCCATAACTGACGGCATCGTTGGAATGGGCTGAGAATGAAAGCACGCAGAGTTGCAAAACCATGAGAAAATATATATATATATATTTTTTTTTTGGCCTCCTGATGTCTAGGATTTAGGAGACCGGGGTGTGGCTGACCCTTGCTCAGTTTCTGATCGTGCGAGTGGTGACACGTGTGCAGCTGTCCTCCAAGGCTCTGCGGTCCTGCTGAAGGCACGTCACAGAGTCAGGCAGCTGGGGGACCTTCGCCGGGTTGCTGCCAGGCTGGCTGTCCAGCGACGGTGCGTGCGGGTGACCGCGGGGCCTCCACTCACCTCTCAGCCTCTTCAGCCTCTGCTCCCGCCGCCTCCTCCGCACCACCAGCAGGAGCACAAACAGAAGCAAGATCCCCACCAGGATACAGGAGATGGTCACCAGCATCTTGAGCCCCTCATTGGTCGTCAGCCCTTCTTCGCTTTGGACAACCGACTTAGTGAGTGGAGGGATTGTACCTGAAAGCAGGGCCATGGTGTTAGATGGCTATTAATGAAGACAGCATGGAGGAGGTTTTAGGGATGACGGTTACAAGAGGCGCGCTGTGTGATCCAGGGGTGTCCAGGGTGATGAGAGATGAGAGGAACTCTTTATCTAGGTCCTTGCTGATTTGTTTACTTTCTCACGCCCCTCCTCTGCCCAACTTTCAACTTATGCGGCAGCACATCAACTCGGGATCTGCACAAAGGGTGAGGCGCGTTTCTTTGAAAGGGACTTCATTTTGCAACGTACTGCTGGGCGCAGGCCCTTGAAGACCACACTGTCCGGGCGAGGGGCTTTAAAAAGCCACATGCATCTACCTGGAATTGTCACCCTCAGGGCAACTGATGGAGGCTGTTTGAAAAGCTGCACATCAAAGAAGGAACAATAGGTCTGGCAAGTGGACAGGAGTCTGAAGGGAGACTGTACCAGCCACACTGGCTTAAAGAAGCTAAACATCCCTTTCTGTGGGGCTCTTCCCTTGCTTTTTATCATAGGCTTAAGACCAACTCTACTTTAGAAGCTCTCCTTTTAGGGTACAAGAGCTGTGGAAAAAGAGGAAGCATCCAGGTCCCCAAAGCAAGCTCCTTGATGATCAGGCATTATGATACAGTGTCATGAAATTTAAGTTACTTAGAATTATAAGGAAACGCCTAAGTAGACTGAACTCTGAGTTATTTCAAGCTGCTTTCTACGTAGAGCCTGAATACAATGGGTGCAGAGATTCAAACATACATCCTCACTTCATGGGGCATGCATTCTGGCACCTTCCATTATGTAAGACTCTCCAGCCCACTGTATTTTCCAGGTAAACCAAGGGCCAGGAAGTCAGGGGCTTAGGAAAAAATAATGCAAAGATAATGCAATTCGTCCCTCCACACCAATGGTCTTCAGCCTGCATTTCGTAAGTAGAGCAGGGATAACAGAATCCCAGTCCCCTATGCTATCTGCCGAGGCCAAGAAAAGGGTTCTTCCAACTGTGCAGTGTTTTTAGCTGGAATCCTGAGTCTGGGATACTCAGAACCCATGTAAGAGGATGCAGTGAAGATGGTCTGCAAAAGCAAGATAGCAGAAGGACACGTGCTACCGTTTGACTAAGGAAATGGCAGAAGAAAGAGTCAAAGAAAGAAAGGGAAGCATCTGAGGTCTGACTGGCACGGGTGTGAGGCTAATTGCCCACGTCCATTTCTCCAAAGATCAAAGGAAAACCTTCAGCCAGATATGACAAAAGAGATGTCGAAGCTATAGATCCATGGGATCAGTTCAAAGAAATCCATAATCCTTTTCAAGGAAAATATAAGTATGTATTTTTGTTTCCTACTGCGATAAAATTATTTCAGATTTCAGAAAATCAAATGTAGCTCGCAGGACTTTTGCGTGATTGTAATCTAAGACCTCGGATAAAATGAGAGCATTGCTTTTTTTTTTAATTTTTTTTTTAGAAGACAAGCATTTAAAATCTGCACATTGCTTTGTAAGTTTGAATCATAGTTTCCAATTCTGCATGTGAGTGGTTTCTAATTCAAAGATTGGCGTGACCATATCGCCAATGTGCACGCCGAGGCCCGGTGCTCTGGCATGTGCACAGATTACAGAGAAGCGATGTGCCGGCATGTGATTATCTTAAGTCAATTACTGTAAGCCAATAATAAGAAGTACGCTTACTTAAGCGTAAATACTTACTTATTTTACTTACACGCTAAAATAAGAAGTATGCTTACCGCCCCAAAATGTACCTGCTAGCAGAGGGCTTTGGGGGAACTCTTAAATACAAAGCAAGGTGTTTGGTACGCGAAAGTCCTTTATTTTGTAAGATCAAAGACTTAAACCATGTTGGAAGAGAAAGCCGATAGGAAGGGCTGCTCTCTGCCTGTGGGTGATGCTTGGAGACGGGACACCCTTGAACGACATCCCTTGCCTATAACTGAGGGCTGGTGTAACCAATGCCAGGAAAGCTTCCACCGCAGGGCCTTCTTACGTGCATGGTCTGGACTCCGGCTGAGGGGGACTTTGTGGAGAGACGGCCCCGGAAAGGAGACTTGGGGATAGGTTTACAGTGTTCCAGAGCAGGAAGAACTCGTTCTGGGCCATCTAGCACAGTCCACAGAAAACGGGCAAATGAGGATCCTAGCCCACGTCACCTTGTCGGCTTCCTTTGGTTGCTTCTGAGGGTCTGTGGGTTCACGGACACTCTACTTAGGGCAGGATAGCCTCCACCCCAAAGAGGTTCTTGCTAGAGCTTTAATTAAGCAAGATCCCAAGTACACATGAGCAGAGGAGGGGACACCCTTTAGCCTGCCTAGTGATGAATAAAGCTTTGGGGTATTTGCTCCAGTATAGACTTTCTGGGCTAAGCCATCCAGCTCTGTGGTCTGACCTAATCAGTGGTGTTGGCCAGAAGGCTCAGAGGGGCGAGGGGGATGCTAAGCCAGGAGCTCCAAGCACCCTGATGAACTGTGGTGGGTCTTGTGATTGAGCTCCTAACTTACTCACTGCTTTTTCCTGAGTGAAAGTCACCACAAAGCTGCAGAAATCAGCACCCATATGCTGCTATTTAAGACTTTCTAAAGTTCCCTAACCACAGAGCAATCAATGACACACTACCTTTCAGCTTCACGGGGCTGGGCATTTGTTCAGATATCAGTAAATGGCCTTTGATACTAGTTGTAGGAAAAAGAAAAGGATAAAAACTTGTATCAGTTATTTTTGATTGACTAAACATCACAAGACACCTCGCCTGGTTTTCAGAAAGGCCATGCGAATTGCATGTGTGTGTATGTGTGCAGGGGGGCGGGACACACACTAATATCTTACGACACTATTCTATTTTCATCAGTGCCTCCATTTCCATTCAGGGCCTGACATAAGCTCCTTTACCATGAAAACTGTTTCTGCGCATGCAATTTAAGGGCTAAATGAGAGCAAAGACGAAGTTATGTGGGTTGGGATGGGGTGGGGGAGGGGTGAGGAGACAACAAAGGCAGCGTTAGCTCACGGTCATCGACAAAGGCAGAGAACCACGTGTTGGGTAAGTGAACGTTAAGAATCCTTCAGCCCGAAGACAAATCACTCCTGCACCAAGATGCCCTAAGGAGATTCCCGTTGGCCCTCAGCCCCTTGTTTCTGGAACAGAGCCATGGTCACGTCAGCGCAGTCAACTAGGGAGCCTCACAGGGAGCCAACGGAATGGCCCTGACGCCTAAAGGGTTCTGTGGGCGCTGGTCGCCCCGTGCCAAGGATGAATGCCGAATGGGAGAGGGACAGTAAGCGCATGCACACGTCCTGCGGCACAAACAGGAGGGCTGTGAAGCCAGCCGGCTTACCGCCATCGTAGTTCAGCGTGGCGAAGTTGGCCTGCTTCTCCGCACAGCCGGCACTGTTGCAAACCCTCATCTGCAGCTCGTACCAGGTGGCTTCTTGAAGGTCGTACAAAATGTACGACTTGGAGAGAGAGGTCCGCTGAGCCGTGGTCCAGACCGTGGTCCCAAAGGGTCTGTACTCAAGTGTGAAGGAGGTGATGGGACAGCCGCCATCATTCCAGCCAATGAGGTTCAGCCTCACGCGCGTGGTGTTGATGCTGGCGAAGAGCTCTTGCTCCTTGGAGAACTGGGGCTCTGAGGGGGAAGGCACAGTGGGGGGGGGGTCAGCTCATGGGATACACAGCTTCTTTTGGCTGCCTTCCCCACCTGGGGGAGGAGTTCGGCCCAAGTCTGGATCATAGGCCACTTGCAATGTGTCCGCTATTTATAGGGACCTATGGACCAATGGGCAGTCTCCAACCATAATAACCTGGGTGTGAGAGGGAAAACTGGGTGGGTAGGGGTTATTTTTGTGTAACTTAGAGCTCTTGAAGAACAGTGCTATTTTCATGAATGCGTTTCCTTGAGTGGTTCTCTTTCTCTTCTTAATGTTTATTTATCTGAGAGAGAGAGCGTGTGCAAGAGAGTGCAGGGGAGGGGCAGAGAGAGAGAGAGAGAGAGAGAGAGAGAGAGAGAGGGAAAGAGAGAGAGTCCTAAGCAGGTTCCACACTCAGCACGGAGCCTGATGTGGGGCTTGATCTCACAACTGTGAGATCATGACCTGAGCCACAATCAAGAGTCAGGTGCTTAACCGACTGAGCCCCTCCCTGAGTGGTTCTGAAGGAATCAGTGTTGTGTATCGAGCTGACCTATTTCTACTCTCATGGGGACAGATCTGACTCAAGAGAAGTCTAGTTGAATTTGGGAAGTGCAAGCAGGTATCTCTTGCTATCCAAGCACTTCCTGCTGGAGCCCAGAGCCTAATGGATATATTTCTGCATAAATCAATACCTCACCCTTTGAACCCTGGCCGCATCTTATCCGCACCTCTGGTACCAGATCCAAAGAGCGCCTTTGTCTTCCCATCTCTACCTCTTTTGCCATCCCGTGCACCAGATGGGAGTCAGATGCGAGGGGGAGCCACAAAGACTCTCTCTTCACTGCCTCACCTACACCCACGTGCCACTGTACCCCTCCTCTTACTGGTGTCCCCAGATCGCAATTACACCACTGAGTGTCGTTTTCCTCTTGGGGTTCATCTCCTCCAACGTCCATGTTTCAGATTAAAACCCACTTCACGTTAAAGGCCAACAGTCTATCCCACTCACTTCCCACCTGAAAAGGGGGGGGCCTCTGAGGCAATGTGAAAAGTTCTGGATACAGGGGTCATGGGGTGACTGAGGAAGAAGATCACACCAGAAGAAGGTGACAGGGCAAATGTCTTATTTCACGGCCACCCAGCCGGGGCACTTTATGTTGGCACCAAAGCCCTTGATCTTCAACTGCTACTCCTTTTCTCCACTGCAAATGAGATAATGAAAAAAGAGAACCAGGATATTCTCTGAAGACTGGCCACCTCTCTCATCGCACTGTAACACTTCCAGACCTGTTTCGGGAACCACAAGGTTCAAACTCACAACCGAGCGTGCAAATATATGATGCATCTTTTGGGATTCCGATCCCCCATTCGATCTCGAAAACAGGAAATGCAGAAACCGGAAGGCATACGTACCTTTCCCCAGCGTTTTCGCTTCTATGATTTCACTTATGCGTCCTGGTCCCACTCCGTTCTGCGCAGTCAGAGTGAACTTGTACCAAGTGCCACACTTCAGGTTTTCCAGGCGGTAAGAGCGCTCACTCGGGCTGATTGGAAAACTTCCCCACTGCTCGCTGTTGTCCTCAGAGTACTGCAATATGTATCCTACAGAAAGCACGAGATATTTAAAAGAGCGTTATTTCCGTTCCCCTAGAAGCTGGTGGACGTTTGCATTTTGTATGGGGTGAGAGTTCTCAGAATTCACACATCTTTGGAAGAGAACATCTGAAGTCTCCCTGATGCAGGAAATTGAACCTAGGCTAGGAGGAGTGCCATGATGATGTTTTCATTAGTAGTTAGGCCATACCCGACATTACTATAGTGTATCGCTAAGTGGGATGGTGAAAATAAGACCACTTTCTCCCCATTTCCTTTTAAATGGTGTAGTGGGGGCTCCTGGGGGGCTCAGTCAGTTAAGCATCCAACTTCGGCTCAGGTCATGATCTTACGGTTCGTGGGTTTGAGCCCCAGCTTGGAGCCTGGAGCCTGCTTGGGATTCTGTGTCTCCCTCTCTCTGGCCCTCCCCACCTCGCAATCTGTCTTTCTCTTCTTTCTCTTTCTCTTTCTCTTTCTCTTTCTCTTTCTCTTTCTCTTTCTCAGAAATAAAATACATCATTAAAAAAAATTTAAGAAAAAAAAGGTGGCACGGGCAGCAGGGAGTAGGCACGAAATCTCTAGACATCTGGCTTCAGAGCACACGTGCCTGAATCCTGGGCTATCATCATGATCCGAAGCTGAATTATTTTCAAGAGAACCAAAGCTCTGGAAAAGCTGGACCGATGTGATCAAGGGGGTAGGAATCTCATCCACGAACCCCTACCCAGTCCACAACCACAAAGGAACCAGGTCTAAATCCTGTAGCCATCCCAACACTTCAACGGTAACCTGCCTCTCCTTGTCTGAAAAACCCTTCCAACAGTTCATCTCCACACTTGACCACTATTACCTGCACTCATACTACCACGAACATCAACCATCCATTTCTTGAGTGCTCACCATGTGCCATTCGTTGGCCTCACCCCGTTCCTCTCATTACCTCACCTGGACCTCTGAGACAGTGATTGTCTCCACAGTGAGATGAAGACCCTGAAGTCCAGAGAGGTTAGGGGACTATCCTAGAGCCCCATCAGTAACATTCAAAACCCACCTCAGACTCCGAAGCCAGCACTCCTGGCCCTTGTGATCACTGAGGCATTCCTCCTTGGTATGGCCTTCACCCCTGTTGCCCCAGCCAATTCCTGGGGTCAAACATGTCTGGTTTTCTCTGTCCCTGTCTCCTCCACGTTCATACCCCGACAACCCAGGTACCAGTCTGCCTGGTGCATGGTGCCTCCACACCAGTGGGCTTGTATCTTCCTCCAGCCCGTGGGGCTCCATTTTTTAAAAAAAAATTTTTTTTCAACGTTTATTTATTTTTGGGACAGAGAGAGACAGAGCATGAACGGGGGAGAGGCAGAGAGAGAGGGGGACACAGAATCAGAAACAGGCTCCAGACTCTGAGCCATCAGCCCAGCCGTGGGGCTCCATTTTTAACACAGGCAAGACACTTCTCAGCTCCGTGCTACAGAGGTTCCTAACCCCACGTTGGCAGCATTAAGCGTTTTGCAGACCTCCCACATGGAGGTCCCCTGTCCTCGATTCTTCCTTCTGGGGTCAGGGTCTGCAACCTCCCTGTTCTTTGCTCCTTCCTTCCCCTCTGGTCCTCTGCATCCTTGGGGTCCCTCTTCCTTTCCCAGCCTTCTTTTCTCTTTGAGGGTTCCTATCTGCACCCCTCAAATCTCCTTCAGTACCTGACAGGTGGCTGAGGGTTTGTGTTCCCCATGCTCCCAACATCATTTCTTGGCTTCCCCTCCAGCCCTGCCCAAACCACCTCCTTGCTGCCCTGGACATAACCAGGAGTATACTTTCCTTCTAATTTCCTCCATCCAAATCACATCTGGGAAGATTTTATAATCCTTGGCAATGGGATCCCCTGTGCCAATGGCTTTGGCCACCACTGTGTTTCAGGGACCCCCATTTGTTTTTGTTTGGAAATTCTTCATTACTAAAATTGGCTTCATCTCCAAGACCTTCCACTCTGACACTTTCTGTACTACCTCTCCCCTGCTCTCACGCTTGCAGAACCAAAACTTCATTTCATTTGAGATTGGGGTCCTAGAATCCCTTGAACTCTTACCTCAAGGCCCCATTTTTTCCCCCATAGCAATGTTCTCTAACCAGGCTAGAATCTTCAGGAGGCCATTTTCACCAGGAACTTGGTTTCACTCACTCTTACGACTTCTGGCCGCACCTACTGGGCCAGTCATCAGCTCCGGTAACCTGAGATCCACTTTTCCTCCCAGCTGTCCGGCACCACTTGAGGAAGTCATTAAACTGAAAATTGTGACCATCACAATTTGGGCTATTTATCTGCAGCTGGGGCCTCGTTCCCTCTTGGCAATGACTTTGTCGGTCTATTAATGACTCCCTGTGCATTTCACATGGCAGCTGTTACAAATCTTTCTCACTTCCCCACACTCCCTCAAAACCACAAACACATCCTCACTATCCAATAAGCCAAGTGGTATTTTTTTAAAGGGAAGATCCTCCCTTTCACTCGGTGGAGTGCTGATAAATGTTTAACAACTGGCTGTTCAAAAAGAAAGAAAGAAAGAAAGAAAGAGAGAGAGAGAGAGAGAGAGAGAGAGAGAGAGAGAGAAATAAAGGAAGGAAGAAAGGAAGGAAGGAAGAGAGAGAAAGAAAGACAGAAAGAAAAGAAGAAAGAAAGAAAAAGAAATGAAGAAAGGAAGGAAGGAAGGAAGAGAAAGAAAGAAAGAAAGAAAGAAAAGAAAGGAAGAGAAAGAAAGAAAAAGAGAAAGAAAAAATGAAGGAAGAAAAAGGAAGGAAGAGAAAGAAAGAAAAAGAGAAAGAATGGAAGGAAGGAAGAGAAAGAAAGAAAAAGAAAGAAAGAAAGAAAGAAAGAAAGAAAGAAATGAAAGAAGAAAGGAAGGAAGAGAAAGAAAGAAAAAGAGAAAGAAAAAGAATGGAAGGAAGGAAGGAAGGGAGGAAGGAAGGAAGGAAGAAAGAGAAAGAAAGAAAGAAAGAAAGAAAGAAAGAAAGAAAGAAAGAAAGAAAGAAAGAAAGAAAGAAAGAAATGGAGCCCTGACCAGTAGCATTTCTGATTTCTGTGGTGTATAAAGATCCCCAGCCTGGGTGTAGTCAGTAAGTGCAAGGCGGGGAAGAGATAGGACGGCTTGCTCTCGTGAGTTGGAAGGAGCTGACTCCAGCATCCCACTGGTTTTGCCCTGAAATGGCCCCTATTTCCAATTGTCTGCTCCTTACTCAGGAGAAGGGATGGTCTCTGCTTTTGGAAATCCAGCCGGCTACCCCCTCCCATGTGCTCTAGGACTAGCCCCCCACCCCTGTGCATCTTCAGTCTGTTCCTCCGGATTCTCTTCCTTTCCTGGGGCCACAGCTTGCTTGGAGTGATGCTCTCCCAACTTCACGCCGGCTAGAAATATCATGCTACTTTGTTCCTCAGGACAAACATCCTTTACTCTTTTCTGCTATGGACTAATTGCAAAAGCTTTGTGCAAATAGATCATTTCCAATATAAATTCTAGGTTCTCCATCTTTCCGTGTTTTAGAAGTTAGAACAAAAACTGTGGTTATTTGAATGAATGATTGAGTACAAGAGTGAATGAATGACGGAGTGTTGACAACATGGGGAAGAAACAGTATGCAGAATCTTGGGGGAGAGATTACCAAATCCTTTCTTTCTCTTCTGCCTTTGTTAATCTTTCACTCAAATTGGATGCATAATGATAAATTTGTGAATGAGATGCCTTGGATGGATGATGAGTTTCAGTACATACCATAAAAATAGATGTGTGGCTTGCTGTTGAGGTAGTGGGAGAATTAATTAGAACTAACACATAACGATTGCTTGATGAAGATGTGTCACTTGTTGGCCTGGGGATAATGACAATTAATGACTGTGGACAACCTACTGCTTATTACCTCTGATGGAACTGCCCCCATTGTCTCCAGGGAGCCACGAGAGGGTAATGGAAGAAGACGTTGTTTTGGACACTGTAAGCCGAGGCTGATCAGGTGGAACTAGATAGGGAACAGTTTTTAGGAAACAAGAATCAGTTTTTCACATCTTTCATCTGCTTTAACAGCCATTTACCAAATCATTTTTAACAACCATTTATTAAATAAGTGTTTAAGGGTACCAAAATACGCAATTCACTTCTGTCAGAGTGTCTATTTAGTCGATGTCCTGGGTTAAAGAGATAGAGCAGACTGAATCTATTACTTAACGGAAAACCGCATTTCTACTTGGATTTATATCTAACACATTTCCGCTCGGATTCCTTGAATTTCTGAGTTGTTCGTCGCTGATTGAAATCTTCTTTCAACTTACTAAGGATGCATGCATTACTCTGAATTTCAGCCATGATTCAAGTGAGAAAGATAAGTGGCACCCACTTAGCTGTTCTGTTCTCAGGGAGGGGGAGGGGGAGGCGAGAATGGCTAGTGAGAAAAAGAACTGCAAAAATTTCCACTTTTTAAGCTACTCTTCCAAGATGTCACACACACACACACACACACACACACACACACACACACACACACACACACAACTCTGAAAATCAAAGGCGTGCCATTGAGTGGCTACACAAGAACTTGCATACTCATACAAGGTTTGAAGAATACATAACTTCCAACCAATGGACCTCAATATTCTTTTGGATCAGCACCGAAGACAGAACCATGGAAGAAATTCAGAATCATGTTATCCAAATGATATAGAAAGCTTCCCATAAAATGCCCATCTCTTTTCTTCTGAGAGAGGCCCATATATATTGAAGGTGGGGAAAACTGCAGATCGGCTTTGCATCATTTTTTTAAAATATACTTGCTCTCTTCCCCTCGTCTCTCACTGAGGACAATACTGATTTCATTGTTACTCGCTGTGATTTATTAATGTGACACCACTTAAATCCAAAGAAGCATACGCTTTGATTTTTCTACTGATAAAGTATCACTGTGCAACCAAACCTGAACCCAGACGGTGGCCACTTGGGATTTTACACCTGGCTTTAATTTGACCATCTTGGATTTGTCATGTACTTTTGGTGTCTGGTATCAAGAAAAACCATATACGCTGTATTAAAAACCCCACTAAATATTATAGCAGTTTGCTTAGTTGGAGTCCTTTTAATGTACATTGCATAGAAAAGTTTAGCCGATTATAGCAGATAAAAGACCTCAATTTAGGCCTATCTTTTGTTAATGTCTTCTGGGTTACACTTCCACATATGTAAAGGAAGCCATGCAACTGGCGGACATTATCAAGATGAACTTTTTCCATGACGCAAAAATGTTAGTAAAAGATAATAACGATATATCTTTTATCCTTTTTATAGTGTTATCTTTGGGACGATGAACGTTTCTATTTTCTTTGATTGGCAGCATTCCATTTTCCAAAATGAGCATGCATTTATCTATTTTTGTACTAGAAAATAGCAATGAGCTCCTTAGAAAGGCTGATTTTTAGATCAGGTCGATGTGACTCTTCGCATATAGGCACGCATCTAAAGAAGCCGTTCAAAAGAGTCCCCCGGTTTTGTACCTTGTACTTGTAAATTTAAAATAATCTCATCTGATCCCCAGTTGTTATTGGCGATGCAGCTGTAATAGCCAGAGTCCTCTGCCTTCACGGTTCGGATAACGAAGCTCCCGTTGCTGAAGACGCTTCTCCGCCCATCAACCGTTACCAGGCTGGGTGTCCCGTTACTGCCTCACAGGAAGAAAAGGGCACAGATTAAAGAAATTACAATCCAAATTAGCTGAGGCTGGGGAAAAGCATAAAGAGTCTTTTCTGAAGTAGATAACACATTTGGAACTAAACTGTGATTCTATGACATAAACAATCAAACGGCTGAATTTCGTTCTTTGTAAAAAAACAGGCTATGGTGGAAGTTAGCTCTGTGCCGGGGGGCTTGGATTCTGGCTCTCACATCTGTCAGGGCCCATCACATCCCTAATGGGTGTCTCTCTCTCTCCTCCACCATGTACGCACGGCGACTTCCTCTTGTAAAAATTCCTTCTGGGACAGAAGTGCCATTTGGACCCAATCGCATAGGGACAACTAAATTTGAGGGTCTCTTGTAGATCTGCTTAAATTCACAGGTGTTGATGATTTTGACAAAGAAACTGGACTGTGGTCTCTCAAGAGGGTGATGAGTTGGTCTCAGTGTAAAGGGAGCTCCCTGTGATCATAACCGTATCCACGGTGGCGACTGTCCAGTCACCTACGGTCACCCTCTCATCAGGCAGAATGCCTCTTGACCGTTGGGAGCTTATTCATTTCCTTGGATTAAGTGATTTTATTTACTTATTTTTTTATTTACTTATTTTTATTTGGATTAACTGATTTTAAAAGAGAGGAGAAAAGTGGTCCCTGGGCCAAGACCATTATTTCAATAGTTTATATCTTTTAAGTGCTTTTCTTTGAAAATCAGCACTCTTCTGAACCCATTTTATATCAAATCTCCATGCTCATTAGTGAAGTCTCAGCCCTTTATTTATATCCCAATTTCTTCTTCTGAACATAGAGAAAGCACTTAGAGAAGTTACAGGACAGAACACATCTCACCCACTTTCCCCCTCCTATCTTGGCTGCTATTATTTTAATAGTTACTATTAATGTGGAAAACCAGATTTTCTATTAGCGAAGTCCTAATGCATTCCATTTCTTGAAGTTATTTCTCAGAGCACTGGAGGTAGGGTTAGTTGGACCATTATCTCAGAAGGAGACAAATGGCCGCCCGGTCTCATAGGAGGGTGGGAGTGTTCATCTTGGTTATAGAGGAAATTTACATGATGGAGTGCAGAGATCATTGGGTTGGTTAGACTATTTTCCTCTCAAGCATTCTCTTATGAATTGAAAGGCTCTGAATTTACAGAAGATTGATACAATACACCAGACCCTTTTGGTGCTGAAGCCGAGATTCTGCCCCCTACCCCAACTTCCTCTCCATCAGAAGACTTGATGTCTCCTGGAATTTTCCTGGAGAATTAGAATTAGACCACTAGCCCCAACCTGGTATGTCTGATGTACTGTCTTAGAGTTTCACTAAAGGCATACATTAGGTTACTGGTTACCTGTCTTTCATCCATTTTACTGCAGGAGAAGGGTCCCCAACAGCTTTACAAGGTAAGGCGATGTCTTTCATCCATGGGGTAGTCACTGTGCCACTGAAGGTCAGGATTCGTGCCGGAGCTGGAGCACCAAACACAGCAGAAGTCCAATTGCACCATGGCTTTAGTGACATAAAGGCCAAAATGACCTTTCCCAATATAGTAACACCCCCTACAAGGGTGAATGCAGCACAGCCAACTGATGTCACACCTGTCAACACTATTCCCTGGTATCAGGATGTGTATAAAGGATTGTCTTTGGAAGACCATACGAATACCTGAAAATCCCTACTGGAGCATTTTCCCCTCCCATTGACTAAATGTGAGGAGCCGAAATTAAATATTTGGGTCTTCATAAGCCCAGCAGCCCCAAGCTGTGTTTTCTATGAGCCCAATTATTTGTCAAGGCACGTTATTAAGCAATTTATCTCAACACCAAAAATGCACATTCAATATACTTTTAATATCGGAGAGAATGGACAATACAGGGCATAAAGCCCCAAAAGATGGAGAGGTAAAACCGGAACAACTTCTATTTATCAATTCTGTGGTACTTTCCTGGCTTTATTGTATCAATTTGGTCTTCGGCACAAACGTTGAGGACAGCGAATGTTTTCAGAGTGGCTTCTCTCGAGGAACACTGTTTGATTGGGACGGTGATTCAGATGCTCCAACAGAAGCATCTGCCAGAGGCATCTGGTATCGGCACGGTCCCAAAGCAGCAGGAGTAGACAGGAGAGAGCCCGGGTGCACCTGTGTCGGCAGGGGCCTCCGTGAAGACCGAGGAGCTGGCCCTGACAGGTTCCTAGCGCTATCTTCTTGAGTGCGACATGGAAGCTGACCCCAAGACATAAGTCTTCCAGAAGCGAAACAACGTGCCCCACCTTTGCCACATGTCGGGATGCTGCTTTCTGGGACACACCCTCTGGAAGCTCAGCCAGCCCAGACACATAGACACAGAGACCACATATGGAAGGTAGCCCCAGTCTGGTTCTAGACCCGTAAAGATTGGACCAGTGTTGGGACCCTGAATCATCTGAGACTTGAGGGTCTGGACTGGCCAATGGGCATGGGGAGCAGGCTCTCCAGGAAAGCCCTAGAATTTCAGGAAGGATGGAGTCAAGTCATTACAGAGGCATCCCGGTCTAGAACACCAGCCTTGGTCATTAAGGTCTACCAAACAACTCTTATTTTCATTGTTCGGAGTGCCGTGGGCCAGAACTGAAACGACATGCTGGTGGGTTCAGAAGCTGAGCCTGTTTTGTGCAGCAAATATTACAGCAAGGTCTTCCTCCTTAGAGCAGAGCCTTCAGAGACGGCTCATGGACGGCACACTTTCTCCATGGTATTCTAAGGTGGAGGCCACTTTTTCAGTCATTGACGTTTTTTAATTTTTTATTGTAACAAAAATATTTTGGTCAGGTCGCGTTGGACTTCTGGCATTGGTGGTGTGGCATGCTCCATTTCAAGCCCTTCAGACCATCCTTTTATAGGATGAGGAGTATTTTTGCAGCAAAATTGGGATGATCAGGAAATCCAGCTAGAGGTAGGGACTTCCAAGCTTTTGAACATCCCCCTTCCTACTGTAAGGAACAAACCACATGTTGAATCCAAAAGTTATACACGTATTGGGACGTGCGTGAAAACAAAGTGCCCCAAATTAATACTTGCCATGTTTCATGCATTCCAATCTTTTGTACTTTTCTCCTTTCAAGTCAGTCTAGACTATCTGACTCTATTCCATTTTAGTGCTGTCATGTGTTGGCTATAACCCTTAAAATCAATTCCAGGCCTTATGAATAATTTCCCATCAGCATTTTGAGAAACAGAGGCCAGAACCACTTCGTCTTGAAGCCCGACACACCCAGTGTGTAGAATTAATGCCCATTGGGGGCGGCTGGAAGGTCAAGGGTCCTCATCTGAAATTCCAAGACTAATAAGCTACAGAGCTCACCAGAACTGGTTTTCAAATGGGCACAGGCAAGAGAATCATCTAGAATCTCTGTTAGAAATGCAGATTCCTATGCTGACCTGTGACTCAATGGCTCTTTGATGGGTTTAAGGAGTCTTAACGCGCACCTCAGGTGATTCCGAGAATCAATCCACCTGCACCTGGACGTCCTTCCTGGGTCCTGTACTGCTCGACCCTGGCCCTGGGCTCCTTCGGGATGGTGTTCCTCTGGGACTGGGTCCACGTCTCCGTTCTGCCACTTGATCTGCTAAACAGCAGTCCTCTCTGCGGGGACTCTGGAGTCCCGAACTCTAGGGTTTGGACTTTGCTTCCCACCGACAGATTTGCACTGATGCTGCCTGCATCCATCTCCCAGCAATGACAGGATAACCCGGACCAGTCTCCTTGGGCTGCCGGAAGCTTCATCTCTCCAGCTTGATCCTGTCAGCCTTTGTGGTTTGCCAGTGTCTGGGGCTTCTGGGTGGAGCTTTTTATCTAGAACATCTGCTCCGTGCCTGAGAGGTTCCTTAGCTCAGTCCCTTTTTGGAAAACCCATCTGGATCAAGCCTAACTCTGAGGGAACCCCACTTGGACATGAGAAGCTGAACATTTCTGGAGAAATCCATACAACAGAGAATTTAGGACCCACCAAACATTTACAATCACCGACCTCGGCTGACCTGTCCGCTCTCCCTTCCAATCTTACTGTTTTGTTAGTAAGTTCCTTCCTGCTTCTCTGCAGTGATGATTTCCTACTGTCCTTCCTTTTCTCAAACTCCTTTCTCCACCACACCCCAAATTGCCTAATGCTTGGCAGAGGAAATAGAAAACCCAGGTTGGGAACTCTGCATTTCCTGTCACCAAACCTATACGCCCCCTTGGGCTTCTTCTCCAAACCTCAGCCCTGTGGCCCTGCTCTTCCTCCTGGATTATCACCTCCCCCTCTCCACTTGGGTTTTCCCATCACCATACAAACATGTTCGGCTGGCTGGCACATTAGCCCACAGGGAAACCAGAGCCTTTCCTTGGGTGAGACCCATCCTCACTCTGGCCTGTGGCTTCTTCCAGGTGGTGTGTGTTTTTGGAGAACTTTCTGCCAAGCAGACCTGTTTCCTCACCTCCCATCTACTCTGTCCCCTCAACCAGCTCCCATCCCCAGGAAACTGCTTTCAAGGTCAGCGAGGTTGTGTGGCCAACCCAAGGGCACTTCTAGTCTTGTTTGTCTTGACCTCCTAGCAGGTGCTGCCATGGCAGACCACTCCCTCCTTTCCGAAACATCTCTGTTATTCCTGGCCTTATGCTCCTGGTTCTTCTTGCTGTCTGCCCTCGCCCCTTCCTCTCTGGCATCCCCTGTGCCTTACCCTCCCCAGAGAAAGCTGGTGTTCTGCAGAGCTACTCCTGGACCTGACTCTGTCTCCCCGGTAGGCTCTTCCCATCCCAGGTATGGGGGTGTCTGAGTGCTGACCCCTCTCCATTTCTGCCTCCTGCCAGATGTCTCTTGAGAAAAAGGACTTTTCCAACCACCTGCCTGACACTGAACACACAGCAGGAGAGAAGAAGTAAAGCCACTGCAGCATTTCATGGGCTGGTTTGCTTTTATCCCACGGTGCAGTCCTTATGTCCACTGATAATCACTGTTGCTAAATGTGAGAGGGTACGTTAGGGGTGGCTGGATATCATAATCAAAGATTCTAATAGACAAAAAAATCCACGAATTTATTTTCTTCAGCAACAATACATTTACTCTCTAACTGTAATTGTGTTCAAAATGTGACAGTATTCTCCTTTTCCCTCACTACTCTATTCTGCTTCTTTCTTAGTATCACACTAATAAGCACGTTATCATGAGCTCTGAGAGGTAAAATCAGAATCTTGGAGTGTTCTGTTCTCTTTTGGGCACCTAGCAGCCTTGTTAGTAAAACATTGCCAATGTGGTGCATTCCCAAATCAGGGGCCACCTCCTGCTGGCCCTGGAATTGTGAAGTTAGTACATTTACTTGTGAAAAGTGCTAATATAGCGGTACCCTAAACACTGGGTGGGAGCAATTACCAGAAGTAGAGTAAGAATATTCTGCGCCTATATGTGCTTTCTAAGGACCAGTATAACATCTCAGTGTGAAGGTACCGTATTCATTTTTAGGCACCTTTTGTTCTTCGGTGACTCGGACTTCCCACTATTAATTAAGGTCTTGCTTACAGCAATTCTCTCAATACAAGAAGAACTGACGATTTTCTTATATTCGTAAGTTTCCCCAATAAAATAAACATTTCTCTTTAAGAAATACGATGCTTGATTTTGATGAAAGTAGAACTTCCTTGAGGAGTTACTATGGGGTGATTTTCACTTACCCCAAGGGGTGAGTGGGGGCTCTTTGTCTTTACTTTCCTTAAGGCACTTTGACTCGTAAAGCCACTAACCCTTGGTGGAGTCTTTTCTGATTTGCACAAAAGCCCAGTGCCAGCTAGCAGCAACCTTCTTTCTTACGCTGAAATGTGATAACACGTGATGTTCTGGCTTTCTGGGGGATTTTTAGGGCACCGCAAGCTTTATTTCTGATAGAACAGGGATTTAAAAACAGTCCAATTACGATGGGAAATGAGGTCTTTTCTACAGTGGCACACCTTTAGCTAATGGCTCTACCGTGATGATTTCACTGCTGTTTCCTCTCCCAGCTGAAGTCACCGCGACCACCCAGACGCTGTACTGACGGTTCCGACTCAGGTTGGGAATTCTGTAGGAAAATGAGTCAGGAGAGGCTTCAAACTCGCTGATCACCTGTGGAAGGAGACATAAATGTTCCCACATTCAAGGAGGCAAATGGCAGAAAGGGATTTCCTAAAGGCGTCGTTACCAACATATTATCTATCCTCAGAAACGAAAGTCCCCACTAATCCTTTTCTAAAAGGCTGGGATATACTGATATTGATACTGATATTGATATTGACATCTCACATATACACATAGAGAGTTTACATTTCTCTATGCAGCAGCTTTGGCAGCCACCAATGAGTAATTTAACCATTTATATGATGGGTCATGGCCCAAATTTTTTGGCTGAGATAGAGTAACAAAAACAGATTTTCCCTCCGACCCCAAACAACCAGAGAACACACAGAGTATAACCACAGTCTCAAAGGTATTGCCTAAGGTAATGAAGGACAGAGCTCTCTGAGATGTGGAAAACAAACGAAGTAAGCCTATGATTGCAGAATTTTTACGTTTTTGTGAGAGTCTCCAGGCTGTGGCGCAGAGAAGGAGTCCAGGAGGAGCCCAGCAGCTTCCCTGAGTTAAGGATTCGCACCTGAGAGACTGAGAAGAGGCTGGTGTTCACAGGATAGAGCTACACAGAGAGAGCACTCTGGGACTCTGAAGACGGTCCCACCTGGGTATGCCGCCAAGCAGATCTGTGCAGGTATTCGAGTAAACTACCAGAAACTAGGGAAACAACTACCTGAATGGATTGGAGGTCAAGGTGCCCAGCATTCACACAGGGTTGGGAATAGTGCCTGTTCCACCAGCCGGATTAGAAGCCCTCAAGATTCACAGGGCATTGGATGCAACGCATAAGGGTCTTACCTTGGTGGTGGGGAATAATTAGGTCTAGACTGAACACCACACTGGTACTGCCTAACAAATATTAAAAGCAAAATTCATATAGATGATATTGTCACTAACTTAACTGCATCCCAGAACGAAAGTCAGAATATTTATAGCAGTGAAAATATCCAGTACAAGACAAGGTGAAATTTGTAATGTTTGACATCCCGTAAAATTTTTCCAGATATGAACAGCCCAAATATCCATCGACTGGTGAATGGATGCATAAACAAAATGTGTTGTATCCACACAACGAAGTATTATTCAACAATAGAAAGAAATGAAGTACAAATACGTGTTTAACTTGGATAAATCTTGAAAATACTACACTAAGTGAGAAAAGTCAACCACAAAAGATTATGTACTTATGATTCCCTTTTTACAAAATTTCCAGAATAGTCAAATCCAGAGAGACAGAAAGTACACTAGCAGCTGTCAGGGGCAGAGTAGAGTTGGGACAGAATGGGGAATGACTGCTGTAGGATATAGGGTTCCTTTCTGGGATGATGATAAATGTTCTAACATTAGATAATAGTCGGGGTTGTGTAACTCTGTGAATATGCAAAGAGCCACTGATTTGAACACTTTAAAAGCATGAATTTTTTTATATGTGACTTATATCTCAAAAAAGCTGTTAGAAAAAAAAATTCAGGAATGGAAAAAACCAGAGAAACATTTCTTTCATAAAGAAAATGTAATTCAATCAATCCTAATTGATCCATAATTGACCTAGATATTAAATTTAGCAGAAATGGGCTGGGGCGCCTGGGTGGCGCAGTCGGTTAAGTGTCCGACTTCAGCCAGGTCACGATCTCGCAGTCCGTGAGTTTGAGCCCGCGTCAGGCTCTGGGCTGATGGCTTGGAGCCTGGAGCCTGTTTCCGATTCTGTGTCTCCCTCTCTCTCTGCCCCTCCCCCGTTCATGCTCTGTCTCTCTCTGTCCCAAAAATAAAATAAAAAACGTTGAAGAAAAAAAAAATTAAGAAATGGGCATTGTAACAGTTATAGTTGTGTTATGACCATAGATATTCAAGAATTTAAATAGATTCATGAATGATATAAAAAGACCCAAGTCAAAGCTTGAGATGCAATTACAATATGTGAAATGAAAAATACACTGGATTAGATTAATAGCAGATTAGATCTGCAGAGAGAAAAAAAAGGTCAATGAACATGAAGACATATTAATATATGAAACACGGAGAGAAAACAGAGTACAAAACTTAACAAAGCTTTAGTGGGCTATGGAACAGCATCAAGCAGCCTAACATACATGTAGCTGGAATCACTAAAGGAGGAAAGGGAGGCATGACAGAAAAATGTTTCATGAAATTTTTCCAAATCTGGTGAAAACCATAAACACAGACAGCCAAGAATCTCAATGAACCTCAGCCACAGAAATATGAAGGAAACCACATCAAGGCATAACATAACCAAACTGCTCAAAACCAGTGATAGGAGATCTTAAAAGTAGTCAGAGAAGGGTCGCGTTATGTGTGGAGGAACAAAAACAATGATGTCAGAACACTTCTTGTCAAAAATAATCCAAGTGCTTTTGAATGTCTTCCCAAAATTTGTACATTGAAACCTAATCCCCCAAGGTGATGACAGTAGGAGGCGGGGGCCTTTGGGAGGTGATTAGATCATGGGATTAGTGAGTGCCCTTATAAAAGAGACCCCAGAGAGCTCCCTTGCCCTCTTCCACCATGTGGGGACACAATGACAAATCTGCAATCCAGTAGAGGTCCCTCACCATAACCCCACCATGATGGCACCATGATCTTAGATATTCAGCCTCCAGAACTGTGAGAAATAAATTTCTGTTATTTATGGGCCACCTGATCTATGGTATTTCTGTTACAGTAGCCTGAGCCGATTAAGACATGAAGTAAGAAGACAGTAGAACAACATTTTTAAAGTACTAAAAGAAAAAAAGGCAATCTAGAACTCTATACTCAAAAAAACATATATTTCAAAACTAAAAAGAAATAAAGACTTTTCAAAATGTAAAAAGCTGAAAGAATTAACCATCGGCAGATCCACACTACAAGAAATGTTAAAGAAAGTCTTTCAGTCGGAAGGAAAATGATACCAGATAGAAATTAAATGTACACAAAGGAATGTAGAGTACCAGAAGCAGTAACTACAAAGGTAAATATATGATTTTTTTCTTATTCTTTAAATCTCACTAAAAATAATTGATAATCAAAAGGTAATAATGACACAGTGTGGGGTTTATAACACATGTAAAAGTAAAATGTATGACAACAGTTGCACAAATATTAAGAAGAAGAAGTGGAGGCATACTATTATAAGGTCCTTGTACTCTATGTGCAGTGTATAACATCAGTTGAAAGTATAAAGTGATAAGTTAAATATATATGCTTTTAATCCTAAAAAATCACTGAGATTACAAAATAAATAGTAAAATAATGCTAATGAGACAACCAAATAAATAAAGTGAAGTGATAGAAAATACTCAGTTAATTAAAAAAAACCCAAAAAAGCAGAAAAGAAACAAATATGACAATAAAAAACCCAAGTAGTAAGATTATAGATTTAAATCTATATCAATAGATCAATAATCTATTAAGTATAAATGATCTAAAATCCTAATTAATGCAGAGATTGTAAGAATGGATATAAAAGCAATACACAACTATATGCTGCCTACAATAAATCTTTTTCAAATATAAAAAAACAAGTATGTTAGAAATAAAAGGACAGAAAAATGATACTGTGCTAATACTAATCAAAAGGAAGCTGGAGTGGTTATATTCATATCAGACAAAATATATTTATGAGTAAAGAATCTTACCAGTGATAAAGAAGGTAATTTCATAATAATAAAGGGATCAATTCATCAAGAGGACATAACAATCCTAAACATTTATGAGCTTAATGACAAAGCTTCAAAATACATGAAGCAAGAACCAGGGAATGTCAAGGAGGCATAGGCTCAGACAGGTCACACCTCTTCCTTAAAGCATCCATATAAGACAGGTAGACCGATATCAGATCCATTTTACAGATGAGGAATGCTGTGGACTGAATGTGTGTGTTCCCTTACAATTCATATGTCGACATCCTAATCCCTAAAATAATGGGATTTGGAAGTGGGGCCTTTGGGGCTAATCAGCTTCAGATTAGGTCATGAGGGTGGGGCTCTCAGTATATAATTAATACCCTTTCTTATCTAAAAAAGGAAGAGACCCAAGAGCTTTCTCTCTCTACCATGTGAGGACACAGCAAGAAGGTAGCCATCTTGAAACCAGGAAGACAACGGACGCTGTATCTACTGGACCTCGATCTCGGATCTTGGATGTGGAGGCTGGTCTCCAGAACTCTGAGAAATAAGTGTCTGTTGTTTAAACCAGCCAGCGTGGTATTTTGCTCCAGCAGCCCAAGCAGACAAATACAGAAATTAGTACTGAGAGGTAGGGTGTTGCTGTAGCAAGCACAGAAACACATGGACGTGGCTTTGAACTAGGCAGAGGTGGGAAAAGTCTTGAGGCTGATGCTAGAAAAAGCTAAGATCCTGTGAAGGGACTGTTAATGATGATACTGGTGAGAGCTCACAAAGAAGGGGAGAACTGGAGAGAGAGTCGGCCTCTTCTTAGAGAACACATAAATGATTGCACACAGGGTGTGGGTAGAAATGTGGGTGGTAAAAGCCATTTTAGTGAAGTCTCAGATGGAAATTGGGAAAGTGTTATTGGATAATGGGAAAAGATGGTCTGTGCTATACGGCGACAAAAAGTTTGCCTGAATTACGTTCATGTTCTAGTGTTTTTGTGGAAGGTCAAACGTGCAAGCGATGAAATTGGACACTTAGCTGTTATAAGTGTGGCTCCTCCTGACTGCTTATGGAAAAATGCAAAAAGAGAGAAATGAATTGAAGAAGGAATTGTTAAGCCAAGAAGAACCAGAACTTAAAGATTTGGGAAATTCTCAGCCTATCCGTGTGGCAAAAACAGGAGAAAGTGTGTTTGGATGAGAACAGTGAGGGTGTGGCCTAGCAGCCCTGTGGTGAGGAGATTGGTGTGGGTGAGAACTATGGACTGAAAACAGCCACACCAGCAGGAACACTGCCAGTTGAGCCTAAGGAGACTGAGATGGGATAGAAGTAAAAAGAGCTGAGTTCTAGATTCTACAGGACAGGATGATAGAGCTACGTGGCCCTCAACTCATGCTGTTCTTCAAGAAGAGGGAAGAATAGCTCTGAAGGATATTCAGAGATCATCAGGGTCATGGCCTTGGTTTCAACAGGCCAGACAGCCTCCACCTGAAGCCATGAGGACTGGACCTCCCAGAGCTGAGTTGGGGAGAGCCTTGCCTGGCAGAGCCTTGCAGAACTGCAACATGGACAGAGCCTCTGCATAGAGCCACAGGATGGGTAGAACCCTCCTGACAAGTCGGGGAGAGATTGCAATCCCAGAGGTGTCACTGGTAGAGCATTGAACCAAAGAGGATTATTCTTGTTTCTGAAGATCCAGCGGGATCTGCTAAGTTTTAGACTTACTTGGGGGTAAGTCCTTCCTTCTTTCCTATTTCTTTCTTTTGGAACGGGAATGTCTACCCAATGCATGTCTCATTGTATTTTAGAAGCACGTAACTTGCCTGGTCTCACAGGTTCATAGCTGGAGTGGATTTTGTCTCCAGATGAATGTACCTGGAGTCTTACCCATACTTGATTCAGCCAGTATGTAGATGAGACTTTGGACTTTAGAGTAGATGTTGCAATGAGTTAAGACTTGGGGAGCTACTGGGATGGAACGAATGTATTTTGCACTTGACATGGACACGGGCTTTTTGGGGCCAGGGGCAGAATTGACTGAATGTTTGTGCCCCCTCCAATGCCTATGTTGAAATCCTAACACCCCAATGTGATATTAGGAGGTGGGGCCATTGGTAGGTAATTAGGTCATGAGAGTGGAACCCTCATGGGCGGGGTTTGTGCTCTTATAAGGGGATGAAGAAACAAGAGATCTCTTTCTCTATCTCTCTCTTCTGTGTGTGTGTGTGTGTGTGTGTGTGTGTGTGTGTGTGTGTGTGCGCCATGTGAGAATACAATGAAAACTCAGGAAAAAGTCCTGCACCAGACACTGAATCTGAGGGTGCCTCGATCTTGGGACTTCCCAGCCTCCTGAACTATGAGAAATAAAGATCTATTATTGAAGCCACCCAGTGTGGTATTTTGATATAAAAGTGAGACCTAGGCAAGGAAACTAAGGTACAGACAAAGTAAATGCCTCACTAAGGTCAGAGTGGCAGAAAGGGTGGGCAGAGGTTCAAGCTCAATGCCTCTGGCCCAAGTCCAGTACTGCCATTTACAAGCAACCAGACACGGGAAGGGCTTACTTTTATCCCTGTAAGCTGTAGGTCATTAGGCTGTGTGAACTGCAATCCCAGCTCTATAATTAACCAAGGGGTGCAAATGTTAACTATACCTGTTCATTGTCAGAGATCTCATGCTCACTCAATAAGAAATAAAGTCAGAGAATTTCCCATTGTCCAGTATTTGACTTCTGTATATACACAGTGTCAGATGATTAAAGGGAGACGATAGGGCTCTTGGAGAAGTTCTTCAGGTGTGCCCATACGTTCATGTGCATGCACTATCGTTACCCTACCTGCCCCCATTGCCACCCCACCCCTCTCACACACACCGGTCCTATCTTGTGTTCAGAAGATCACGGGGAAATCAAATCCTTCTAGAATTTCAGGGGGAATTTGGCTTGTTTCCTAGCAATTCGACGAGACAATCCCAAGACTGTGTGTATTTGTATTCTGTAATGTTCCAAGGCTATGTTGTTGCCAAATTAATTTTACAAAGCTTAATGATGTGCAAATTATAACAATCGCTCCTACTGAACATTAAGCATCAACAGAGCATTAAAATATATTTACAAAATAAGGGTTTTCTGTGAAGGGCGCATAGCTTTTAGTTAAAACTCAATAAGCATCCTGTCTAGAAGGTACAATTTGCTCTTGACTACCTCCAAACTAGGCATTTTATTGAATTTTTATCTGCAACACAAGGCATGGATAAAATCAATGATAAAAATACAATTTCTTATGCAATAATATTTGTTTCACTATTTATATGATAGATCATCCAAAGCCAAAGTAAAAAGGTTTGTTTATAGAAAATTCTTCCCGCTGGAATGAAATTTCTCTATAGATGAGGGTGAGAAATAAGAGTCTGGCTGTTCAGGGGTTCCCATTGGTTATTTGGGAAATTTAGTTGCACTGGTGTGATCTCCCTCTGATACCAGCCTATTTCCCTATGGCTGCCATAATTAGGCACAATTTTTTTGTCTCTCAAAACAGAAGGTTGCCAAATGAGCAATTTAAACAATAGAAGAGTTGATTTGTTTTCTTCATAATATGTGTAACTGGATATTAAATGCGACTTTTCCTGTTGTCTTAAAGTTTTAGCAATGAGCTTCACAAGGGAGAATCGTCCCAAAGATGCTGGTACCTTCCTTCCTAACAAGAGACGTGAGATCAATCAGGCAGGGCTTTCTGATTCTGATGCCCTGTCCATCATCCATCTCTGGGCCCCATGAGAGGCTAAGTCAAGAATAGGATATTCTTTTTTTTTAATATGAAATTTATTGCCAAATTGGTTTCCATACAACACCCGGTGCTCATCCCAACAGGTGCCCTTCTCATTGACAGAAGTCCATGTCCATGCCCACCTAGCGGTGCCAGGAGGCTAGGAGCTCCAAGCAAACCACTCAGAGAGCTTGGAGTTTGGAAGAACACAGAGATAGGTGAATCACCAATCAGGCCAAAGGCTATGTAGGGTGGCAAAGGCTAGTCCTGCTCCCAGCAGGAGAGCAGGTTCCTGGGGCTGGCTGTCACTTCCATCATGGTGGGTTAGGGATGCTTCCATGTAGGCCCTGCAAGGAGACAGCAAGACTGGCTGCCTCCAGGAGTGTAAGATGCCTTCTACAGAGGGGTGTACTGCAAATTCCATAATCGTTTATCCATAGATGGTGCGTAATTCAACCAACGTTAATAAGTCCAAGAGGTGGCAACAGGTAAGAGACAAAGAGCCAACTGGGAAAAAAGATAATCAGATGTTCACTCAGGGTAGTGAAGCAAGCAAATCTGTTTGTTCAAAGCCTTCCCTTTGATGCTCAGTTAAAAATACAGGTTCTGAGAAAGAGGGGGGATGAATATTGCTTCCTTATGAAACATTTTCCTCAATATTCTATATGAGATAAAGTAACTGATTATGTTTACCTTCCATCAACTGTCTTTTTATTGGACACTAGCTTTCTCAACACAACGATCTAACCATGTTTGAGCTGACTTGCTAATTTCCATGTGCATTCCATCATGTGTCACTGCCTCCCACTCTCTGCGAATGGTCAGTGAGAAGGGTTCCATTTTCTTTCCAGATTTCTCCTAACACTCCAGCTGCAATGATGCATCAGAGACTTTGAAGCCTTGAGAGTGTGGAGGGAATAGAAAGGCTTCTATTGTAGTCAATAGAAAAATTGTAGTCAAGGAAAAGCACCCCCCAAATGTAGGTTCTTAGGATTAATGAATCAAAAGTGGCAGAAGGAGAAACTGGTGGGGAGGAGGAAGAGAGACACTTTTCTCAGTATTTAAATATTTAAATCTCTAAATATTTAATTTCCTGCTGGCAGATCTATAACTCTGTCGTCTCATCTTCAAAGTTAAGACAGAGATATTAGCCACTCCAGAAGATTTGATTATGCCTACGATGCAAATTAATCTTGAATGGATCACTATAACTGGGCTGATAAGGGATGGCCAGAGGAATAGGACACCTGGGGACAGCCATGTAAACTCACTGGACTACAGATCTCTCCTCTGGGTCTTGCAAAGAAAAGGTATGTAAGAGCTCTTAGCCCCATGCCTGTAATGGGGAAACCTCATAAATAGTTGCTGTGCTTGAATTCACAGGCGTTTACTGAGTTCAAGTCCAGTGTGTAGACTGTGAGGTAAGTTCCTGCCCCAAGGGAACAAGAGATGATCATGGCTTGGCGCACGGAGGATTAATTACATGAGGCATAGTAAAATTCTGGTAAGTTCTTGCTAAAATCTAGAAACAAAAATCATTTGAATTCCCTTGCCAAAACTACTCCAGTTGCAGCGGAGGACATGATTCATATTTGCAAAATACCTAGGAAAATAAATAAAAAACTGCGTGTGTTTGATTTAAAAAAATATTCATGGCAAAGTTTTTTTTGTTTCTTTGTTTGTTTTCATAAAGCCTCAGACATGCTGGCTTCCCTAAAATTGTACCAAGAGTGGAAAACACAGCTCGTGATATAAACGTTGCAATCCTCAAGCCAGGCAGCTCACGTTCATGTGTTATTCCTTTCTTATCATTGCTTCGGGTCTGGTGGATGGAGTCGTAGATTTCTGAGGGACCCAATAGTATACTCCTCCAAAGAATGTAGAGGTTGCTGGAAGCTCGGTTTTCTCCCTGTGCTCCAGTGTCACCCGTGAAGAGCCTGCTTCTTTCACTACAGAATTCTTTTTGCCTTGTGGTTTTGGTGCAATAATTTCCCTCATATTTAAGACACTTTTTTAACCAGTAAATAAGATAAAATTAGCCACAATGAATTACTTCAAACGCTCTTTAGCAAATTCTATCAAACTGGATGCTTAACCAATAATTGCTGGATTCATTTCCAAATCCGTCACACTATTTAGCTCGAGGGGTGGCTTGCAAAGTCTTGTGAGCCTTCTCACATCCCCTCAACAAGGCACATCTGCCCTTTGTTTATAGGTCATGCATGGTCCTTATCTTTATCCCACTTTGGATTGTGGCCTTGCACAGTCTGGGTGCAACCTTGTGGTCTTGGATGGAGTTCAGGTTCTTTGAGGGTGGCTTTGCAGTGGCCCTCCCTTTCTGGATGCCCCGGACACCCTAGATCCCAGTGTTGCAAAATCAGGGCTCACAGACCACAAAGTGGAATGGGCTGAGGAAATGCCTGTTGCGTTAAGTTGACTAATGACCTAGAAATGACTTGAAAGCAATCAAGAAAAACTGTGTAGAGAATGACTATGGATTCACAGGCCGCTCAGATCAAATTATTCAGCGTATCTCACGGATATAAAAAGAATTCCACTTAAAAAATTTCAATTAACTTTTTAATGAAAAACTAATTCTATCAAAGAAGTATGGTGCTTTAAAAAGCCCTAATATCTAACTATTAAAAAAAAAGACTCGAATGTTCTGATTTTGTAGATAGTATGTTCACAGCAGTGATTTAAAGAAACCTCTCCCAAAGCAAGATAAACAAAATAGGCAGCTCTTTGCATTATTGGACACTCCGAGGCCATATCAAATCTTTCTGTTTAGGGGCAGAGAAAATGATCTGGATTACGTTCAGAATCAGTAGTTGGCTGGATCGACTTCAGGTTTGTCTTTGTTCTCATGTATAAGACATTTTGCCCTGATTTTCATTTTATTTCAGTATTTTCACCTCTAACAGAAGATAATGGATCAATGAAGACCATCCTAAAGGGACAGACCGGGGTGGGGAGCCTGCATGGTGGGAACAGCATATTAATGCTACTTGCTTTATGCAAGTCAGTTCTGGTGGTTTCCTCTGCACTTGACTGAGATGCCTGTAACCGCCATTATATCTTCCACTGTTGGCTACTTTTTAAAAAAGTCTTCCAAACAGAAGATATTTTACTTTTGGGCCTTTCAAATATAAAAATCATTATTTTGAAAGTGCATTAAAGTTGACACCCAGAAAATGCATGTAAGGAGCTGGTGTCTCCATGTTCCTGTGTAGAATCGGGCTTCGTCCGGTTAGCCAGACTGGCATTACAGGGTCCTTATAGTTCCCAGGCTCTTTTGAACAAAGTCACCTCCACTCACTACAATTTTGCCTCGTCTCTCCTCTGCTATCACCCCATCTGCTGTACCAATGATCTATCTGCAAAAGTGCTTTCTTAAGCTGACTTGATCACTATCACTTATTCGGTAATGAACAAGTAATTCACCGCACATGTGTAAATGGAAGAAACTCATGCACTCTTAGTCAACTTTCAGCTGCTCCAAAATTTCTGGCTTTGCCATCACAGAAAAGAGATCCACCATCAGGTCTTTTAGACAGAACTATGGAAGGATGATCTCCATGTCAGTGATTTAAAAGCATGGGCACTGTATATAACTCCTGCTGAGACTGAAAAGCCTCCCCAAGCAGAGGATATGCTTTCCTGTGTTATGAACCAGAAACTTCATTATACAGTTTAACTTCTATTGCATGACTTACTGCCATAATCCATACAATTTAATTCAACACAACATTTTATGAACATCCGCTATTTCAGCATAATACCAGGCTTTCTAAAGGAATAAGGGTGACTAACGGTGGGGTGTGCGCTTGAACTGGGGGCCCAACGATGTCCCCACCTAACGATAACACAAGGGATTGTGGTGGTTACACCAAAGTGAGGTTGGAAATCAATACTGGGGACCTCCGAGGCGAGACGGAGCCCGCTTCCCAGGGAAGGCCAGAGGCTGTCATCGTGAAGGGCCTGGACTCTAAGCTCAGACACCTGTGGGTTGCAGACCCTGTCTTTACCTTGCTAACCGCATGGTCCCGGCAGACAGTACATTCTCCGTTTCAGTACCATTACAACGAGGTAATCATAACCCCACCTGCATATGATAACCGTTGGAATTAACTGATGAAAACCAGGATTTTTTTAAGATGTGAGTCATAGAAGCAATTTTGTGAGTTATGACAATCATTTACAGAGCAAAACAGAAGAGAAAAAAAATCCAACGGTTTGGAAAATATCATAGTGCATCCTGTGTGGCAAGTGTAAGTTTTGTGTATGAAGCTTTTGCTGTGTGTGTACTGGGTTGTGATTATAAGATGCATTTCCTATTGTGAGTCATGAGAGAATGAGCTTGGGAACCATAGGCATAACGTGTTTAGCAGACAGTGGCTAGAATATAGAAAATGCTCAAAAATGGTGGAATAAATAATAAAGCATTTAAGTTGAGCCTTAAGAATAAAGACTTTAAATGGGAGGAGGACACACACACACACACACACACACACACACACACGATGGAATGGCTTAGGAATAGATGGATAGGTTAATGGAATAGGAGATAGGACACTGGACAGGAGTTAGAGCTGGATTGTGGAAATGTGTTCAGGTCATCTTGAGGATTTTGAATTTTGTTTTAGGTAAAAAGGGAGAAGTCATCCAAGAATTTGCCCAAGGGAGTGACACGGTCAGATACAGAATGGGAAAGAAAGATTATGGCAGCAATGTGGACAATGGATAGGCCCTTGAGCCTGGCAGTGGAAGGACTTCTGACCTGGTTTGGTTCCCCAAGTGGGCATGAAAAGAAGGGAGAACATTAAAAGATACTGCAGGGAGAGACTTCTCATGACACAATGTCACCTCGCAGATGCTATTTCCTCTGGTCATAATACCTTTTCATAAGGTAGAGCTCTTCCCTGCCTACAAGCCAGGGCTACAGGTGCATCCCAAGAAACTGTCTCTGACCCCACTGTTTGAGAAACACCCCCTTGCCTGTGGCTTCTGCCACAGTGTCCTGTGCTCTGCAGGTCACAGTCGTGTCCTTTGCCACGTCACAAGGACAGTGACAATCCCTGGCATTTTCTGACTTCCCTAGAACCAGGAACTCCTCAAAGAAAGGCAGACACTATCCTTTACCACCGCGGTCCCACGGTCGCCATTGGAGCTGTTCTCCCAGCTGCCTTGGTTTTCCTGTCTTCTGGGTACTTGTTAGGATTGTGCTTCCTGGCCCCCTTGTGGTTGGGGGAGGCCACGTTATGCCTATGTCAGACCTTCCAGAGATGTATTCCCTCCGCCATAAAACCTGCATGGGTGCTTCCCAGAGTACGGATAATATGGACCAGAGCTACTACAACTCAGAACAGACGTGAATGTGGAAGAAAGATAAAACTGTTGGTGTAAATCCCTGAGGTTTCAGACCTCTGATCAGAGGACAAAGGGTACTGTTAGATCAGTGGCTTAGCTGGGAAACAGGAAGAGAAGGGGGACAAGAATGAATTTGATTCAGAACACGTTGGATGCGGTGGGGTCTCCGTGAAGACACGGATGGAAGGAATTTGGAAATATGGGGTTGCCTGGTCCTCTAAGCTGGTCAGTCGGGGTTGGAGAGAAACACTTTTGATCTCTGTAACTTCAGATGATAGTTAAATTATAAAAACAGATTCAAAGGCACCTGGGTGGATCAGTCGGTTAAGCATCCAACTCTTGATTTTGGCTCAGGTCATGATCTCACGGTTCATAGGTTTGAGCCCCACATTGTGCTCTGCACTGACAACCCAGAGCCTGCTTGGGATTCTCTCTCTCTCTCTCTCTCTCTCTCTCTCTCTCTCTCTCTCTGCCCCGTCCCTGTGCTCTCTCTCTTTCTCAAAATAAATGAATATACTTTAAAAAGTATATAAGATTCAGTGATTCATGGGGACAATAAAGAATAGGAAAAGAGGATAAAGGAAGAGTATTGAGAAATGCCTACACTGAAGGGTGGCTGTCAAGGGAGAGGGAGCCTAAGAGAAGAGAAAGTCTAAAAATAGAAGGGAAGTTAAGTCAGAATTTAAACACAGATAGCTGTATAATAATGGCATGTACGTGGCAGCCTGAAATGGGAAGAGTGCCACCTCCCCAAAAGGGAATAGCCTTGTACACCCAGGGGGTGCACGGTGACTTCTGAGACAGGAGCAGTGGCCAGTGAGATGGACAGCATTATAATACAGATGGTCAAGTTGACCCCGCTTGACAATTCCATCACGGCACCGTGGTTTGACCTGAGATGCCTCAACAATTCTGGCTTCCTAAAGCCACTCTCTCTTGTCCTCAGCCCCATGATTTATTAAATGCAGTCCTGGGGGGCGGGTCCAAGGAAAACCCACACCTGCTGTTTTGGTTTGGAAGCTGCCCAGACCCGGCGAAGGTTACTTCCCTGGTGTCTCTGAAGACTTGCTTACTTCTAAGTTGTGGGCTACACTGTGGGGAGTTTTGTTGCTGAAAGCTGTCTTCTGGAGAAGAAGGGTACTGGAATATTCTCAGTTGCTCATTCGGCAACGTCAATGGAACACCTATCCTGTGCAGGGGCTGGATCACCTTATCGTCTGAAACTGGAATAACTGAGGTGAGTCACAGCTCACTGATACGATCGTTTCAAGCCTTCTGATTTTGTTCTTCATTGCTGAGAAGTTCATGCTGTCTGATTTCACGTTTCTAAGTCCCATCTCAATCGGCTTAGCTCTGTAGAAGAGACACTTTCTCTATCCTTGTCCTTGGTTAATCTAGGGCACTCCCCACAGGCTGCTTTCATGAGGGGAGGAGGGCTAGAGGGGAGATCCAGCCTCGCGACTCTCTCCCTGGGACCTTACAAGGTAGTGTGTGAATTGATCCTTCAAACTGTCATCTATGAAAATTCAGAGTGACGCCCCCCAAATTATACGCCTGAGTTCCTTGAAGCAAATGAACTTTGAGATTTTGCTGCTCGAATCTCTGCCTGGGGCGGTTAATGTCTCCGTGCATCTGCTGGTCCGGCACGGGGAGACTCTGTGTTTACCTAGCGCCACCAGACTTTAGATGCATTTACACTTTCTTATCTGGCCACACAAAGTTTCAAATCCCAACACCTTTTACTAGGCTAACCCAAGAGAACGCAGTGAAACCAGCGTCTATTCTTAGACAATGGGCTTTACCCATTAGAGAGAAGAGCGTGGGTCTTGTAACAAGGTCCATTCACTGGGGGTCTTAAGAGGAAACTTACATCAGCGAGCAAGTCAGCCGAGGGACTCCTCTAAAGAAGATTAAATTACAGGCTGTGCTGTGTCCTCATTTATCCTGCCATGTTCTACATTCCACTGTGAAATCATTTCAAAGAAAAGAAATACTCAGCCGAGCAAGAATATCATACGCAGCTAGCACTGCCCTCTGGTGTTCATTCTGACACATGGGCGGAAATGTGAAAACCTCACAAAACGTCATCCCATCCCTTCTTCTAACTTAGAGTCAAATTCCAGAAACCCAAGATGGAACAAATACCCTTCTTTCCAGCAATTTGTATGCTCTTACTAATTCCATGTGAAAGAAAGCCCCACAAAGCAATGGGTGAGATTTTCCAATGTTTCCTTCCTAAGAGAAATGTATTAGTTCTCTCTGGTCTTCACTTATAATGGTATTATTTTATTTTAAAAATAGGTCTCCTAGGGGAAAATGTCTGTACCTCCCACTTGGTTTTTCTGTCACCCTAAAATTGCTTTAAAAAAAAGTCTACTAAAGAAAAAACTAGGCCCTGGGGTCTTAAATGATGTTTGACGTGGATAAGCAGCCATTTGTCTCTAGAGATGGACTCAGCCTGATTCTGTTCCCTCCACTTTACTGCACACAGCTTGGGATTCTGGACCCTCTTTGCCAAACTTACATGACGCTACCCAGAAGACCACAGTGCTTTGTAACGATCATATTTCTAGATCTACAGTGCTTTATAATAGAGTCAAAGGCAGCACAGAGACACCCGGTGAGTGGCAGTCAGACATGAAGGAGGTGAGAAATTTGGCTGTTAATTCCCATCTTTTCTGGTTAGTTCGATCTTACGATTGTTGTTTTCGGAAGGGTCTTGTTGGGAAGGTACTGGGTGGTTGAATCCTATTGTGGCGTGCATGGAGAGATGGTGGGAATCCTTGGGCAAAGCTTTTCTACTCTTTCTTATAGACAGTTGGCTCATGTTTTTAGGATTTGTAACTCTTCCTATTTTATTGTGTGAAATCCACAGGCTGGGGGGACAAAGACTAACATGGCCCAAAGCGGCCACCTGTGGGGCTATCTCATCCAAGCATCGGTCCATCAGGACTAATGTCAAGTAAGCCAGGCTGGGGTTTTAGTTTAGAGATAAAGAGCATATTGAGGGTGTTCTGGGTACCCTGAACTCTTTTCCTAGCTTGGTGGAATCAGAACAGCAAATGTGAGTCCTACAGCAAACAGATGAAGGAATGAGTGAACAAAAATAAAGAAGCATTTCAAATTCCAGTGGAACATAGGTATTCGTTATTTTCGCAAGATTTTGTCTCTCTTTGGCACACGGTTATATGTTGGGGATGAAGACAGAACCAGGGCCTGCCCAGGGGTCCTCCGTGAGCCCTGAGTTCAGGAGTCCCAGAACATGATTTCCTGGCGTTTCGCCTCAGCACCACACTGCTCTGTGCCTCTGCACTTTGACTGACAGAATTCAGCAGGGGAGAATTAACAGCATATTTGAAACCAAAGAAGGAACCCACAAGAACGTTCTGGAGCGCAACTCTGACCATTTACATTTAAATCTTTACTCCAGCTCTGGAGGTGCTGCTGTTGACGTGAGCTGAACACACGCTCTCCCCGTCTCTCTGCTGTCAACCATGCTCACCGTCTGGGGCATGTGGGGTCCCCTGCAGATTCTAGACTTAGGAAAATGCAGCACGTGAATTACAGAATTAATGAATAAATCAGCTCGAGAATATTATTCAGCCTTAAAAAAGGACATTCTGGGGCGCCTGGGTGGCTCAGTCAGTTAAGTGTCTGATTTCAGCTCAGGTCATGAGTTCACGGTTCGTGAGTTCGAGCCCCACCTCGGGCTCTGTGCTGCCAGCTCAGAGCCCGGAGCCTGCTTCAGATTTTGTCTCTGTCTCTCTCTGCCCCTTCCCCACTAGCGCTCTGTCTCTCTCTCAAATATAAATAAAACATTAAATAAAAAGAAGGTCATTCTGATAGCTGCTACAAGATGACCGTTGAGCACATCATACAGGTGCAACACGCGAGTCACAAAAAGACAAATACTGTACGATTCCACTTACATGGGGTCCCTAGAGTGGCCAAAGTCACAGAGGCAGAAAGCAGAATGACAGGTGACAGGGCCGGAAGGAGTTGGGAACGGGGAGTCAGTGTTTCAAGGGGACAGAGCTTCAGTTTGGGGAGACAGACGTTCTAGAGGCGGATCATGGTTCACAACCATGTGAATATACCTAATGCCACTGACCTGGACACTTAGAAGTGATTCGGATGGCAAATTCTGCGTTACGGTATTTTATCACAATAAAAACCAAAATTAATCTGTGTATTCACTCCACAAACACTGACTGACGATACAGGTCTCCTTCTATACACCCCAGCAGGAGGACAGAAAGACAGGTCACGTGGTGCCAACCCCAGAAAATGCCGTAAATATTCCTGTGAAGATAGCATGAATTTTGTGGTCCTACTCTGGCTTTCTTTCCTCTAAAATTTCCCTTTTCGACATGCTTTTGTAGCTGGTCTAAGAAACAATTTAGCTCTATAATTATGACCCAGTAGTAATAATATTAATGATAATAAACATAGCACGTTGAAGTATTAATTACACTAACTCTTTTAACTCTGTCTCAGTGAATGAGGTGGGCTATGCGATCGTCGGGGTCACAGATCCTCAGCACAGGCCCTCGTTTCTGGCCCGACAGCGGCTTGCCTGCTTCTCTTAGTGGGGGACGGGACCTGGCAGGAAGATGGGGTGGGAGTTGGGGGCACAGGAGGGAGGTCAGAGGGAAGGGGGGGAGGCAGGGAGGGCCTGGCAGGCACAGAATGACGCGTCCCAGAGCAAAATCAATAAGCGTTGTCCACTGACTACCAATTAAGGCACAATTCAGACCTCTGGGTTTTGATTTTGAGAAGCCGGCTGGCGGTGTTGTGGGAAGTCACCCACTGAACAATACTTCTAGACGACTGTGTCCCTTATAATGATTCAGATGTGTACTTTCAAGTGAGGTGTAAATGAGGATGTTGCTTTGTGGTAGAGACAACGGCGGGGGGTGGGGGGGGCGGGGAATAAAACCACTGGAAAGACCCAAGTAGGTGGGAAACAAAGGAATGAAGGTGTCCCAAAGGAGCACTCACAGCTCGTTTTCTGGAAGGTGCTTGAAAGGCACTTGGTTATTTACCAACTTACTGTGGGATAGGGGTGGGAGCAGAATACAGTGTACTTTCGGATGATGCCGTTCAGCTTGAGAGGGGGAAGCCAGGACACAAAGACCATGGAGGCTGAGGCCGCCGCTGCCTTCACTCCCGCAGGAGGACCTGGAACTGGAAGAGCCGGGCATTTAGTCACAGCGATGGGGCTTCCGACCAGGCGCTCTGGCCCACGCTGCCCAACACAACCCCCGCTCCGGCTAGGCCTGGCCCCTCTCTCTGGCCAGCTCCTCAGGGGTCAGTGCTGTGGGCTCAACCGCGTCCCCTCGGAATCCACGTGGTGAAGCCCCAGTCCCCAGAAGCTCAGAATGTGACCTGACTTGGAGACGGGGTCTCCACAGAGATGACCAAGTGAAACTGTGGTCACTAGGGTGGTGCTAATCTCATGTGACTGGTGTCCTTATGAAAAAAGGGAAATGTGGGCACAAAGACATATACAGAGAGAAGACCATGTGAGGACACAAGGGGCGAATGGCCCCCTAAAAGCCAAGGGCAGAAGCCTGGAACAGACTCTCCCTCATAGTCCTCAGAGGGAGCCCACCTGTCCCACACCTTGATTTTGGATTTCCTGGCCTCCAAAAACCATGGGACAACCCATTTCTGGTGTTGAAGGCCTCCCTCTGCGGGGCCCTACGCCAGCAGCCCTAGGAGCTGACAGAGCCTCTCTTTGATGAGTGACCCGTGCTCCACACGAACCCTGTCTAAGGGCATGTCCTCTAACGGCCTAATTTTAGCAAGAACGCTGCTCGGTCAGTTCAGCCAGAATCCCCTCAATATCGGATCACTTGATACATGATCAAAGACTTCATTCTCTTCCACACCCAGGTACTATCCGATCATCCTTGCGTGCCTTCAACCAGAGTCCTGTTTGATCACTCTAGTCAGAATACCCTTACCCCCAAGGTCTCCTATCAGTAATTCTCCACCCACAGCCCCATCCTTCCCCTCCACTCCTTGGCTGTAAATTCCCACTTGTACGTGAAGTTGAGCCTGCCCTCTCTCCCCTGCCACAAACTCCCACTGAGGTCGACCCCACATATTCACGTCACAGCAGTCCCCCTGAGAAGTGTGCCTGCTGCTGCTCTTTAACAAGTGCCATGAATAACTGTTGCTTCAACAGAACTAATACATTCAGTTCAAGTCCCTGACTTCCTGGGAGCCTTCTTTACCCATTTCAGTCCCTTGTGAGTTCCTGCCTCTGAACAGCTGGAGAATTTAGTTTCTTGTGCTGCTATAGTGTTTGGCTTTGAACAGGCTGGGGATGTACATCTTGCCTCCTGAGTTAGAGACGAATGAGGGCAAAGTATCTTGGTCTTTAGGGACCACTCTTCCTTGCCCAAAACACTTTGTAATGACATCTCTTTTGGCTCAGGGGAGGTACAGAAACACTTTTGTACGAGGATGGATTTTTGTGTCAAAGATTCACATTTGTATAGACAAAAAATACCCCTCTGTAAGCCATCTAAGAAAGAAGGAAATGGTGCTAACAATATTAAGCATAATTTGTCAATGAGATCAAATGCACGTATTCCTTCCCCCCATCTTTCTGTTTTCCAGGTGGAAGAGGGAGGATGGAGTGAGGTGGACAAGACATGGGGAGAAGAGAAAAGAGCATTAAAATTGCTATGGGATAAGCCTTAAGGATCTTGCTTTGTTCCTCGTTGGTCTAACTGTCCACCTGGAGGGTGGTTCCCACCTTGATGGAGGTCTTGAAATTCTAACCGATATACATCCCTTGTGAGCCCCTGGAGGAATCTTTGAGTCTCTTCCTGCTCCAGTTACAACATAACTGCTCACTAAATATTTGTGGAGTTGACTATGTGTCTCATGATTGTCATCTTGACTCTTCAAGGTCAAAAGAACAAAACCAGCAATCACCATGAGAGCTAATGTGGGTGTGACATCACCACCACTTGAAAATATAAAATCTTGGGATCAGGTTTTGACACATCCTGTTGGTGGCAGAGGGTCTAGAAAAGAGGACACAAGTTAAGTGATGACACCTGGATTACTAAGTCTTTGGGAACAAGGCACTGTTGTGCTGAGTATGGAGGGCACTTGTGCTTAGGTTTCCTATTGGTGAGGGGAACAGCCAAGACACCCCCAAATCCACAACCTGGTTGAGACCCACAAGGGCTCCTCCTGAACACCAAGTGTAGAGTGGACATTTGTTTGACATTTTCATCCTAACGGATGCCCCAGATTCTCCAACACACTCCATTCCTTCTCTAAAGCAACCACCTGGCTGGCATTCACCATACCCAACATTCCCTCTGGCCAGCTTCTTTCTAGAAGCCCAAGGGCTTGGGCAACAACCACTTGAGTGGCTGCTCAACAGAAGTCAGTCATATTTGTTTCTACCTTGTTTGTGACAATTACACCTGTCATGGTAATGTAATTTAATTCATTATCCAAACCAATGAAATAGGAGTGCCAAATAAAGCTGTTTCCATGACAATTGATGGGACTTCTTTGGAAAATCTTTCTTAAAGGTAAGTTAAAAAAAAAAGGTTCAGCTAGGTTTGGGCCAAGACCCTTGAGAAAGATGACACACGTAGCAAATATCAAGACAAACAGATTAAAAAAAATCAAGCATAAGTTGTTGGCAAATGGCATCATGCCTTACTGTAGTCTCAGAGAACTTAAACTGGAAATGGCAGATGATCCATGATGAAAACAGTTTATGGAAACAATGACATAGACTTTTAATCTCTTCATCCAAAACTTAATAGAAATTAGACCATATTATTTAATTAAAGAATGATTAGAGAATCAATCTGTATTGTCTGCTTTGAGTTAAAATAGAATGTTTAAGGTATGTCTGTTGGCCACTTTACACTCCTTCCTCTATTTGATTATTTCCATTGACTTGTCTCGATTATATCAAAGGGCATTTACCATGTAAATCCCTATCTGACTCCTCATACACTTGATGCATGATCTATCTCGTGCAATCTTTTTTTCTAGGGTTATTAGAATTTTATACCACAGAGGAATAGCTACATAGAAACTTTGAGGAACAAGACATTCTGGAAAAGTTTTCTGCATCGCTGAGCCACTATCTTAAGAGTTAGAATGTAAATTGTAGCTCTGGTTTGGATTATCCCACAATGGTTCAAGGTGTGAGCCCTGTAGCCCCACCGAGGGCTTTTGTTTAGCTTCAGCACTTAGGTCCACGTCCTGGGCAAATTCATTAACTTCTCCAACAAGCCTTAGTCTCCTCCTCTATGAAGCTAGACCAATAATTGTACCTATTTACAGTTTTATTGCTAGGATTACAAAAGATAATTCATCTAAAGAATTTAGATGGAGTTTTGCATTCAGCAGGCACCGAATAAATTCTAGCTATCATTCGTAATGGCAATCATCATTTCCTTACATTGTGCATCACTAAAGGATCCTGGGTTTTACTTTGTGACCCAGTGTTGAACTATAAACACCAGATGTTGAGAGTTGCAGAAAACGGAGATGGTGTAGGATGGTCTGTCTGGGACATATTTTCCTAAAACATTCTTAGTCATCAGAACACATTTTGGTAATCTGCTTTCTGTGTGTGTGTGTGTGTGTGTGTGTGTGTGTGTGTAATACAGGCAAGCTTAGGCAGTTTTCACGAATTCCTAGACACTGTTGAGTGAATTTCTGACTTCAGATTTAATTGGTTGAAGTAAAGAACACAGGTCCGGAGAACCGTTTCTTCTATATTCTTCCAATCTGCCTACACCTCCTTTCTGTATTGCGGAAGCTCTTAGAGCTCACATACCCACTTGCCACCGACATCTCCAGTCTGATTCATAGGTATCTTAGATACACCATGTCCCAAACCAGGATCGCCATCTTCCCTTCCAAACCTCCCTTCCTCCTGTACCCCACTGCAAGAAATGGCACAGCTATCTTCTTGGTTGCAAAAGCCAGAACCTAGAATTCTCTCTTATCCCTCCCAGAGGATGCGTAAGGTTGGAGAGCTTCTTAGACCTCCATGTGGACGCGGTCAGTAGCTGAGCTGTCCCTATGGCTGAGTGTTGTTCTGCAACACTGGAAGTGGCATTCTTAGCCCATGCCAGGACGTTGACACATGATGATCTAGGATCTTGGGTTCCTTCTGTCTGAAATCTTTTCCCACTCTCTCTCTTTTTTTCTTATCTTGGCAACTCTTACTCCTCTATCAGGTTCTACTAAACATTACTTCCTTGACAAAACCTTTTCTGACCACTAGCCTAGATAAAGCCAGGGCTCTCGTGTTTTCTCTTAAGACCCTTCTCCTTCATGGAACATGTCAGAATCCACTTAAGTCTCTTCCACCAGCCTGCAAGCCCTGCCACGCCCACCCTGTTCTCTGCTGTATCTCTAGTGCCTGGGCCAGTATCTGGAACACACTAACCCTCAATGCAGATATTCTAAGTGAATAGAAAAGTGATTCCACTAGCGATTGGGTGGTAGGAAGAATTCTAAGATGGTGTCCAAGATTTTTATCCTTTGATATAAATATCTGGATAGTTTCTTTCCCTTGAATGTGGGTAGTACCTGTCGGTATGATGGTTGGATTACTCCCATGACCAGGTTATGTCACGTAACAAAGGCGAAGGGATTTTGCATATATAATTAATGTCCTAACCAGCTGACTTTAAGTTAACCAAGAGGAGAGCATTCTGGGTGGGCCTGACCTAATCAGAGAAGCCCCTTATAAGAGGGTCTAGATGTCAGAGATGGAAGAAGTCAGAGAGATTTAAAGCAGTAGAGATGCTCTCTCATTGGTCTTGAGGAAGCAAACTGTCTTGCTGTGGAGGGGCCATAGGACAGGGAACAGTAGGTGGCCTCTGGGAGCTGTGGAGATGGTCCCAGCCCCATGCCCACAAGGAACCAGATGCTGACAACAACCAGTGAGTTTGGGCAGGGGGACCTGACCGCAGATGAGTTCACAGCCCCAGCCAACAGCTCGATTTCAGCCTATGAGGCCCTGAGCCAGGGACCCAGCTGACCGGTACCTGGACCCCTAACCCAAGGAAATGGTGAGACAACAAATTTGTGCCATTTTAAGTATTAGGTTTCAGGTGATGCATTATACACCACAGAAAATGAATCCACTCGGTTAGGGCCTTTTAATGATGTATCTTAATGTAAAGCCTCAAAGTCAGTGCTTTGAAAGATGATTGCCTTGGTTTGAAGTATAGGTACACACACAGATACTTCAGTTAACGTCACGATCACTTCTCTGGTTTTGCTGATCAGGTTTCGGCAGGTGTGTGTGTGTGTGTGTGTGTGTGTGTGTGTGTGTGTGTGTGTGAGATAGCCTGCTGCGTATGTGATCCACCACGGTAGCCAGACCCACCTGAGCCCAACACCCCACAGAGGCCCCCCTAAGCCATGTGCAGACGGCCTGGTGCTGGATGGAACCACCCACAACTGTGGCTGTCATCACGGGCATGCGAGGCACACGTCGCTCTTCCATTCCCATTTCCACAAGACGCCAATATTTCTGGCCTTCGCTCCTACAAGAGCGATATTTCCTAAACATTCTTCAAAGTAGACAAAATCTTTTAACTACGGTGGCGTCGTATGGGGGAACCAATACGCAGCACAGGAGTGGCTCTTCCTGAAGCAGAGCGTGCAGTGTGGAGCCCCCCACTGGGCACCTCAGGGGCCCACCCAGGAGCCCAGGGAGGTCACAGGAACCTGCATGAGAAGCACGCCATTGGAGGGAGCTCTGACATCCTCACGGTGGGAGGCCTTCTGGGACGCCCTGGCCTGTCGTGCTGTTGCTGTCCCTGCTACTGCACAGAGCCCAGCACTGCCGTGCGCCCAATACCTGTCTACTGGGGCGCGGCGCCTCTGGTGCATCAGCAAACAGACCAGACACACGCCCTCAAAGTCCATCGCTTTTAAGATGCGCTGAGGGGTGGTCACATGATCACCTGAGCATGTATGATCTATCCCTCCAAGAGAACGTAGGGCTCAAGATGGGGGGGCCCTGAGGATTCAGAGACAGCCTGATGTCTGTTTATTCTTCACTCACTCTTGGCTCTGTGTTCAGATGGCCCCCCTCAAAGAGATTGCTAGTCAAGAGGCGGGAGAGCAAAGATCACATATCGCACCTCCCGCCGGCCTCCTTCGCATAGAAAATGATTTACAGAGTGATGTGCATTAGTAATGTACTCAGTAAATATTTGAACTTAAACACACACACAGTGTTTACTTTTGCAGAAACGGATCAGGGTGGAAACTACCTGACGCCTGCAGAATAAAAATAACAATTGGAAAATTAATAGATTGTGTTTTGTTTGTGTTCTCTTTCCCCACGGCTTTGCTCAGATTATAGTCTCAGCAAATAAAATGGCATTAGGATTTCACAAACCCTTTAGAATTCAGAATTGGTTGTCCTGTGTTCAAAAACACAAAGCCAGATCAGCGAATCATCTTTTGTGTTCCTGCGGAATAACGAAGGTCCAAGTTCTGATCGATCGAGCAGTCCCGGAAAGGGAATCTGAAGCCTGAGCAGTTTTCACGGACCCCGGGAGGCGGTGTCTGTGGGCCCAGGAATATGTCCACAGATTTAAGAGTATGTCTACTGGCCCAAGAGTCCTTATACAGGCCGAGCAACTACTGAAGAAACTGGAAACTTGTTCTCTGAGCAAACATTTCAATTGCAAATTATCCCTGGCAGAAGTAAACTTTTAAAAAATGTTCTAATTTTTTAGGGGCGCCTTGGTGGCTTAGTGGGTTAGGCGTCCAACTTCAGCTCAGGTCATGATCTTGCGGTTCGTGGGTTCGAGCCCCATGTCGGGCTCTGTGCTAACAGCTCAGAGCCCGGAGCCTGTTTCAGATTCTGCGTCTCCTCCTCTCTCTGCCTGCCCCCCCATCATGCTCATACTCTGTCTCTCTCTGTCTCTCAATAATAAATAAATGTTAAAAAAATAAATAAAAAATGTTCTAATTTTTGATTCGATTTATTTATTGAATCTATTTTTAGTTATTATTTTATCCTATTTGTGTATGTTTTATTAGCAAGTGATACATTTTTCCTCCTTAAGATGATCAGTGACCAAGGGGCATCTGGGTGGCTTAGTCGGTTAAGCGTCCGACTTTAGCTCAGGTCATGATCTCGCAGTTCGTGAGTTCGAGCCCCACATCGGGCTCTATGCTGACAGCTCAGAGCCTGGAGCCTGCTTCAGATTCTGTGTCTCCCTCTCTCTCTGCCCCTCCCCTGTTCACACTCAGTGTCTCTCTCTCTCTCTCAAAAATAAATAAACATCAAAAAAAAAAAAAAAAGATCAGTGACCAAATGACACAACTTAAACTCTAGGCCTCTTGACACGGGGGGTTTAGGGAACTTATTTAAGAAATGTATGGGTGGGGGGTGCACCTGGGTGGCTCAGTCAGTTAAGCGTTTGGCTTTGGCCAGGTCATGGTCTCACGGTTTGTGAGTTCGAGCCCTGCATCGGGCTCTCTGCTATCAGCACAGAGCCCACTTAGGATCCTCTGTACACCCCCCCACCCCACCCCTTCCCTGCTCACGTGCTTTCTCTCTCTCTCTCAAAAATAATAAATAAAAAAAAATTTAAAAGAAAAAAAAAAGAAATGTATTGGGCCAGGGTGCCTGGGCAGCTCAGTTGGTTGAGTGTCTGACTCGACTTTGGTGCAGGTCATGCTCTTGTGGTCATGGGATTGAGCCCTGTGTAGGGCTCTGTGCTAAGCATGGAATCTGCTTGGGATTCTCTCTCCTTCCTCCTCTGTCCCTCCTCTGCTTGTGCACACACACACACACACACACACACACACACTCTCTTTCTCTCTCTCAAAAAATACTACAGCTCTTAAAAAAAAAAAGAAACAAATTGGGCAGAGAGAACCAAATTTAATGCTTGCTTTCAATGCATAAATATTTCTTTCCTTGTGAGACTATCAACAAACACTGAAACTTTACTCTGTGCCTAGATTAGTGCCTTACTGAGGAAGAACTTAATGAATGTTGGCAATTATTATTTTACTGGAATCTTATCCACAATCTTACACAATTTAATTGAGCCTGGCAGGTCAATCCAAACTTCAAAACTGTAAGATTTTGTAGCACAAGTTTAAACAGGTTGTGTATTCTCAATCTGATTAAGCAGTCCTTCTATGGTAATTAGCCTTGTTGCTTCTCTCAATTAGACACCAACTTGCATTCAGTTCTATCAATTGCTCGAGTGCCTATTTACGCTGGGTCTTGAGTTAACCATGGTGACTAGCTCAGTTCTTCACCATTTTAAATTAGTGAATGTTTCATGTGAATCTGGGAGATAAGCTTATTATACCAGTTTTTCTCGATTTCTACCGAATCTCTGCTCGGCTTTGTTTTGAAAATGCTGGCGATTCATCCCGAGTAAATACTGACATTCAGGGCTTGCATCTCTGTCTGTGAGGTACACCTGGACCAGTGGGTCCTTCACTTCCTTCCTGGGGGAGGGCAGGGCCCTCTACAATCAATGGTACCTCCATATACCATCAGCATTGGGTACAAAAGCACAGAATGGCTGAATGACAAATTAGACCTTATGCGTCGGGGTCAAGTGTTGAGAGAGAACCCTATGATTTCTAAAAGTGGGGAATTAATTACAAATTGATCCAAATTACCGGTCAAAAAGCTGTGGCGAGCCTTCCCTTCTTAACAGATTTCTGTACCTTCGTCTAAAAAATGCAGGTGTCAAAATTTTGTGTTGCCGATCAATTTGGTCTTTAAATAATAATTCCAGTGACATTTGTGTTATTGCTTAGCAGGGCAAAAGAGTGTTCCGCCCCCACTCCGAAGGAGTGAAGATCAAATAATCAAACATCTAGTGTCAGAACCATCCCACTATGTGTCAGGCTGGGTGTTTGCAGACATCACTTGACTTTCTATATCTTAACTCTGTGCAGTCTGATTATGATGTCAATTTTGTACATCAGTTCAGAGAAGGTGAGGTAAGGTGCCCGAAGTCCCTTGGGCAGCAAGTGACACAGCCAGCTTCTAGACACAGCTGTCTACCGCATTTCTAAAAATTAAATTATGACCCCCTTCACTTAGGACATAGCTTTGTAGATCTCTCCATTAATGTGTGACTTTCTAATGGCATTTCATTCTGACCTCGGATTGCCCTAAATAATCCATTTCCTTGGGCAGAATTGGCTGACACCTGCACATTCCTGGAAAGAACTGCCTGTGTATTCTAGAAAAGCTACAGCTAATGAGGATGAATTTGTGTGTGCCCCCAATAAAGCAAGAAGGGCGACAGAGACAGTGAAAATAATGTGTGAGCATAGATGGATGGGACCAGTTGGGGGGAAGAAGGGCTGGGTTTGCGGAGGGGAGGGCAGAGAGTAAGGTGAGAGGTAGTATGCTGCGGGTGTCAGAGAAGCTTTGTTAGGGGACAGAAAAGGCTGAAGGAAGAGTCCATCCAGGCCTCTGAGCCTGGGGCTTCCACAGGACGGATGTGGATGGAACCGCAGTGTGTTTGATGTTGCATGTTCTATGTGGGTAACACCTCCCCCCTGCACCCTGCCCGGCTTCCTGGGAGCAGAGTCCTGGCAAGAAGACAAAACAGTTCGGCGAGCCCAAACCTGCACGGAATGTAGGTGCACCGGTGCCTCATCCTGCCCCTACCTCTGGTACAATTCTGCGCTCTCATCTGGAGAGTCCCACATGGGTATCATTGGACATCCGTTTTGCTCTTTACTTTCTCCAGGTGGAGACTTGCTTTTCTCACTGTTGCTGTAACATTTATCACAACTTCAGCTGTTCTCCAGACAGGCTCAGATATGGCCCCTCAGGTTTCCCTTAAAATAATACAAAGGGGCGCCTGGGTGGCTCAATCGGTTAAGCTTCTGGCTTTTTGATCTTGGCTCAGGTCATGATCTCATGGTTTGCCAAGTTCGAGCCCCTGCATCGGGCTCTCCGCTGGCAGTGTGGACCCCGCTTGGGATTCTCTCTCCCTCTCTCTCTGACCCTCCCACACGCGCGCTCTCTCTCTCTCAAAATAAATAAATAAACTTTTAAAAAACTTAGGAAAAAACCACTTGCCAGAGAGTTTTGGTAGGTTGGGGAAAGAGTCACACAACCAAGTCCAGATGGTGTGGAACAGCAAGAATTAATGGTCTGAACTGAAGTGAGCCATGATTTAAAACTTTACTAAATCATTATCAGTTCTTCTAAGAAGTCAAAAACGATTAATATGAAGATCTCAAATTAAGGATTTATTCTGAAGTGATTCTAAAGCTGGCACAGAATAATAGGTCTTAGGCCATTACATAATTTTCAAGTGGAAGGATGGAAACAATCAGAGCCTACACTCATAGCTGAAGCATCACTAAAATTATTCTGATGGGACACAAAACAGGTACGACCTGTTTTACAGCTCTGGGATAAAGGCATTTTTGTTTAAATAATACTTGGCCAAAAAATTTTAAAAAGAAGAAAAACTATAGGGGAGAGGGACAAAGGAGACAACGAACAAAGGCGACACAGGGAGTCAATGGTCTGAATTGAGCTGGAATATTCTGGCAGGGCAGCAAAAGGTTTGTCCAGAGCAAAGTCAAGGCCAGGCTGATAGAGGAACACTGGCCTGCAGGACCCAGCCCTCCCAACACTGGCTTCTGCCCGGGATGCTGTCACTCTGTGGGGCCCTATGTGTCCCCTGGAGTCCCATCCACACCTGCCCCGTCTCTTACCATCCTCTTTGGTCCGAGTGAAGATCTGCTCACTTCTGACGCCGTCCCCCGCACGGGTGAAGGCCAGCACCTGGATGCTGTAGTTGGTATATTTCTCCAGCCCGTCCAGCTCTAGAGAAGGCTGCGTCGTGGTGACGTTTTTAATCTCGCCCAGCTCTGGAGGACAAGAGAACAGGATCCGGTGACTGGCTGTGGGCGTGCCGTGCTCACTGGCCAGCCCTGGGGCTCGCCCTCTAGCTGCCACACCCTGAGATGGCTCAGAGGGACCGTGCACAGCCTGCACACGGCACCGACACTCATTCATGTGCAACTGCCACGGAACACGGCAGAACATCAGTCTGGAAAACGGAGCAGGTCACTCCAAGTGTTACCACCCAACCCGACGGCCGGGGCCAGCAGCCAATCAAGCGTGCCCCCCCCACTCAACCCGGGGAGCTTGGGGCTGCTCACTCTGCTAAGTTTATTCACTTATTTTGAGAGAGACAGACACGGCACGATTTGGGGAGGGGCAGAGAAAGAGGGACAGAGAGAGAGATTCCCAAGCAGGCTTTGTGCTGCCAGCGCAGAGCCTGATGTGGGTCTCGAACCCATGAAACCGCAAGATCATGACCTGAGCCGAAACCAAGAGTTGGATGCTAAACGGACCCAGTCACCCTGGCGCCCCCTGCAGGTGCATTTCTAACTGCTCATCAAAAAACTTCTGCGAGTCAGGGGCGCCTGGGTGCTCAATCTGTTAAGCATCTGACTCTTGGTTTCGGCTCAGGCCCTGATCTCACGGTTTCTGAGATCGAATCCCCACATCAGGCTCCGTGCTGACAGTGCAGGACCTGCTTGAGAATTCTCTCTCTCCCTCTCTCTCTCAAAATAAATAAAGTTAAAAAATACATTTAAAAAAACTTCTGCAAGTCGAGTTTTGTCTTTTGTTTAACAAACAAATCGTACTTTAACGTACATGTATTTTTAAGTACCTAACTTCTCAGGTGTCTGAGCTGAGATGAGGTGGCTCAGGAAACGGCTCCTCTTCCCTGGAGTGAACCCCCGCCGCTGCCCCCCACCCCCCGAGCTTCTTTGCCAAAGTGACACGCTGATGTGTCAGAAACTTGGCGTCAGCTAAAAATGCTTCATTTTCTGGAGTGGGATCAGCTAATAATACTCAGAGAGGGAACGTTTTGCTCTCCCTTCTTAGGCGTATCAGACAGGGCAATTTGAGAAAACTTACAATGATGCGTTAAGTACCTCCACGGGTGTTCTAGGTTCTGAAATGAGCCACCTACGGAGCAGCTGGTGCAGGAGAGAGAGGCTTGAGGACCACTCACCCCCGGGCACAGCCAGCTGTGGAGGATGGGCACTGCCTGCGAGCCTGGGCCCCCCAGTTAGTAAGAGGACGGGCGGAGCACAGGTCCAGGAGGGACTGTTCGTTGGGTGGCTGGCCGTAGCCAAGGCCACCTGTGCACCTGTGCTTACAGTCGACAAGCAGTAGGACCCACTTACGGGCCAGCGCTGTTCTGGCTTCAGATGCTAACTCATTTAGCCAGCACACCAATCGTGTTGTTGGCCTGCATGTTACAGGCGAGGAAACCACAGCAGGGAGGTACCTTGCCTAAGGTCACGGAGCCTAGCAGAGCGGCCGAGAGCATGGGCCGTGGAGCCACAGTGCACGGCCTCAGGTCCACAGACCACGGTCTCCGTGCTCTGCGGTGGTCACTCAGTGAAAAACATCATGTCGGTCAGATTATTGAGCTCTCCACCAGCGTGGCTTTCTCTTCCCGCCCTCCTGTCCTTCTCACACGTCTCACAGAAGGCCACCTAGTAATTAACAGCCACGTATTCTGTGATTATGAAGACCACAGAGTGTCTTCTTGTCTCTTTGGTGTTTGTCACTCAAAGGATCAAGGTTGAGCTGGACACAGGAGAAAAGCTGAATCTAAAATAGTCATGGGGTGGCCAAGGCTTGTCACGCACGTGCTGGGGCCTTTGCATGGGGGGAGGGCTGTGGGGGATGTGAGGGATGTTGGGTCACAGACCCAGCTGCAGACCTGGACACGAGCCAGAGGCCTTGAGCAGACTGTGGGCCAGCTCTCTGGCAGGATGCTTTCCTGGGGGAGAAAGTGGGCAAGGAGGGGGGTCCCCAGGAGGGGTCTTTGGCCGGGTGTCTTCTGGGGAGGTCAGCAGTGTATGCAGACCTTTTGGGGCCACGATTTGGAAGCCTCAAGAGATGGCTTACAAAGGTAAAAAGATATTTGCTCGTGCGTGGGGTTGCCGCACATTCAGAGAGTGGACAACTGTCAGGCCAGAAGGGTGAGGAAGTCTCCCCCCCGAAGGAAGGTTCTGCCTGGCGACCACCATGGCTCTTCATACTGTCCTATGCACTCGCAATGTTCATTTTCCTAAACATATCTAATAGGGGCAGTAGGATGAGGATAAACACTTCAATGCTAATGGGAAAAACATTAAGTATAGATGTCATCAAGATCTTTTCAGATTTAGGAATTTCTATGCTGTGCCAAGGATCTCTCTCTCTCTCTCTCTCTCTCTCTCTCACACACACACACACACACACACACACACGCCAGGAAAATGGGGTTTCACAGGGCTGCGTGCCAGCAGCCAGTTATGAGACCTTGTCTAAATTATTTAACCCCTGGGGTCTCTGGGTTTTTGCTTTTGTTTTTTTGCAGTTGTTATCTTTAAGAAGGACCCGGGAGTCTCTCCCTGGTGGAGAAAGCAGGCTGCAGTCATTTGCTGCGAGAGACAGAGGTGCTGATTCATCAGTGCGGCTCCTGGATGAGAGACAGTGATGGGGAAGAGGGCGGCTAAGAGGGACAAGGTGGAGGGGGTCGCCCCCATCTTTTTGAAGCAATAGTTAAAACAGAAGAATTCCATCGCTCAAGAAGCATGAGACAGATCAGAATGAACACTTGGATGTTTACTCGTATTGGGGTTCATACTGCTTTGAGGAACTGATGTATTCATGAACCAGGAATGTGACTGCGGTCAGAACCCCAGTTCAAGATCACCCCCCAGACCTTCCTAATATGTGCCACACGTGCACCTCACTCTCGATGACCGAAGGGGAAGGGCCTGGTCCTGCCTGGCAGACACTTGATCTTTAGTGGAGCTGCAGAAACTAAGGAGGACAATTATGACAAAAAGCCCAATCAAAACGGCATGCTTCATTTGCCATTCTTTTGAGCCCTTGTACTTTTTTTTTTAAGGCTTAAGGAGGATTTCTATCATCTACCTTTTACAGCCTCAGTAAGGTTATTAAAAAACAAACAGGAACTGAAGAATAACGCTCAGGTGAAATCATGACTAAAATAACATGAAATAAATACATGAAATGAATTTAGAGGTATCATTTCTACTCTAACATTTTTTTCACTTTCTGTTGGAAAACAAACTGTTTTATGTATCGATGCCCTCCCTCGTTCTCAAAGGGTTTTAAGACAAAAAACGGGGGTGGGAATAACGTTTCTGAAGTGCCGTGAACTGGCCGACCATCGACGCTAACAGCCGGATGGCACCTAAATGCCGCCTCGCTTCAGAATCCACGGTGCTGTCTGGGGGAAAGACGGAAGAGACGACAAGCGGTTCGGATTCAGACGGAAACGGGACTTCGGCGTGCACAAGTTTTCTAGCAATCTCAGATGAACGGCTTTGTGAGGTCTTGCAAAGTACTGAGCTTTCAGATGATAAGACACTCGGAAATTTCACCAACGTGGTGTGTGGCTCGCCTGTCCTATCAGATATATTAACCAGCTTTATCTGATCACGTTAACAATAACAAATGCTTTTCTGATGTACATATTTGAAAGTATTCGGGGCAATTGCTACTCACAGTGCTAGTGACAACCTGGGTCTGCCAGTCTGCGAGTGTGTGTGCCTATGAGTGTGTAGATGTATGTGTGAGTCTGTGTGCGTGAGTGTGTGGGGGTGCGTGCGAGTGTGGCTGTGGGGGTGTGGGTGAGTGGGTCCAGTCCTTTACACAGTCACGATGTCTCACGTCCGTGGGAGCCTCGGGCCGCAGCCTGAGAAGTTTTTGCAGAAGTATCAGTGATCCTGTGGAATCACCTGCTAATTCATAAATGTCACTTCTTATAAGCAGCAGGTAAGGAGTGAGTGTTCGTAGCAGGTTTATGTCTCTAAGGGTTTCTTTCTCATCTTTCGGAGATTAAGTGTAGAACTCCTACATTAGGCATTAAGCACATCGCTTTGATCTGAATACCGTGAGCCAACGTATCTTTAGGAACCGTATGCATTTCTAAGCAGTCTTTACTTAAAGCCTTTCATGTTTTTGAATATTCAAGTATTTAACGCTTAGAAGCGTCAAGTCAAAAGAACCCTCTTCACCACATTACCCTTCGTAGAGCTAAGGTGTTAATAGGCAATATTAGCGAATAGGAGCGATGTGTGAAAATACGGATGAGTCGTCACCACCGGGTTCTGGAAAACATTTCCAACAGGAAGAACAACAAAATCATTTCAGTGTCACGTTGCCTTTAGGGGAGTGCGCTCAGGGGTTCTAGCTTCACGTCATTCAAAAGGAGAACGAGAAACCACAACAACAATATACGATGATATAGTATGACACTGTCAACAAAATAGATACTTTTTACAAATATTTTTGCTCTACACTTTACCTCTATGGGATTTTAAAAGAGCTCTTTTGGGGGACAAGAGGGTGAAGTTGTCAAAGAATCATTTACGTAGTTCTGTCCCTCTGTGGAGGATGGCTGTGCATTACCGGGCTTGTGGTTCTATGTTCACTAGATTCTTCTGGGCTCACTGGTCTAGCACGAGGCCAGCACAGAGTAGATACTCAGTGTGCCTGCCTCGGATGGAGCAGGTGAATCCTTACTGAGCCCTGAGAAGCAGGTCTGATGAAGACATAAATAACTAAGGCTCCCCAAACTGCTATTTACTTAGCTTATTTATTAACATGTCTTCCTTCCTGCACTGTGGCATCAATATTAGAGCCCCCTGCGGCCTCTGAGGCCCTGTGTGCTCTGTTTAACTGGGTGGGGACAGCCACCTGCTTGGCAGAGCAGACTCGAGATATATCTGGGGGCTCTGGCTATGTTTGCCCAAACTCAGAGGCAAGCACGCACCAGGAGGCCACATGCAGTCAGAGGGGTTCAAAGAAGCCCCACACAAGGGGAGAGGCACCCCCCTGCCCTGGGACGGGAGGTGCAGGAGGAGGCTGAGACTGGACTGAAGGGGAGGGTGGGAGCGTGGGCCACACGGTCTTGGGATGCAGGCCTTAGTAGCTTCCCCGTGAGGGCTGTGGTACAGGTGTGTGTCTATCCCGCTCACGGAGAGGCGCTCAGTCTGGTTCAGCAACACCCACCCTCTGAAAGCAGGCACACCGAGAGGTACTCTCCCCAAGAAAGTTCTGGGCCCAGCCTCGCCTCTATCTGAGCAGGCTCTCATTCAGAGTCTTGCCCAAACCAACAGAAGGATTTTGTCCTGTCACTTGGAAGAAAAATAAAAACAAGCACAGAGAAACAAGAAGAACGACAGAAGAGAAACGGGAGGTGGGGAAGGAGAAGGGGAAAAAGACAGAAGGAGGTTTGGGATTAAATGGCTCCTCGTGAGGAATATTCCGGCATTCCTCCTGAGCCCTCTCCTGGGTCAGCTACAGGCACTTAAGAAGTTTCCCTGCTGAGCTCTATTGGGAATTTGGAAGAGGTCAGCCTTTTAGGATACACGTCACGTAGAACTTTCCAGATACAAATCAACATCTTGGTGCTGCATGTGGAGGCGGGGGCTTGGCATAGATACTCATCTAGGAAAATGCCTCCGTGCCTAGAGTCCCCAAATGCCACCCACTCCGTTACCTCACATCACTTTTTGAGGAGACGTGATGTTTTAAACAGCTGTGCACACCTGTGAGCGCATCAGAGGAGAGGCAAGAACAGGACGCCAGGGGGAAGGCAGACTGTGTCCACTGATAAAGATGTGCCCTCCGTAGCCTGTATCCCACATTAGGAGGAGGGCCTGCTAATCCCAGCACACATCCTTTGGGGGCAAACTCAACAGCTCTTTTAGCCCTCTTACCTCCGTCCATCAGGTTGGCCCAGTAAATGACTCTGAACCCCTGGAGAATTCCATTCAAGGCTTCCTTGGAAAGTGTGGACCAGGATATTGATATGCTTTCTGGTGATGTTGCTATGGCTTGGACATTTTCAGGGGGGTAACTGGGCACTGAAATTAAACAATTAGAATCTGTAACAACCATGGGAGGTTTAACTGGCAAAGCAATACCGAATAAGCAACATTAGTTTAACACTGCAACGTGCAAGGAAAAGAAAAAAATCGCACTCAACCCACAAAATTAAGGAAAAAAAGCCCCGAGTACCACTACCCTATGCAAATATTATAACTCCGTAAAATGTAACATAATATGAGTCTATGTCCTAACATACTTCCATAGTCTCCCTTTCTGAGTTAATGGCTTCACTTTGAAGGAGGCTGGACTGGGACTGGGGAATGGGGAATGCTTCTGATATTACTGCATGAGTAAAACACCATAGCTTGTCCGATTTATTTCCCCAACACTCTTGTAAGTGACCCTCTGTATTTAGATGCATCTGGCATGTAAAGTGGAAGCCTAGCTCTTGGCAAGTGCTACAGTGCAGACATGTAGTCATATAGCTTATTCACTGTCCCCCTCCTCCCAGGCCAGACTCCCCTTTCAAAAGTATAATATTTTGTCAGAGGAAAGAGGGAGAATGGATTAAGACAGAGGCCGGAAGGATGTCTGAGGTCTTGTTTTCTTCACATTGAGTTTATGCAAAGCTTAAATGGCCTGGCTGGGAGAAGGGACAAAGTATCAACAGAAACACACACATCGGTGCACCATGAGCATAGAAGTGAAAACCAAAAGGCATACGTAACCATGATTGCAAAGACCATGGAGTTGGAAAGAAAAATCCCGGTTTTAGGGTTCCTGGTTTTGTAAGACTTCTCTCCCTGTAAAAATGGTCGGAAGTTATGGACGCAAGTCCCCAGCGTGCGAAGTTGCCGCCTTAAAAATCTACACATAGTGTGACAATGAACCCCATGCCTTATCTCTGCCCCTAACCTTGGGCCTCTGGACACCGTTCTCTATTGCTTTTCAAGCACGACTGGAAGGCATGGGAGAAGGGTGAAGTAACTCCTCATGGTCACTAGGGGGTGCTCGGTCACCGTGAGATTTGCTCCAGGACCCTGCTCATTCCTTTCTCTGGTGCAGAGCAGTTGAAAATAGAAAGCAATCCAAAATAATAATAATAATAATAATAATAATAATAATAATAATAATAATAATATAATAAGAAGAAAAATAAGAAAAGAAAGAAAAATCCCCTTTAACATTGATTTGGAAGAAATTCTTAGAAAATCAGATTTCTACGTCCTAGTCGGTCCTAGGGAGAGCCTTGGATGCACTCGGGAAAAGCCCAATTCTCCTGCTTGGAATGATTGAGATGCTGGAGAAGAACAGATTTGGGCTCTGCAGTCAAGGGTGAGACCCAGTCCCTGCAGCCGGTGAGTGAATTAAGGCAAGTTTCCCTGGAACCCCCAGTCCCCGGCCCGGGCCTGGCACCTTTGTCACGGCAGAGCCAGCAGGAGCCAGGCTGCCGGGGGCCAGAGTGGCCACCAGACCAGAGCAGACGCTTGAGGAAGGAAAGGCCCGAGCGGCCGCCTCCAGAACCTACCATCCTCGAGGGTGGTGGTGATGATTTCCTGAGAAGAAGGTCCCGTCCCGGCCCGGTTGCAGGCCTGCACTACCAGGCCGTACTGGGTGAACTTATTGAGGTTGTCCAGGGTGTAAATCTCACTGTCCCCAGTGGTGTCGATACTGATAATGTTGAATTGGAAGTTGCCCCCGGTGCTGTACTCGCGGTAACCTATCTGGTAGCCACGGATAATCCCATTTTGCAAATGTTTCTTGGGAGCCTGAAGAGGAGAAGAAAAGAACGCACTAAGGAAAACTTGAGAAGGACAGGAGGGAAGCCCACACCCACCCGCCTCTTAGGGAAGCGGAATACAGTCGGACGGCCATGGCGATGAAGGTAGGAGGTGTCCTAACAGGAGTCGAGACAGGGATGTTTGCAGTGAGCTCATGTGCAGCCGCCCTTGGCCGCGTACTCCTCCTCGGGGGTCGGAAACACCACGTACGCATGTGGTGCCCCAGGTCCACCAGCCATCACACGGGGACACCAATCTTCACACCTTCACCCAGCAAAATCTACTGAGTAAGAGCTGCTCTGACAGGGAGCAGAAATGATTTTTTGTTTTATTTTATTAAAAAATTTTTTTTGAATGTTTATTTATTTTTGAGAGAGAGAGAGAGAGAGAGAGAGAGAGAGAGAGAGAGAGAGAGCAGGGGAGGGGCAGAGAGAGAGGGAGACACAGAATCTGAAGCAGGCTCCAGGCTCTGAGCTGTCATCACAGAGCCCGACGCGGGGCTCCAACTCACAAACCGTGAGATCGTGACCTGAGCCAGAGTCGAACCCCTAACCGACTGAGCCCCCTAGGTGCCCCCAGAAATGAGTTGTTAAAACAAGGTCGCTGCCCTCGTGGAGCTTCCACTTTAATGGAATGTTCCAGAATAAAGGTGTTTCCAGCTGAGAGCTGCATGTGAAGGGGGTCCACCAATGACAAGAAGGCAGCCTTCTTTCCTTAAGGCACAAATCGTTTTGGAATCATTTCATAGGGATGTAACCTGGGCAGGGGTGAGGCTATAGTTGGCTAGTCTCTGCTAATGACAGAGGGTCTGCTGAGTTGAAGACAGAACATGTTAGCCAACATCTTGGATTTTTAAAAGAAGCCAAACTCTTTACAATTATAAGAGCAACACAACAGTGATTTTGCAGGGAGGTTTTGCAGACTTTCAGGCAGTCAAGAGATACTTACTTGTGTGCAAGTGTACATATATGAGTATTTGTATTATGTCTGCGTGTGCATTATGTGTGAACCCAAGTGTGTATGTGAGTGTATGTGCAAGTGTGTATGTGTATTTGTGCTATGTCTGTGTGTGAGTACATGTGTGTTTGCATACGAGTGTGTGCAACTGTGTATGTGTGCATATTTGTGTTTTGTCTGGTGTGCGTGTGAGTATCTGTGTGTCTGTATTTCACTACAAACCGTGGGCTTAGAGCCCTCAGGAGCATGAGGACTTTCTCTGTCCCCCAAGTGCTGACAATCCAATTGGAGAGAGGGAGTAAACACTTAGGAAACCAGAGAGACTCTCAAGTGTCGAGTGTCCGGCCCTGGATGCGAAGGCCAGCAGGCGTCCAGAAAGCGGTGAACTCGGAGCGGTTGGAAGGGGCCGCTCCCCGTGGACTTGGAAGGGTGGCCAGGGCTCGGGCCTGGGAGGTGAGGACATACTGCCAGGTGCCTGCAGAAAGCGGCTGGGAGAGGCAGGGTGGCCGCACAGGGCAGCCAGGAATGGTGGCTAGGGAGCAGATGGGGCGGGGCTGGCTGGTGAGCTAGTCCTTCATCAAGGGCAAAGCGCGAGGCAGCAGCATCCACACAGGGAGAAGGCAGAAGGAGGTTCTGGGCAGCATTAATGAACTTCAGCAAATATTGATGAATTGCCTAATAGGCACCCTCCCAGTGGGATTAGATACCACCGGTTACGTTGGAGTGTTAGTCTGAGCTATAGAGGAGCAGTAAAATCACATCTTTTAAAGCAAGTTTCCTCATATTTGGTTTTCTTGGATTGCAGCTGTCTTCCTCAACAAGCAGTCTGATTTCAGGCAAATACGTAGATCCGACAGAGATCGACGAAACAGGCATGTAAACCAGTGCGTTCATAGTCAAGTCGGCACCGTTGGATCCTGACGAGAGATCTTTTTTATACGCACAGCTCTATGCAATCTTGTTTTTCCAGTGATGAGCTATGACCTTTCACTTTGTATGAAATCAGATCCAAAGATTTTAGATTTTGAGAATTTGATGACATGGAAATTGTTTTACCACAACCCCTGAGTGGCATTTATATCATTTCATTAATTAATGAAATTAATCTCCCTGCAAGAGTCATCTCTAAGTCAAATTTAAAACAGGTATTTCTTTTATTTCATGTAGTTTTTAAGTGTTAAATACAGCATGGGGCGTCTGGGTGGTTCAGTTGGTTAAATGTCTGACTTCGGCTCAGGTCATGATCTCACGGCTCGTGAGTTAGAGCCCCGCGTTGGGCTCTGTGCAGAGAGCTCGGAGCCTGGAGCCTGCTTCTGGTTCTGTGTCTCCCTTTCTCTCTCTGCTCCTTCCCTGCTCATGCTCTCTCTCTCTCAAAAATAAATAAACCTTAAAAAATTTTTAATGTTAAATACAGTGACCCAAATATAAATGATATATATTTTTTAAGATTAGGTTTAGACTCATTAAATATTCTAATTTTTCAAGTGACTCACTGTGTAGGTTTAAGACCCCCTCAGACACTAGGTCAGGATCCCAATACGGTGGTTACGCATCGGATCAAGAAGCGAGAGAAGGGAATAAAGGCAATTTCCATCAGAATATGTTTACACAGCACGGCAACCAATTTAGCTAAACCTTCCAGAAGTAGAGGAACCTGCTTGCTGACTTTTAGCTCCTTGGGTTTGGGAGATTAATCATGCCTGTGATCTGGCTGCATGGGTAGGGTGGAGAAATCTTCCTTTTTTCCCTCCCATGGGTAAGAGTACATTCTAACTAGCATAATTATGCTAGACATTTTTAAATCAAAGAAACATTTAACAAATCACATGAAGAGAAAGCATTGCTTGCATGCGCAAAAACAAGACAAAATTCTAACTATATCAGGCAGAGTTTATGTTTTATCATTATTTTGTATGCTGAGCAGTCAGATTTCAACTTAGGGATGTGTTTACATGAAAGAAATCCTTGGAAACACTGAAAAACTCTTACCTTTTTACAAATCCATAGAAACAGGATTTTTGTACATTCAGTATAGGAAATGTTAGGGACTGTGGTGCGCATTCCAAAGTGTTTTGAAAGTGACCCTGGAGATTCTCTCTGATTTGAATGGGCAACAGGCCAGTGGGGACAGGGGGTGTGGAACAGTGGTGGCCCCTGAATCCATTTGTCTGGCAATGAGCTTCACATCATCCCAAGGCAAGTTAGTACATAATACCCTTTACTTTCAAGTTTGTTTGCAATGATGCTTTAAACATCTGAGCCTTGGAGCATGTGTTGACCTGGGATAAAGGTAGATGTATGTAAAGAAGAAATCCTAATGTGGAAGATGGTTTCAGAACCATCAACCAGTTTGATGTTAAATAGCATCAAATTGTGATCGAAAAAAAAGTTTTCATTTGTTTAATGAAACTAAATGAATGGAGTTAACGGTGGAAGAAAGGAAAAAGAGGAAATCAGGTAGAGATCTTGAATCTGGGTTGCCGGTTACTGAAGAAGGCAAATTTCCTAAGAAACCACTTCGATCATGCCCCTTCTCTCCAAATCTCAGCTGTACCTGTAGTTGAGATTTAACAAGGATGTTTCTGGACGTTCCCTGATGACCTAGGGTTCTCTCGGGCTGCTGAACAAGCACGGAAGTTCGAACTCTCTTGCATTTTCCCATCTCATGAGCCTCTCCCTGCTGCTCCCCCGCATCAGAGACTACTCCTCTCCCTTCTCTGTCAAAACCCAACTCATTCTCCACCGCCAGCTCATCGGTTTCCTTCGACTGCCTCCATCCACGTTCTCTGTCCTTCAGCCTCTGGTTCTCTCTCCTTCAGCCATCGGCTCAGCAAGAACTGATCACTTCCATCCCCTCCTGCGGCCACCGGTCCGTATCGAATGTTGGTTTCCAAGGACTTGAATGCAAGCTCCAAGCGCACAAGGATTCCCACAAGCATGCCTGAAATCTCACCCACTCACTCGTCTAAAACGGAACTTCAGCACAGGGGACATTCTCAGAAAATGTTACGGTAGGTGCAGAAGAGAAGGGTTTTGAGCACAGATGAGGCTCAACAAAAGTGACGGGTAGGAATGACCTCAGTTGCAGGGTTATAATCTGACTGGGTCCAGGGCTAATGGGAAAGGCTTAAAGATGGACGAGATGCCCGGAATCAGGAATCACGATACAGGCCTGATCAGAGGCCTGGATGAGCCAGTACGGAAGAAGGTCTCAGGAGCACCGTGCAACTTAGATTCAAGCTGAGAGCTGGCTTCCACGTGGTCACTTAGTGTGGCAGCTCACGCATCAGGATGAGAGATCCAGGAAGGATTTGGAAGGGTCCGGCTTCATTTTCCAGGCCCCGTTAAGGCAGCAAATAGCATTCAAAGAACCAACTTATTTGGACAAAGTGATCTTTTTATTTTCCTTCTTAAAACAGGTATTCCAGAAAGTTTGCTCACTTCCTTAGCCAGCTGATGGGCTACATGTTTTCATAACAAGGATCACTTGAGGCGCCTGGGTGGCTCAGTTGGTTAAGTGGCTGATTTCAGCTCAGGTCATGATTTCACGGTCCATGGGTTTGAGCCCTGAGTTGGGCTCTCTGCACTCAGAGCCTGGAGCTCCCTTTCTCTCTCTGCTCTTCCCCCACTTGTGTTTTTTTCTCTTTCTCTCAAAAACAAACAAATAAATAAATAAGAACATTAAAAAATATACAATAAGGATCACTTAAGGCAGACTCACAGATTTAGAGCAAACCTCACCTGCCAACCAGTCCTCTTAATACATATTAAGGAAGATTCTGGAGAGTAAGTGAATGGAAAAATGAAGAAAAAAAGAACAAAGGAAGGAAGTCTAAAGTGGAGGAGGGCCCCCTTTACTCTATATTGTAGAATTCAACATTCTGAGTCCCTTTCCGCACTGGAAGATGTTGTTATTTACAGACGGCTCTGATTTACGGGGGGTTCTGTTCCTACCTTCTCTCAAACCCCTCAGAGTGTGCTACAGTTCCACGAGAAGCCCTTCTCTATTCACTATTGCGTTTCTCATGTAGGGGTTAATTATTTTTCCACGTTGAATACTACTCTTCCTTTCATTTGCCTTTGGATCCAGTAATGAGCCCGGTTTCTTTCCATGTGCCTCATTTATCTGCCATCTGGGGTACTCTGTCCCCTTTCTGGCCCTGGCATTTTCTTCCTCCTTTAGTCTCCCTAAACAGCCTTCTTTCATCCTTCTAGGCGCCCTTTCTCCAGCCTCCGATCCCCCCCTGCCAACCCCCACTTCCTTTAAGAAACTGTCTCTTTTGATCTCCATGACAACAGTAGCACCTTGTCAATGGATCTGTGTGGTTTTGCAAGTGCCAGTATTTTATGCATTCATCCAAATCAGCCTGGGAGCCGCAGTGGCAGATGTAGAGGTCTTTAAAAAGTTGGTAAAAACAGGGATGTGCAAATGCTCACAGCACCATCAAGGACGTGAGTGATGAGAACAGGCATCTCTTCTTTAGAAAACCACTAGCCGGGGCCTGTTTCTGGCACGCTCCCCTCCCCCTTCCCACCACAGGTGAATGGACTCTGCTCACTGCCAGGATTCACCTGCCGGCCAACCACGAGAGCTAAACCCTCTACCGCAGATTTCTGCATTCCAGGAACACCACATTGCTCAGGCATGTTGAGTAACTCAGGTGAAAAATGAACCGCAAATTTTCCTTTTAGATTGCTCCAAATTCACTTAAAATGAAACCTGTCCTCATTTCCCTTTATTACAGGGGTGGCGGTCTGTCTTTTCTCATGTTTGTTCATGTTATCCCTCCAGCCCCCTTCCCTGCTCCCCACCATAAATAGCAGCTACTCAGTAAGCTTGCGCAGTGAACGGATGCATTAAATAGAGCAGTACGGGCTGGTGCCTCTCCCATACAAGTGGACACCTGCAAATGAATCCGTGATTAAAGCAGAGCACTGTGCTTGTGGTGCCCAAGGTTGGCACTGGGTAGCGTGGAAGGGAAAAGAGAGAGGTGCCTTTTCCCATTGTGGGCAAAAAGGTTCCCGAGAAGGAACACTTCACCTGAGCCTAGAGGAAGACCGGCCGTTGCTGGAATGCAGTCGACCTTCCCTGCTGCACCCAGGCGAGATCACAACACATGACCCCGGAAGGAATACCTCCGAGGGACCCTTCAGGAGGGATCTGTGATGACTGTGGGGGTAGGGATGTCTGGAGTGGGGAGAAAGCTAGGGAATCCCCTCTGAATCAGAAACCCGCTGAGGTGGTGATCTGTGTTTTCACAAGCCCTTCAGGGCATCCTGATGTATGCTCAAGGCTGAGAACCACTGTTGTTGTCTTGGGGAGTCTTTACAGAGTTGAATATTGGCCTTGCTTGGGATGGACAATGTAGTTAAACAACCACTGATTCCTCAAATTTCAGGTCACTAATAACCCATTTTCCTGGTCTCTCTGTGGAACCAAAGGGAACACAAGCAAATAATGACTGTCAGACCTTCACAGTCCCGTGAGTGGCACAGTGGGGAAGGGGCTCTGCTTCACATGCGGCCTCAGTTGGAGGGGGACCACGCCTTGCTGCACAGACCCCTGGCTGAGCAGCCGCTCTGAGTAAATGGACGGTGGGTTTTGAGGAAGCGATGTCCAAGAGAAGAGGTCTGCACCTTGTCTCTGTCTGCACGAAATACGGTGTCCACGCCGTGTGTCTCCTATGAGGGATACACATGGCCACGTGACACCCTCCCCAAAAGTTACTGTCATCCAGTGGTCAGGACAGAATGAAGGGTCACATGTTGTGAAATACAAAGTGGACATGTGATCTGCCCATGAGATGTGCTTTGGAACACAGAAGCTATTCAGTTCAGGGCTGAGAAATTGACAGCGAATGACAGAACTCTGAAATACACACAGTATTGAGAGGCCAGGAACTCTGACTTGTAGCTGGTAGTTACTATTCCAGTCAGATTTGGCAGCTGGGGAAGAGGCAGGGGCCAAGCGTATGCGCAGGCTTGGAAAACACACGTAGAATTTTAGAAACAGGCTCTTACAATTTTATGGGATCAAATTGAGGTTAACTATTGCGTAACAGGACTTCATTTATTTACTTTCTAAAGTGTGGGGTGGCTCTCATTTCATTCATTCATTCACTCAGTCATTCATTCATCCAGCCAATAAACATTTGTTGAATCGCTCCTCTTGCTGGGTCCCCTCCCTTTTCGGAATGTCACTGTCCCTTCCATCCTACACTGTCTGATAACCACACACAGCATTTCTCACCAGCCAGAGAGGCTTATCCAGTGGTTTCTACCAAAGACCTAACAAAGGAATTCACAGCGCATACGCAGACCCTACTTGATTTTATATGTACTGGCTCTGAGAGCTGGTCTCCAGAATATCCCACATTTAATGTCAGGGCCTCTAGATGTCTAGATGTTTCTGAGAAACAGAGTTGGCCAGAAGAGCCAACAGAGATGACTCACAGTGTCCCAGAGTCTGCGAGTGGAGTCTGTTGGAGAGAAATGGCATGGAGAATGAAGGTGCCCAGGTTCATACGAGGGAAAGAGCAGGGATAGAGTGGGGAGGGGTGCAGGAGACATCTCCGTTGGCCACAAGGGATGTAGCCAGGGCCCAGCCAAGAAAGAATGAACCTGGAGACTGTGATGTTTGGGGAGACAGGTCCCACCTGAGTGTCTAGACATTGTGCAGGCAATGGGGATACAGAGGGAAAGGAGTTTTGGTTAGGATGTCGAAAGAGAGCGTGTACCAGTTTGTGAACATAGGGCTGGGACCCCAACTATTCAGCAATACCTGAGTCATCTCAAAGGGCTTGGGTCCTCCTATGCGGACTAGAGGGTGACAACCTGGGCTACCTTCCCTGTAGGTAATGGGAGCCCCTGGGGATGGTAGGGTGGCCAAGGAGATCTGGGGGCACAGTTGGTCCAGATCTGCTAAGCAAGTGCAAAAGGCAGTGTTTTCAAAGGTATTAGTGTCTTTGTAGAGAAATGGCCTGCCTCAACCATACGAAGAGTTGCTTCTGTCACAGTTTTTGTAACTTTTGCTATGTATTTTCTATCCAGAAGAACCAAAGAAGATCCAAACTTCAGAAGGAAGTCCTTCAGTGCTTTAAATCTTGGTTCAAAGAGCCAAGTGACAGGAAGCTTATTTGTGATGTGTTCCAATTGCATACGGCTGCTTCCCAGGCCTTGCCTTCTTCAGTAAAGCACGGTTGACAAACTATGGTCCAGGGGCCAAGTCTCTGGGCATTTCTTCCATGTGGCCCTTAGCTAAGAACGTATATACGTTTTACATTTTTACATGGCTGCCAAATTCAAAGGAGGGAGAATGTTTTGTGGCATGTGAAAATTACGTGAGCTTCAAAGGTCAGTATGTCTAAGTAAAGTTTTACTGGAGCTTGGCTGCACTCATTTGGCTGTCTGCCTCTGCCCTCCAGTGGCAGAGCTAAATGGTTAAGACAGAGGCCATAGGACTCACAAGGCTGCAAGTATTTACTCTTTGGCCCTTGACAGAAACGGCATACAGACCCCTGTGGGACACAATGTTGTGGACTGAATCAACGTGCAGGGTAGAATTCATGGGTTGCGCTGGGGTTGGAGGCGGGGCGGGGATGGGAGGTGAGCAATGGTGTGAGGAGACGCACCTCTGTGACAGGAGGGTCTGAGAGGGGCCAGGGTTTGGGCTGAGTGTTTGATGGAGTCAGTCCTCCTTCTTGCGGGGATGGCAAAGTTCTAACTGGGGTCCTATGAGAAGAGCAGCAGTGCCCGCATCAACAGTGGACTTTCGATCATGGATTTAGTATCGACCATCTACTCTTTATGTCATGGTTGAAGCATACGGCCCATTGCTTCCACAGAGCTATTAAACTTGGCTTCTTATTTGTGCTTTGGTAATGAAAGGCATTGGCCTCAACTGAAGGACCTATGGGCATGAACACTCACGAATGGGTAATGGAGGAGAAGTGTTGAGAGAGTGTTCAATAGGATAGTCTCCCCTGCCAGGAACACGCTATCCTGGACATGGGACCCCCAAGGGACCAGTCTGGTTCTCAGATGGGGGATGAGGCCGACACATGCCCAAATGCAAAGAGAGCCACAGGTCCTGTGTTGACCCTGGAGTGACCCTGTACATTCTATACCTCATACTTTCCTTCCTTGGGGATTCTGACTTCCAGAAGTCAATAATATGCCTCCTGAATTCCTCTGTTATGTATATAAAAACAGGGTTTATTTTCAACTTTAGATGGTTAACTTCCAGAAAAAACACAAAAAAATGATAATATATCTTTAAAAGGTAGAATTGTTTCATTGCCCATATTTCTGTGATTACTCAAAGCACATAGCATTTTTATCTTACATCTCAACTTAAACTTTTCAAAAGCATGTGCTAACAGGAGGAATCCATCACAAGAATTGAAAGAACGTAAAACTAGTTTTCAAAGAGATTTCTACAAAGAGGAGCTGGCTTTAAAAAAAATTATACGAGATAGAGTTGATTGGTTCCATCTCACTGCATTTAGTTAAATGCATTTGAAGTGGTGAAATGAATCTGAAAGCATACATTGTGTTTTTCTGTTTGCTTTCATGTTATCCTGAACATAGAATGTGGAAACTGGATACAGGACAGTCTCCTACAGCAATTGGCTCATGCTGTCCTGGCCAGAGTTCTTCCTGAAACAGACCACAAAGAACTTTGTCCAGCCTGGTTTTAAATGATAAAAGCAGCATCATATTTCTTCCTTTGCCTTAAGAGATATGTCCAGGACATTACAGGTGTCGTCTGATGTCTGTGCAATTCTTGGTCGGACATGTGTTCCTTTATTTGTTTGATTTTTTCATTCTAACATAGGTGCCCCATTTATTAACTTAACTACCTTATTTGATTTCTTTGATAAGATGAGAAATGTCATCAGCAAGATGGCTTAATGACTGCTCTCTAGGAAAATCAGGCAAATAAAATGGTGTATCTTCATTCACTCACTTGATGGGTGCCAATTGGTTTTATGATGGTTAGAACCATACTCACTGCAGCTTGATCTGATATGTTCTCTGTTAAAAGCAGAGTTAGTATTTTATGAGAACCAGTAAAACTAAACACGAGGCAATCTTATGAATATTTTTCTTAAAGTTACTACCTAGTCATTCATTATTAGATTATTTAAAAAAAAATTTTGTTTTCAACGTTTTTATTTATTTTTGGGACAGAGAGAGACAGAGCATGAACGGGGGAGGGGCAGAGAGAGAGGGAGACACAGAATCGGAAACAGGCTCCAGGCTCCGAGCCATCAGCCCAGAGCCTGACGCGGGGCTCAAACTCACGGACCGTGAGATCATGACCTGGCTGAAGTCGGACGCTTAACCGACTGCGCCACCCAGGCGCCCCTCATTATTAGATTATTTAAAATAAAATTTTTATTTATTTGTTGTTGCTGTTGTTTTTTGGGTTTTTTTTTTTGTTTTTGTTTTGCTTTTTGTTTTTTTTGTGTTTGTTTTTTTTTGGTAAGGCAAATTTCACAATATTTATATTTACTGGGATGTATTGTTAGCAGAATGGGCTATGCTACCCCGAGGCACCTGGGGGCCAGCATCCTGCATAGGGATCAAAATTGAGGCTGTCATTCAAGGGTTCAACCTGCATATTCTAAAGTGTCATCATGTCTTTTATCCTCTCTGTTATCAAGTCAGTACTGACAGATGAGTAGGGAAGATAATACTTATAAACATGTCCATTCGTTTATGATAAAATAAGAAAAACTCTCTGAATGGAACGAGTGTAAAGGGTTTGAGTTTCAGCAAAGACAAAGTTAGTTGCTTGAGGTCATTTTTATTAGGTGTGGTCATGGGAGTAATATGTGATTTTCCTGAAGTCTAATCTATTACTTTTTAAATGATATCCAAGTATTCTTATTATATGCAATTTACTTGTAGAGACATTTAACTTATGTTAATCCTCCTTGATGCATGACGAAATGTCGTCAAGTGATATTTTTGCATATACTCTTAATTTTTCACTAGAAGTAGTATATATTCATACACATATGTCCCTGTAAAATTTCATAGCTAAAATTATGCATAGTGTACTTAATAGGCAATTAAGTAATTTTTAATATTATTCACTCATAAGCAATTTTTATCCTAATGTCCCATCTTAGTTATTTTATTTTAATTTTTTTTTAGAGAGAGAAATAGAGAGCATGGGTGGGGGAGGGGCAGAGGGAGAGAGACGGAATCTTAAACAGGCCCCATGCTCAGCAAGGAGTCTGATACGAGGCTCGATCTCCTGACTCTGGGATCATGACCTAAGCCAAAATCAAGAGTCAGACGCTCAACCGACTGAGCCACCCAGGTGCTCCCCACCTTTTCTCCCCTAATGTCCCACCTTTACAACCTAATTCGCTTGTAAAATATGATGTTGCTGTGTTAGACAAAGAAAGACCTGTAGCTGGTCATCAATAAATGTCCAGAACGCTCTTTTAGCTCTAACTTTGTGATTGTTATCATTATTCTTATTTGCATTTTTGATAATGTTCTCTATGAAGCCAAAAATACCATCTCCGCCTCCTAACACTCTTCGCTAGCAGTTTATCACCTAACATCTCTGAAACAGAACAATGAAAGTGCCTCTGACGTCTTGTATTGTGTCACGTTCATCCAGCCTCAGTGTGAAACTTACAGAACAAGCCATCTGAAAGGATTGCCAGCTGGTGAATGGAGATGGCCTTGATCCTAGTCCTTAGTCCAAGCTCAATTTGTGTCCTGTCAGGGTCAATTAACTGGAGCCGTACAATGGGATGTCCCTCCTATGCTGAGTTCCAGCCAATCTCTCCAGCATGCCTGGTGTCAGACCTGGACCCACACTCCTGGCCACTAAGCAGCCTTTGGAAAGCTGGCCAGCACCTTTTTGCTGCACTTGGGGGCTGGGAACCAAGAGAATTGCCTGCTTAGGTTGGGAGGTCAGCCAGGACCCTTGGGCGGTCTGGATCAAGGCTCTCTCTGGGACAGAGAACTAGGGTCAGTGGTGAAGGCCAATCACACAGCTAAACCAGGAAGGCTAACCCAAGGGGTAGATGGAGAGAGATGCCAAATACATGCCAAATGAAGCAAATAAGCAATGGACGGGGTTGTTAAAGGGATTTGTGTATGTTATACATGTACAAAAAAGTAAGATGTGAACACAGTAAAAAAAAAAAAGGTTTCCAAAAACAAGGTACTTCCTCTTGATATGAATATTTAAACATGAATGCAAGCAATAGAAATTGTTCATGTGTTCATTTAACACATATTTAAATATAATTCTACGGGGGATACAGTGAACAAACAAAAACAAGACAAGATATGCCCTCTATCCTCCCAGAGCGACTCAACTGTAAGAAGCTGAGAGAGAATACTTCTAGGCTATGTGGATGCCCAAAAGGTTTTTAAATCAGCTTGGATTTTTCTTCTCTTACTATAGGGGAAAGAGCCTGGCTTGTTAATATGAGAAGGGCTGATAGTTACTTAACTATTTGTAACACATGTTGGTCATCGGGATTTTTAATAAAGCTGCTGTAAATCCAACTCTAGAACAAATTGATTAAGAAATGTAAATTCTGTAATTTTTCATAGCCTGAGGATTAAAGTGAGAAGCAAGAAATGAAGTAAAATTAATTTCAAGGCAACCCTTTTCAATTTCAACTGATGTTGGAAAAAGGGGTGTTGACTTACTGGTCCAGTTACGCTAAGGTTCAAGTTTACAGTTGGAAAGAAAGAGGGAGAAGGTAAAAGTTACATTTTTCTTCTCTCCTCTAACACTAATGTCGGGTGAAATTTATAACATGAGGTTGGAAGGAACAGGACAAGAAACTAATATTTGTTGAACTTCACTTGGGCCCAAGCTGCAATCTTGGCATTTCAAGTACCTTAGCTTTTCGGTTGCTTAGAAACCAGTTGGAAAAGGTGCGTGAGGGTCCTCAAGCGGATAGTCCCCAGCCCTCAGATTTTGGGCAAATCCCTTTAACGTCAGGAGTTTGTACAAAACCTGACGTACTCGGTACACAGATCTAATGGCAAAATGTACACAGATCTAATGTATGCAAAATTGAACACAATGCCTGGTAGAGAGCAAATGCTTCAGGGATCCCAGCCAGGGAATACTGTTCTAGAAGGCTGTCTTTTCCAACACAGCAAGCCATTTCCTGGGTAGGGGGATTTAGATGCAGGAGTCAAGGGGGAACCTGCCATTTATTAAATCATTATGATGAAAGTCACTGGCAAGAAGGCAGTTCTGTTTTTAAATGACGAGCTGAGCCATTTTCTCATTGGAAGAGCTCATCTCAGAAACATACGATAGATAGATTGCAGTCGTGCTTCAATCGGTGGGAATTACTGGGGATTGTGGAGATGTGGTGTTTGGTTAAGAGCATTCTTCAGCTTACTGAAATTTAACCCCCTAAATACGCGATGTTCGTATTTTATGGAAATCAGGTGTCTCTTTTCCAACACTGTTCATTCTAAATGAAATCCAGCCAGAGGGGTGGACACAGAAGGGGCAAGAAAAGTGGCAGAGTCATTCTCAGGGACCTCTCTGGAGTCATCAGTTTGACAGCTGTTTTTAGCACGGCAATATTGAAACAGCTGAAAATTCCGTAGTTTTCGGATGGCCTGCGGCTCTAAACGGACTTCTCGTTTTAAACAAAAGGAAATATTTACGTCAATAGGAAATACAAAAAAACAAAAAAACCTCTGCCTTAAATTGCATCCTCTGGAGAAGTGTTTTAAAATACCTGTGATAGTTAAATATTCCAGATGCTTAAGGTTTTCTGTTATAAGCACATGCAAATAGCGGGCAAACTGTCCTGCATTTGCAATAAAATGGAATCCGTGGATTCTGAGACTGGCCAGAAGAGGTGATGGGCACTTTCAAAAGAGACTTGTTCCGTCAGTATTTTGACACTTAGGGACACAGACTGAAACCGCAGTTTTCTGACAAACCAAAGAATTCTCCTTTAAGTTTTATGATTTTGCAGGTACTTTATCAAATCTTTTATCAATAATTGGTAGCTTCACATATTTGTTCTGATTTTAAGGAACGCCAGCAAAAACATGCAGTAAATTGTATTTGCTTCTGCAGACCCTTCTGTTCTTTAAAGGGTTGAGGGGGGAGCCAGAGCTAGAAAATGAACCTTTAGTATCATTTATTTTTATTTATTTAGAACCACTGATGTTACCTCTAGAGTTGCTGCCAAGGTGCTGCTCAGCATTTTTATTTAATTCCAAATACGTAAAAGTATTAAAAGCCCGATTTAATATGGCCCTGGTTCTCAGACATCTGCCTGAAGGCTGACATTTGATGTGACGTGCAAAGGGCCATTTCCTCTGACACCTATCACAAAATTTGTGAACCATTACGGCCACTCAGTTTTCAATAAATTACAGGAGAAGCCCATTGGCCGTCCGTCTGCCCCACAGAGCAGGGCTCACATCTTTGGGTGTCCTCCCATGGTAGGCTCGGGAGAACCTCACTGTAGCATGGGTTAGACTCTCATGATAGTACAGCCTGAGGCTCGGATTTCCTCACAGCTAGGGTGCCTTCTCCACGACAGGTGCTGAACGATGGAAGTCTTCAGAGGCCATTGTGATATGGAACATCTATGCTATGGACCTCATCATTCTCAGCTCACAGATGTCCTCCGCCAATCATTTGTTCATTCACTCATTCATGCATGCCAAGGTGCCAGTCACTGGGGACCGAAGATGGATGAGACACTCCCTGACCTTCAGGAGCTCACAGAACAACAGAACGTAGAACAGAACGTAGAACCCGTGTGATGGGGGTCTCACTGAGCTGTCACCAAGAGTGAGGGTGGCACAGACGCTCCGATAATTAATTCCACTTTGGAGACGCACACATCTTCACAGAGAGTCGAGTCAGAGGGACCGGGCAGGCAGAAGGGGGAACGTAACAAACGGTGTTGGCCACGACCGGCAAGGAGGAGGCAGAGGCCAGCTGTGGGCACGTTAAGGGACCATTGTCACTGGAGGAAAGCAGGGTGACAGCCTGCAGCCAGTGCTGAGTGGCCTGGCGAGCCCTATGGGTAGACCATTCAGTCGGCCCTGGGGAAACTTCACCAGACTTGAAAATTTTAAAATTTGACTTTTCTTTGGTGAAAGACATGGGTGGATAAAAAAGAAAGCCGTGTTGTTTATTTTGTTCAACAGCAGGGGCATGTCACAGAAGCACTGCTTACACAGTAATTAAATGAACTTAGTCTCCAGCTCCAGTGTTAAAGAAAGGCTGCCAAAGTGCCCCCGACCTTTAAGAGGTCGAGAGCCTAAAATGGCTGTTTTCCCACCAAAGCCCCAGGGTTATTCTCTCCTCTGTCTTCTCTCCACTGAGCTCACCTTCTACTTCCGTCAGCTGTCCCGTGACCCTGAATGAGTGTCCAGCCCAGTCCTCTCACAACTTGGGGGATTTCTATCCCGCTGACTGGCGCGGGGGTCCCTCTCTGGGGAAATGTGATTTCTCTTTCTTTCTTTACTTCCTTCTCTTTTCTCTTTTCTGATCAGTCTCTGTACACAAGATATAAATCTGGGACTTTTACACCATAATAACATCAAGGCATATTTTCTGCAATGTATCATCCTTTACATATACTTTGGGTTGCAGATAAAAGCACAATTCAGTTGAATCGGGGATGCACTTCCATTACATAATCAGGCCAACAGGAAATGCCAAGCCAGCGAACGGCGGCCCTTACCTCGTTCGGTCTGTTAAGTCACCTGTGCACTTGTCTGCGTGCTGACGGGCCACACAACGTCGGCCCGCTGCTCCGAGGGAAAACACTGAACCATGCATTACGACCGGCTCATGACCTAACGGAAGCAAGGCTTTCTTCTAAGAGCCCACAACATGGTCATTCTTCTGACACTAACAAGAAACGTAACTGCAATTTACCGACTTTGGCTTTTTTTTTCTTCTAGAGACAGAAAGGACGCAACGCCCCTTAAAGTCTCAAAAGTTTCCATTTTTCGGTGTAGGAGCTCTATGGACAGACACCTTTCTCATGAGGGACCAGAACGCTTTAGGGACCACAGGAATAGCTGGTGTTTTCCGGTGGCAAAGTGTGAGATGCTGCAGGTGCAGGGCCAGTGGAGGAAGCCTCACAGAGCCTTTGAGCCCGAGTGAGTCAGCATTCCGTCTGTAGTGTGGCTGGGATGCATACAGCGTTACGGCTTGCTGAGTGCCTTTTATTACACAGCGTGTGATGCTCGTGGCTGGCGGATGTGCTCACAGAGACAAACACCACCCCCGTCCCACGCTGCTTGGCCTGCACTGTCCGTCCGGCTAAACGGTCCTGGCTTGCTGTCCCCCGGAGCCACAGCACTGGCTAGGGGATGTAAGAGCTCGCCGCAGGAGGGCTTGTGGCCTTAAAGTGCGTCAACACCACCATGACAACGAGGATCCTTTTGTGTTATGGACGCAGCTCACTTTTCTAAGGAGCTGGGACCGGAAGGACAACAGCAACAGCAGGTGTGATGAGTTAGGTCTTCCCGGGTTTCAGGGGCGAGCCCCTTAAGGACCCCGCTGTGGTTGTCGACTTCTCCTCTGAGATGGAACGCAGGGAGGGAAACCAGAGCCGGAAGAGCCAGTGCAACTTACACAAGTTTGGCTCCGGCAAGAATATTCTGGATAAAAGGGATTGGACCTACAGTCATCAATGGTAAGAGCACATCGAGGGATGACTAATCCCCTAGACAGTTTCCCCCACCACGTTAGTGATGTCGGGCAGTGCACCCAATGGGCTGCTTGTGACCGGCTTGCTCCAGGACATTCACCAACTCCGCTTCCTCCGCCAACAGCTTTGCTAGGAAAAAACGTGCCAGCCGGACGAAATTGTGCCGAGTGGGCAGCTGTTCAGTTTGTCGCCCAAGCTGTGTCTCCCCGCGACCGGCTGACCAGCGGCCGGTCCCCACCTGTGGCCACGTGCGGTCACTGCTGCCTAGGATGGCACCTGGCTCCCTGAGGGGACGTGGCGGGCACTGTCCGGGACACCGCCACCTGGTGGAACAGTGCCGGCAGGGGTCCATTCCACCAGCTCAGTGGCCTTTGTGCCAGTCTCTGATGTGCCGCTGGGAGAAAAGCCACTAGAAAAAGCCCCCCGCCCCACCGGACAGAAATGAGACGCGCCGGCCACGTCTGTTTCACTCTTTGTGTGGAGACCAGCCCTTAGGACTCCATCAAATTCCACGCATGGAAACAAGGCAAAACGACCTCGCTCTTTGTGGGTACAGAATCGGCCGCACGAGTGTTCAAAATGGGGATACGCATATTCGATTTCAAGAAAAGGGCGGTTAATCTCATTTCGCAAAACACAAGTTGTACGAAATGTGAGTGCCTCAGCATCCTACCACTTAACACGAGTGAAGGGCACACCCCGCGCAAAAAGCGTCAGGAATGCAAGTGTTTTTACCTTCCAGGTGACTCTGATGCTCTGAGATGAGATGGGCTCCAAGTGGACTTCCTGAGGTGGGCCGTCAGGAGCTGTGAAGACCAAAGCCCACAGGCCCGTTAGAGCCGAGTTCCAGAGCTGACTGAAGTCTACACAACATGCAGGCCCAGAAGACGCCCCCCCGCCCCCCGCCACACCCCCCCAGAAGCACAGAGAAACGTGTTTGCAGCTTCAGGGAGCAAATCAATTTGGCAGAGTCACTGGGTCCTAAATTTACCCCGTGTTTACCCAGTCCCAGGAACAATGAACCTGGGGGACCCGTCCTTCTGTCGCCTCCTCACCACGCCTTTGACGACGTGATTAATAAACCCTAAGTCTGAGCGAGTTCACAGGTAAAACAGGAAGTTGAAAAACAGTATTTCTTTTATAAACCTCTGCGGTGGCTGTTGGAGCGCCCTCTCTTTCCCTTGGAAGCTCGTGTTTAGTGACGTGGTATTGGGGCCACGCAGCTTGTTCAGAGCTATTGGGGCAAAACAAAAAAATCAGGATTCGTCTGCCTTTGAGTCTCTTAGACGACTTTGGTTTTTTGCACTCTCTGATTAAAAAACTCTCGTTACCCAAAGTCTGTCGCCTTGGAAGGCAGAAGAAGCAAAGTTGAAGAGTCAAAGCGTCCAAGTCGCGTCACCTTATTTTCAACGGTTGCAGAGATTCCGATTACGTTCCAGTTCCAGTCGGTCACTAGCATGAGCGACGTGCCGGCACTAAGCACACAGCGTAGAACTCAGAGGCGGAAAATATTTTTGTCCGCCGAGAGTTCACGTGTTATCAGAATGGCGATTGCACGCTCTGGGAGAAACACCACCGTACGGCAGACCAGATACTCAAGTGTCTTCTGAGAAGCGGAAGCAACTGGTAACCCAGGACTCAGAGGAAGAGACCCCCCTCGGGTGCAAACGTGCTGTCAGAGTGACAATTCTGTGATCCCTGCTGAGCTGCACAAGGGCCACATCTACGGACTTGGAGATGCCCCTTTGCGGCAGGGGAAGGAGCACGTGGCAGATAAGAAAGCAGAAACAGTGAATGTGAACTGGTCTGAAGGGTTCGCAAGTCAATGGCAGGGCTAAGATAAAGGTCAGATTAGGGGAGAAGGGAGGTCAAGGGAAACCCGTTTCCCTTGATTCAGGAGAAGCGTGAGCCATACTCGGATGGAGTTGCCAAGCTGGTGGGTGTTTTGGTCTTTCTGCCCGAGTTCAAATTCTGGCTGTTATCACTTAGTAGCTGTGTGGTGCTTTGCAGGTGACTTAATTCTCTGTTTCCCTCATTATTTAACAGGACAATAAAATGCATGTCCTAGGATTGCTATGAAAATCATGGACTCTGTAAATGCAAGCAATAATAGTTATTGCCATTGAGTGTTTTGCATAAGGGGAAGTAAAGGGGGAAATTCACACAATGAAAAGAAAAGGTACACTTGAAGGAACAACGTGTGAGCACAGACACAAGGGCTCTATCAGGAGCAGAGGTGGTAGGGGTCCCGGGGGGCATCGGAGCAACCACCTCCGGGTGGGAGGAGGGAAGAAAGAATGGGGATGCTTTCGGGGGACTTGCTGGGTGAGGGAAGCAGGCTCAAACCTGATGGCATTTTCCCAGCTAAATCATAAGAGGCAAGGTCAGGAAATGAGAATTGGAGCAGGAAGGAGGGCCGTGGGCCGTAGGAACACACAGGCTTGAGGAATGGCCTGCGGAAAAGCGTGCCCCATACAGCACAGAGGAGCAGGGACCCCCAGTTTGGCACATGAACATGACATGGGGAGAAGCTCACGTGTGGGCCTTCATGAGGCCACCGACAGGTGCAGACGGAGTGTGCAGGTGGGCTGGGGTGAGCAGTGCACTGGGCAGGAAGAAGCTGGCACCCAACTTCTACTGGAGGACGGGCAACAGGACCCTGTGACTCCATACAGGGGGGAGAAGCGGGGGTAGGGAGCTGACTCCAGAGGCCAGGGCTGGTGGGACCAGGAGAGAGTAAGAATGCCAAGAGGGGAAGACGATTTTCCAGAAAAAACGGTTCATCGCGTTTTAGAAATATGAACCTGGAGGGAACTGGAGATGCTGGGTGTGCAACAAGCAGCTGGAAATGTTTACAAGGGCCGGGAGAGAGAGAGAGAGAGAGAGAGAGAGAGAGAGAGAGAGAGAGTAGGAGTTGGGTCTGCACTCGGCTTCCTTCCCCCATGCCTCCTTCCGTCCTGCTCACGCCAGCCCTGAGATCTGCCCCGCGGGTCTCCTTTCTGTGCTTGGTCGGCCGCTGTCCCCACGGAGGCTCTCAGCCTCACCCGACAGCCTGCTTCAGCCCCTCATCTATGGCTGGCGCCAGTTTCAAAGGGGACATGGGCCGAGAGCAGCCTTCAAACCACTCAGTCATCACCCTGACTTCCCTGTGTTCTGTGTCCTGTGTCTTGCCTCCTTCTGCACGCTTCCATTCTGCACCCCCATCCCCCACGCACCCTCATGTCTCAGCTGCCACCAACATCTCAGTGGAACCCAACCACAGCTGCCCTAGGCAGATCTGACCTTCTCCCCTGGAGCTTTCTTTTCCCTCTGTCAGTGTTGCCTGCACCTGTGTGATGCCCACAGTGCACCCCATCTCAGCATCGGGACCGTCACAGTCACTGTGGTGCTGGGCACACACGTAGACTGTCTTCCCCTAGCAGACTCTAAGCTGAACAGCCTCCCGATCCGGGTCCAGAGCAACCCGCTTTGAAGGGGAAAGAAACGTGCAGACACTGAAGCAAAGAGCACAGTTCTCTCTCCCCAGCAGGTCATGGGGACGGTTGGTTCGCCATGGGTGCTGTGGCCCCTTGGATCCATCGATGATCCTCCAATGAAAGGAATGTGCTAGCACTGAAGGGGACTCCAGAGCAGGGACCAAGGGAGGGACTGGCCTCCAGCCACCTGCCATAATGGTTGTCATAGCTCTGCACCTAGATTCTGCTCACAGGGTCAGGCCTTGAATGCAGGAGCCTTCGACAGCAGCTCCAATGAAAACCCGTGGGACAGGTTTCTCCCACACTGATGATTCTGTGGTCATCAGGAAGCACGGGGTTCGAGCCTAAAAATCCTTCTTGGAAAAATTACTTTGAGGTCTGACAGCTATAAACTGGTGCCGAACTATTTTAATTTAATTGTGCTACATCGAATTTCATGAGGATCCCATTTGAGAGGCACAGGAGGCAGTGTGGGGACAGCCCCGCATTCTGCGTCCTCTGGGTGTGTCTGGGCCGTGGCCTGTGGTGTCGTGGCACACAGTCTCAGGCTTCGCATCCTTGACGACATGTAGTCAGGCTTAAAAACAAAGATGTGAGGACAGTGTTTATAAAATGGCCTGGATTTTATCAGAAAACATGAAGTCAATGATGCAGTCAGGAACTGGGGAGGATTTGTTTTTCCAGGCTGGTCCCTTACTCTCCGAAGCCCCCCCCCCCACCCCCCCCCGCCCCAGTCCCTGTCTCTAGGACAGACCTGACCATGTTTAGGAACATGGCACCTTTTTATGTAGCCTAGTGGTTTGTTAGTAACTCATTTATTGGTTGGCCTATTCTCTGAAGGGAATGGTTTCTGACCTCCCCTCTCTTAAAAATAAAGTGACAGAAGGGTGCCTGGGTGGCTCAGTCGGTTAAGCGTGTGACTCAGCTCAGGTCATGATCTCATGCTCCGTGAGTTCAAGCCCCACGTCTGGCTGTGCTGACAGCTCGGAGCCTGGAGCCTGTTTCGGATTCTGTGTCTCCCTCTCTCTCTGCCCCTCCCCCTGCTCATGCTCTCTCTCCCTCTCTCTCTCTCTCTCTATCTCTCTCTCTCTCAAAAAATAAATAAACATTAAAAACAAACAAATAAAGTAATAGAAAAAAAAGACAAGGGAGGAAAGAACAACCTACACAGACACACACATTAGCGCCACGCCCAATTAAACTAGGACGCAGTTTTGGTTTTTTGAGCATTGAATTTTCCACTCTAAGTTTCTAAAGCATTATAGGAAAAACCTTGATTGAAAAAATTAGTCTGCTTTTGGAATTTGCATGCTTTCCTGAGCTGTAATTAGCCCCTGGGTCTTCCTCTCATGGCAAACAGATGATTTCTGTAAAGTTATAATCCAAGGCAGATTGAAATCCCAAATGCTGAAAGTATTCAAGATCAACCATTAGGTCCTCATTTATTTAACTAACATCTGACATTTAAGAATTTATGTACATGCTCTTGAACTGAAGCTATCACTATATATAGAAAGCATAGTTTCTTCTCTTTCTAGCTTTTTCTTGCAAGCTGGGAGGTAAGAATTAAGAATGAATGTGATTTTTCAAAACAAACACTCTTTGTATTTCTATAGAAGCCCAAACTGTTCAATCTGCAAGATGAAAGTAAGCGAACATGATATTTCAGTTCCTCATGTTTTTCCTAGGCAAGGCAGCCTTTACTAATTCTGTCTGGCTCAAGACACAATGATGACGGACCCTTCCTAACTTCCAGACACGCAGACCTCTGCTCCTGATGTCCTCTTACGGGCGCCAGGGCTGGCCTCTCATCCCTGCCTCCTGACACAGCCCCTCTCCCTCATCCTGCTAACCTGACCCCTTGTGGCTCTCAATGGACAGTCTCCACAGACAGTCCTCTCTCTCACTTCCCATCAGCAGATACCAAGACTCCAGCTGTGGCACACCCCTCTACCCTCGGAATATTCTCTCCTCCACAAAGCCATCTCCTGGCTGTATTCAGACTCTTGGAACCAAATCAATCATTTAACGTGGCTGAACCATCCCAGTGGGAATCTGTTCCAAGTTTCCACCTCTGGTTCCCTTATTGGGGAATTTACTGAGGGCTTACTCTGCACAGGTCCAAAAGTAGGCAAGGACTAGGTATAAAAATGGGTTTAAGAAATGTCCAAGTGGGGGGCATCTGAGTGGCTCAATATATTGAGTGCCTGATTCTTGCTCTCAGCTTAGGTCATGATCTCAAGGGCCTGAGTTCAAGCCCCGCACTGGGCTCCATGCTGGGCATGGAACCTACTTAAGAAAAATAAAAAAATAAGGAAAAAAAAATGTCCGAGGGGCAACTGCACAATTCTACCACACGTTCGCTTCTGATGGAGGTATTGGGCATGAGAGCGATGTTCTTTGCTGGGAGAAGGAGACAAAGACAGTGTTTAATAAAAATCAAATTAAACAAAGAACAGTTGACCCCTACATGGGAAAAAACGGAATTCATTTAATAACTATTTATCAAGTGAATAGTTTATTAATTTAACTTTTTAATTTAAGACTTATTATGTGGGGTGCCTGGGTGGCTCAGTCGGTTAAGCGGCCGACTTCGGCTCAGGTCATGATCTCGCGGTCTGTGAGTTCGAGCCCCGCATCAGGGTCTGTGTGGATAGCTCAGAGCCTGGAGCCTGTTTCGGATTCTGTGTCTCCCTCTCTCTGACCCTCCCCCATTCATGCTCTGTCTCTCTCTGTCTCAAAAATAAATAAACATTGAAAAAAAAGACATTATGTGCCAAACAGTATTCTAGGTGGCTGGGATGCAGCAAGGAACCAAACAGGCAACTATTCCTGACCTTGTGGGAGGGACTAAAAAATAGCTCATAAACAAAATAAATTGGTAGATTATATGCTATGTGGATGGCGAGTGATGCTATTTTTAAAAAATGAGAATGTTGAGGGAGGGAGGGGACCTAGTATGCTTGAGCAGGCAGTGGGTTGGACCAAACACCTGAGGAGGTGTGGGAGGTGGAGGAAGAACATTCCAAACCATTCTAGAACATTCTAGGTTAGCCAGGGAGTGACTATAGGGCATGGATGAGGGACAGCGAGGCAGCCAGTGATTTGTTTGGTTTAATTCTCAAAGTCTTTCAGTGGAAGCTGAAGAAAAACGACAGCCATGGGGGCAGATTGCTAAAGGCTCAGCAGCCGGGCGTGCCTGGTTCTTCCCTGTGGGCAGACGCTGTGCACTTGACCGTCTTCTGGAAGAACACGGTTGATGCCACACTGGGTCCTACTGTGCACTGACCTTCATGCATACTGTTACACGTGGATGCCTTTTATTCCTTAAGCCCTCATCATATCCTCTCCCTCTCAGCCCCCAGCTCAGCACCAAGAGGACACTCTTCCTCTGGATCACATCTTGCTTCTCTGGACTGTGATCAAGGCTGACGCCCAGGGCTGTTAACTTAGCACCGGATCCAATGGAAACCCAACGACTCCATGTGGCGACCCTTCCGTCATCCTGACCTTCTCTCCTCTGGTGCGTCTGGAAAAAAATTCAGTGGTTTCTCCGCGAGCTCCTGCATATTGAACTTCTGCATTCTATGGGCAGTTTCATAACGAAGACGGTGAAGGGATCAGCCACCCAACCTCGGGCACCGGCGCTGGTGACACATAGCGTTCGGAGCACAGCTGCTAATGGGGAAGCTGGTCTTGGGCGAGGGTCAGCTGTGGACGTGACGCGACGATCGGTGTTGAAGGAACTTGGTAAGACAGTGCGCCTCCGGTCCATTAGATCTAATCCCATTAACTCTTGCCTGTGTCCCTACTTCCTCTCTCTCCTTCTGCTCTCTGAGGGGCTAGAGGCTGCTGAGGGAAGTCAGGAAGACAGCTCTAGACAGTGAGACCCCTGATGCATGTCAAGCATATACCAGGGTGTCTGACAAACGCATCTGTGAGCCCTCACATGAAAACACACTTGGGATTGTGGCACTGGAACCGTGCTATTTTCTAATGTTGGGTAAGGACACTGTGTAGGTGGCAGTGACACCTTCTGCACTAAGCTTTGTGACGGAAGATACAGCAGGAGTCCAGAACCCACATTCCCACCACGGCCTAAATTAGGGATCTGTAAACTTTTAAAACAATTTTATTTATTAATACTTTTGAGAGAGAGAGAGCACACAAGTGGGGGAAGGACAGAGAGAGAGGGAGACACAGAATTGGAAGCAGACTCCAGGCTCCAAGATGTCAGCACGGAGCCCGAAGCAGGGCTTGAACTCACGAACCGTGAGATCATGACCTGAGCTGAAGTTAGGTACTTAGCCAACTGAGCCCCCAGGTGCCCCTGGGATCTATAAACTTTTTACGTAAGGGGACAAGTAGTAAATATTTAGGCTTTGCAGGCCACAGGAGGTCTCTGTGACATATTCTTCCTTTTAAGATGAAAAACCTATTCTTAGCTTGAGGGTTGTAAGTGGGATTTGGCTCATGGGCTGTAATTTGCTGAACCGTTACATGAAAGAAGGGTGGGGCGATGATGAACTCAGGGGAGTATATGGTCAGCCTCAAGGTAACCTCTGTACCCTTGGCCCCAGCTGATTCTTGACAAGCAGGCACTCAAGAGGAACTGTTACTAGATTTTGATCTGAGTTTTCCAGATTTTAAAAACTGACACCTAAATTCAAAGATTGGCACGCTAATAGGCAGACCCAAGCCGAGCACACACTTGGGCCTGCTGTGCTGTGGGCTGCAGTCTGTGGCCGGGAACAAGGCCCAGCCCATCAGGACAGGGTCAGGAATCTCAGGCTGCTGGCTCTGGTGATTCCCGTGTCTTAGCTGGTGCTCGGACACGTGTGGCTTCCTCTTCCTCCACCTTCCAGCCCTTCCCTTTTGCCTCTCTCTACTTTTCTTCTTTTATTTTTTTTTAATCTTTACTTATTTTTGAGAGAGAGAGAGAGAGAGAGAGAGAGAGAGAGAGAGAGAGAGAGAGACAGAGTGCGAGTGCGGGAGGAACAGAGACAGAAGGAGACATAGAATCTGAAGCAGGTTCCAGGCTCTGAGCGTCAGCACAGAGCCCGACGCGGGGCTCGAACTCACAAACCGTGAGATCATGACCTGAGTGAAGACGCTTGACCGACCGAGCCACCCAGGTGCCCCTCTCCTTTTCTCTCCTCATGAGGCCCTTCAAAGCTTCAGTGCAAATATATCCTCATCGCACACACAGGGGGTTCACCATTATACCCACTCTAACACAATCCTGTGAGGCATCTTCATGAATATTCCTCCCACATCAGAATTCCATGAAAGGTATGGAATTCCATGAAAGGCTGGCCTTGTGCCAGCCACGCATGAAGAATGAGACCTGAGCAGCGTGTAGCCCCTGATGATGAGGGGGGTCACGGCATCATCCGGGACACTGAGCTCCATGGAGAAATGATGATATGCCTCAAAGGCAATTGCCAGAAGGATTCCTACTTGTGCTGGGGAGGAGCCCTGATGTCATCCAGGGAGACGGGAACTTGGTTGCCCTTCCAGACAGAGGACTCAGCACACATGCAGAGAATGGCGGGTGGGGGGCAGGAAAGGGCCAGAGGAAGCCGAGTGTAGCTTCCAAGTACAGGGGGTGTGGGGAGACCCGGACCTAACTAACCACCTCCCCGACTCATGTCCCCACCCAGGTGGGTACTGACCGATGTCCCCCGGTACCTCAGACTTGGGCAATGCCTCACCACAAAAATGAGTGGGTCTACAGATTCCGGAAGTTTCCATCTGAGGATTCTTACTGCCTGAGAGGCGGCCTCTTTTGTTTTGAGGGGCAAGTGGCCCCGAAAGATGGTCATCTGGAGATGACAGTATCTCCTAGAAGATGAGCCTTTGGGTATCCCTGCTGGGAAGCCGCAGCGACCTGCGGCCACCGCAGGCAATTCTGACGAGGGCGTCTTTGGTCAGGACGGCTGCCTTTCTTCCTACGTGAGTTCGCGTGTGAGAAAACCCGCTTTGTTTCTTCCTTTATTTTTTAAATGTTTTTTTTTTAATCTATTTTTGAGAGAGACAGCATGCAGACAGGGGTGGGGCAGAGAGAGCGGGGGACAGAGGATCTGAAGCAGCTCTGCGCGGACGGCAGCGAGCCTGACGTGGAGCTCCGGCTCGCGAACCGCGAGATCGTGACCTGAGCGGAAGGTGGACGCTCCACCGACGGAACCGCCCAGGCTCCCTTGAGAAAATCTACTTTTTAAAATTCCAGCCACAAAACCTATGCGCCCAGACAAAGCCAAGTTCAGTTTTGAAGCTTCACTCTGTTCCACCTGCTCCTCTCCTTGCATCTTCCCTTCGCCCATCTGAAGAGTAAATAAGCGAGCCTGGCGGGAAGGAGCAGCCGACGGCAGCCAGCGGCAGGCAAAATCCAAGAGGCCGCCCTGGAAGCCAAGGAGGTGGCTTCTGCATCTGAGCGTCTGCAGAGATGCTGGGAATCTGCACTGCAGGCCGGTGACCGGAGCGGCTGTTCGCCTGACCGCCCAGCCCGGAGGGACGCGCTGCCATGGCAACGGCCAGCTGCAGCAGAGGCCACGCAGAGCCAGAGAAAAGGAGCAGGATGCATAACGGCGATCGGGAAGGCAGCCCCAAAATGCACCAGGGGAAAATACGGTTTTCTTGAGACGGCTGTCAAGACGGGGCAGCGTTAGGAAGGAAGGAGAAGCTTGCACAGCGCGTCAAAGATTACATTTTGGGGACAGTGTGTCTTCCCTAAATATACAACGTGATGACATTCCAGGAAGTTAGTGGGTTGTTGAAATATTTAAATAAAATTCTATTTCTGCAGGAGCGTGTTGATGCGCATTTCTCACTTGTTTGAGACCTAAGAGTGCTTTCACAGCCTGCCTTTTCCCCCCAATGACCCACACGGTTGGGGGCAGGAGGAGAAAGCCATCATTACATCTGTTTTGCAGATGAGCAATCACACCAAGTTTCTAAGTAATAGAAATGGCTCAGTCCCGGACCCTCAAGCATAAAGCTATCCTATTGCCTGCCCTTAAAAACGGTTTTCAAGAACTGATGTGTTCCTGGGTTGAGAAAAAGTGCGCATCTCTAGTTCGGGAAGAGCTGTCCATTCCAACCCAGTATTGACAGAAGACGGTATTGACGTAATCAGAAGAATACATGTTTGCATTTTTTTTTTTTTGAGCCGGCAACCTTACTTCCTGGAATTTCACCTAAAAAAATAGCCTTAAATGTCAAAAGATATACCAGAAAGGATGTTCATCACAGTGGTGTTTGCAGTAATAAGAAATGGAAAATTTCTTATTACTAATAATAAGATCTATCTTATTATCTAATAAGATCTATATAAGATCTAATAAGATACGATTTGTTAAGTAGATGGTGGAAGGTATCATTAGGAATCGCAGACGAGTACTTAAGGGTATACAAGAGTGATGTCCTTCCGGAAGGCCGCTAATGAGGGCCAAAGAGAAGTGCGTGGAAGGAAGAAAGTCAAGAACAGCCCTAATTCCCCCGGTGAAAGCTGAAACAGATCTCCTGTGGACTCTCACTCATTTGGGGATGATCCTCTTAACCCTGGTGATGAAGAAGGGATCTGAGACTAAGTTTCCAACTTTATGGCAGTGGTGGGTAGTAGCTGATTATCTCCGATTTCAAGCAGAGAAAGAAAAGCTAGGTTTGGGGCTGGACACTCTTCCTCCCAAGAGATGAACCTGGCCTTGATTCCTTAGTTTTCCTTCCCCCTCTCCTGCCAGGAGGTGGGTTGACAGTCAGCTTTCTCAGTCCTCTACAAACTGGTTAATTCACCCCCCGGTAGCCATGCATGTGGGGGAGCGTGCACACGTGTGTGTGTGTGTGTGTGTGTGTGTGTGTGTGTGAGATGACTGATTTACGAGGTGGTGTCGCCATGTTCACTAGTAGCTCTAGGTGGTGGGATTACGGAAGCGGTTTTACCTTCTACAAAATGCTGATCTCTAGCCTCTTAATTTCCTTTTTAAAAGTTTTTTTTGACATTTATTTATTATTAAGAGACAGAGAGAGACAGGGCATGAGTATGGGAGGGGCAGAGAGAGGGGGAGACACAGAATCGGAGGCAGGCTCCAGGCTCTGAGCTGGCAGCACAGAGCCCGACGTGGGGCTCGAACCCGCAAATCTCGAGACGATGACCTGAGCCGAAGTCGGCCGCTTAACCGCCTGAGCCACCCAAGAGCCCCTCGCCTCTTAATTTTCAACACTGACTATGAAATTCTTTGTAATAGGAAAAAGAACAGTAAAGTGTGCTATAGAAATATTGACATTTCTAGCCAACAAAATATCTCCTACCACTGTCCCCCCACCTCCTCACGCACAGAGTTTTCTTGCCATTTTCTACTGGAGCCATCCTCTCACACCTGGGCTGCTTAGGGCCTTGGGCAAGACGTACACTCAAGGCTCTCCCGTCAGCCTGGGCTCCACGCATCCAAACCAAGGAAGTGTAAAACTGGCAGCTTTTACAATTGTCCAAGTCAAGTGTAAACAATCGTAAAAGTGGTCGTGCAGCTCTTTAAATATCACCAGATTGTTAGTCTTCTAGGTTTGCCTTTTAATTCTTGGATACGAGAACCCTGAACGAAGGCTTATTTGAAGAGCAGCGCCTTCAAAGCAGGAGGCAAGGTACTGCCCGCGCCTCTCACAGGGCCTGGCGCCACGGAGGGAACCCTTCAAAGGCCGGACGCAGGCAAAGGCCTGGTTCCTTGTTAGCTGCCTGGGCCGTGAGGGCCGGCTGGGGGGGCTCTGGGGTGTGGGCCTCGCCCGGGCACACGCACCTGCCTCGTCCGCGGTGATGGAGAGCTCGTTGCTGGGCTCGCTCTTGCCAATCCGGTTCTTGGCATACATGCGGATGCTGTAGGTGGAGGAAGGGTGGATATCAATGATGGTGGCCGAGTTCAGCTGAGGGGAAACATCTTTGGTTCTCTGAGCGGAATCCCAGGAGTCTTTTGGGTTTTGTTTTTCAAAAAAGAAGAGATAGAGACGTGAGTTTTTTTTCTCTGCCTTTGACAGTCCACAAGTAGGAATTAAACACACACACACACACACACACACACACAGAAAGGAAGGAGGAAGGGAAGAAAGAAAAGTTAACAACGCTAAGTGAATTCTCAAAGCAATGCTCCCAGCGTGTTCCAGCGGGCTGGCCACCAGAGGGGGACATCATACTCTCGTTACCCACGCTGACGGGGACAAGGGCCGTGGGTGGCTGAGTCCGGGAGGACCTCTGAGGCAACCCCACCCGTGTCCCGGTGGATATGAAGGAGGACAGTACACGCGGTAAAAGCACATGTCAGTGAGGCGGTAAACAGCCATAGCAAGGCACTCATTGTACAGAACAGCAAAGGGGATTACGGTTCAGGCACTGCCTCCCGCCCCCCCCCCCCCCCCCCCCGCCAAATCCCTGGTTCTAAAAGGCATTTGAAGAGCAGAAAGACCTCTAGCCATATCAGATCCTTCCTTCTCCAGAAGCAGAGGGGTGAATGTGAAATACCTCCATAAACACGAATCTCAGTCTCCAGCGTCAACGTTTACTTTCAAAGAATTTATTGTAGGGATTCTTTTTCAACCACAGTAATATTAACAAGAACCCATGCCCCATGTGAAGAGGGAGCATTGGAGAGGTGACAGTTTGTACCTGCTGATATGTAGGCTTCAACCAATAAGGAACAAACAATTCTTATTTCAGAAAACATTTGGGCGGTTGTTAAGGGTGGGGGGTGAGGGATCAAGAGATGGGATCAGTTGTGGGAGAAAAAAGACAGAAGGTGGAAGACAGAGATGACGCTTATGTACTCCCACAGCCCCCGGGGCCCCCTAGGGTGACGTTCACTTGCAGGAACCTCACTGAGATTCTGCATTCCCTGCTGGATTCTGAGCTCCGTGACAGCAGAGACCATGCTCGCCGTGTTCAATGCCGTGTCCCCAGTGTTTGCACAGTGCCTGATGCACAGCAGACAAGCCACGATTAAATGCATATTTAACAGATAGATACATAAATGGCACACACACAGACCTCCGAGCCCCGGGTTCGTTTCCCCCTTCCATGTTAATGATGAGCACGGACGTTTAGAGGGCTGGTCTGCCTAAAGGTAGCCGTGAATGTTAAGAGGTCTTCTGGACCTCGTACCAAAATAGGTTTCTTCAAGGTGGCCTTGGAATGCTGTATCTTATCAGAGAACACAGCACAATGAATATCCATTGCACCTAAAAGGGAAACTGTCACTTGAGTCAAGAAGACTGAAGATAGAAGAACTCGGACGTAGAAGAAGATGGTACAAAAATTCCAATGGTGGAAGGGAAGAGTGGGTTTCAACAGAGGAGCCGGAAGTGAGGGGATTAAGTACCAGTGGCCTGACACGTAGACACGAGCCTTGTCCTGCAAGGAGAAAGCCAAGCCTTCTGGAACAAGAGAGGAACCCCCAGGCACTAGAAGGTGCAGAGAAAGTGGCTAACCAGCCCTGGGAGGAAGCAGATACTTGTGGTGGTTGATGGCTCTGCCCAGGGCCATGTGGAGGTTTCTGGAATTGCCAGGACGTGTCTGGGAGGTGGCCGAGAGCCCGAAGAGGCATAGTGACACCCGCTGACCACCTCCTCCTCCTGCCAATCAATTCATGAGTAGTCCGTGGGGTCGTGGCCAAGGCCGGGGGTCATGGGCCGGAAGCAGAAGGTGTTTTTAGCTTCTTTCTTACAGTTCTTACTCTTTCGCAGAAAAAAGGATGACGTCAACGATCATGATTATTAGAATAAGGCTCAAAACAACACAGGGTGGATTTTGAGCTGAAGGTCAAGAAGATGAGAAAGAATGTTTTATCCCGGAAGATTTGAAAGTAACCGAGTGGAGAAGGAGAAGAAAGCGTAGTTCAATCCGCCAGACACCCTCTGGCAAATGATACAGCATCAAAGGAGGAATAAAAACAAGGGGGTGACTACCCAGGAGAAAAGAGTCAGGACAGGGCTTGGAAATGCGGCTTCTGATCTCAGACGCCGACATGCGGACAGGCAGGACGTGGATTATTAGCAGAGTGTGCTGGAGAATGTAACCCTGGGCGTTACAAACAACCACAGAGCGATCCTGGCACTTGGGAGGATGGAAATGCACACTGAAATGCAAATACAACTAGGAAGGGTGTACCACGGACAAAATACAGAAACTTAGGGGTATGTCACCAACAGAAATTCAGGCTGGGGAATCTGAGAGGCCTGGGATGCAGGCATGAATGGAGAGTACTGACTGGTTAAGGGCACGGACGGGAAGAGGCAAGGAATGAAATTGTCAGGGGAATTTATCACGGGTCTCCCTGCCCAGCGGAGGAAGGGGACGGTGCTGTCCGGATGCAGAGAACGAACGCAGTGTAAGGAGGGTTTATAAGTCACGTTGGAAGATCGTTCACGAGGGACCATTTACCAAGGTGTGGGCTGGGCTGCAGGAGCTTGCAGAGGTTGCTCACACCCCCAGCATCTAGCAAGAGTGTGGAGCTGCTCCCTCTGCGTCGGGAGGGCCAAGGGATGGGACAGTGTGGTCGGACTCCAGACAGGGCTGGAACCTCAGAAGAGGAGCCCGACAGAAGCTGCATACACAGAACGCAGCGGCTGCCAGGATCCTTGTCTGCTCATTCTCTGTGCCTGGCACTGGGTGAAGCCGAGGGGAGGTCAGAGGGAAGAAAGTCTGTGTTGCAGTCTTGGAGGTCAGCCTCCCCGAGAAGGGCAGACGATGGGTTCGTGCGGCGGGTCAAGGCGGCAGCCAGAGAACCAACCAGCGGCACAGGGAACTCGTGTTTGTCGAGTAGGACCTGGTCACCCAGCACCGTGCGGGGCAATTTACAAACGTGACTCCTGCAGTCCCCGAATGTGTGGGCACAGTGGAAACACCCTGGAGCTTTCTGACAATGGCCCTTTCAGACCTACTGAATCAGAATCACCGGGTAATGGTGCCCAGGAACGTGTACTTTTAAAAAGCCTCTCTCTGGGGCGCCTGGGTGGTTAATTCTGTTAAGCATCCGACTCCGGCTCAGGTCACAATCTCGTGGACTGTGAGTTCGAGCCCCGCGTCGGGCTCTGTGCTGACAGCTCAGAGCCTGGAGCCTGCTTCGGATTCTGTGTCTCCTTCTCTCTCTGCCCCTCCCCTGCTTGCGCTCTGACTCTCTCTCAGAAATAAACATTAAGAAAAATTAAAATAAATGAAAATAAAAAGCCTCTCTCTGGGTCATTCTGATGCATGGCTAGAGTTTGGAGTCATTTATTTGGCTGAATTATTACAACATCCTGGTGAGGTAAGGATTTTTATTTTCATCGTGAAGGTCCAGAAACTCAGGCCATTGACACGGCCGCTCTGAGCTGGGGCCGGGCTTTGACCTCACCTGTGTTACCTTGCAGCTCCAGGTCATTTTCCTGTAGCATATCACCTCCACATATTCTCTGCAGGACACCTAATGAGATGGGGTTTCAATCTTCCAGACACGTGCTGAACATCTCTTATGTTCAGATGCAGGCTTTCTGACAAGTGTGTGACTTGGCTGACTGACGAGGAGTTTGGCCAAGTGCAAGAGAGGGGACTCTGGCCAAGAATGAATGTAGTGCCTATGGACATGTAGAACAAGGGTCCGGAGGGCTGTGCACGATGGTTTAGACAGGGCATGTCAGAAGCGTTCTTGGAAACAGTGGGCAGGGTTCCCTGACCTGCCCCAGAGAGATGGAGAAGTTCACAGTCATATTCCTGCCTCTGAAACTCCAAGCAATCCCTGTGGGAAAGGACTGAGGGAGCCCACAGGGACCAGAGTGCTTGTACGCGATTAGGGGTGCTCGCTGGGGAGCCCCACTTGGGGGTCCAACACCCTAAGTCAGGGCGTCAGCAGATCACCAAGGACAAACCTAAGAAGGGTGACCTTGATCTAAAGAAGTGTTTGTTGTTAGAGGCCAAAGACCAGGAGGCATGACGGTGACCAGAAGGGCTTTTCTGCAGACAAAATGACACTAAATGCTTAAAAATTTAGAGGCAGCTCAGAGAAGGACCAGTTCCACTGCATTAGTTAATAGAAGGGAGACGTAGCACATAGGGAAAGCCTCTTTTGCTCTGTCTGCTCCATGGAGGAGAATGTTCTTGGGGTGAGAGGGAGAAGGGAGGCTGAGAAAGAAGAAGGTTCTGGAAGACGGCACCTACCTGCATAAGAGAGTTTGTGCTTCCTGGGGGCTGGGTGGTTCCATTCTGGGACAAGAGAGCATGCCAAGGCACTGGGGCCCGCTGGGCAATCTGTGGGGCACGGTGGAGGAGGAGATGGGTGCCAGAAGAGGGGACGTGGGCTCGAGGCAGCCTACCTTCCAAAGAGGGGAAGGGAGTGAGCTGCTGAGCTGGTGGCACACACAGAGCGAGATGCTGGAATTGTTTGGCGAAGGGCTTCTTTGTGTCCATCCGGAGGAGAAGTGGTCATTAGGAACCAAGTAACGTGGAAGACAAAGCAGCCAGTGGAACTGGTCGAACTACATGAAGAGAACTCGATGACACTGGCATGGCCAGACTGAGATGGTCGGGACGGTGTCGCAAGAGACACCAGTAAGGGGACTTGGGATATTTTCTTTTTCCTGCTAAACAGAAAACCAAGAGAGTCATCTGTCTTCAAATCCTGGAAGGGATAGCATTTGACCAAAGGTTTCAGGGGTGGGAAGAGGGCCACCAGACTCAGGAAGGTCTGTGTTGGTGCAAGAAATGTGAGAATTCTGACAGTCGTGGCTGGGCCAAGGCAGAATGGTGCTTCCTTGGGGCTAGTGAGTTCCCACTGCTGGGACTGTCCAAGCACAGATGGAATGACGGCTTGCAGGGACCCGCTCTGTTAAGAACACAAAGTACAGCCATACGTAAATTAACAAAGAGTAGAGGAAAGTGCCTTTTGGGTGTGATTTCAGTGCTTAAAACAGAGAATGAGAATCAACACGCTAACAAATGTTTACTACAAGTCTCCTATGTATGATGCTCGCTGTGGGGGATGCAGGCTTGTAGCACAGGGCTGCAGGGGGATTGCAGGGGTCCCCCAGGGGGTCAAGAGAGCCCTCGGAGGGACAACTTCCCAGCAGGGGAGACGGATCTTAAATATCTTCCCAGTAGAGGATCCAGGTACTAAGAAGCAGTCAGAAGCCGACCAAATGTTCCAAGGCGTTTAGGATGCTCTATGAGTAGACAAAGGAGCACATTACAAAATGGGTGGTCAGGGAAGGCTTCCTGGAGGAAGTGACATTTAAGCTGTGATTTGAAGAACCAGTTTTCTATGTACGCAGGCTTAAATTAACCATCTTAAATTATGGTTGTCCCTTTCATACACCCAAAATCTAATGTGGAGGCAACAAATACGAGAAAAGCCCAGACCAACATGCTTTTTTACAGCAGTGGGTACAGTTACTGCCAGCTGCCAACGCAGATCTTCTGTCCAGGCCTTTCGCACTGAAAGAGGTGGACGGTCTGGAGGCCCCTCCTGGAAATCTGAGGTCATGGAGTCCGGGTTCCTCCCCAGTGACTCTCCTGGGACGCATTCTACCTCAAACTGGGTTCACCGCGCTCCAGGGCTGCGTGAACATCTCAGCCACCCACCAGGCTGGTCCTGTGTGTGGCTGAGAGTATGACGGATGGATGGAAACTGACTGCAGCCACATCACAGAGAAGGAGCTCTCCTACCTGCATGATGTAGAGCCCGATCAGTTTGTAATCTGGAAATGCCGTGGAGAGGATTCTTAGATTTGGGTCGCAGGTAAATTAAGTGCCACCAGTATTCACTGAGTGCCCCCAACATGACGGGCACCATGCTAGATGTCGGGACCTAGGGGCACACGATCCCAGAGTTCCTGCCTTCCGGGAACTTATGGGGAGCGCTGGGGGGCGCACTGAGGACTCTTAAATGGGGGACACCGACGGTTTTGGAGGCATTCGATTCATAAGCACTGGGTGCACGCTAGAGTAAGAGCGAAAGCTGCTATTTAATAGAGGTTTGCCATCTGCCAGACACAGGGGCAGGTGTTTTAAAGCAGCTCCCGTCTTTAAAGAGTATTCACCAAATACGCATTGGGTGCCCACAGCATGCTGGGTGCTGTGCTAGGTGTTGGGGAAACGGGTTGGGGGAAACTCAATCTAGTGGCACGGGGACTTCCAGCCCAGTGAACATGGCACACCCACCAGCAAGTCACACTTGCAATGGCCCTCATCCCACGGAAGGTGGCATTTGTGGTAGCAGGGCTTAGAACTTCTCGGTGGGTAAAACGCAACCCACGACCGCGTCATAAAAGTGTCGGTCCTCCCTAAGGTCATTAACAAATCTGATGCAATCCCAGCAGCAATGCCAAAAATATTTTTATGGAGCTAGACAGGTTGATGCGATGGCTCCGTGTGTAGAAAGCTAATAAGACACTGAAAGGAAAAATCGTAAGGGTGAACCAGGGCCACCAGAAGTTGAACCACAAAGCCTGCGTGACCACCGCAGTCTAGTGCCGAGGCAGAGATGGACAAAACGGTGGCATTGACTAGAAAGTCCAGAAAGAGACACAGGTGCACGTGGAAAGCCAGGGGGCGATACAAGTGACATCTGAAACCACTGGGGAAAGGTGGGCTTTTTAGTAAATCATGTTGGGGCAGGAGGATTCCCATCTGGGAAAAGGTCAAAGTAGAGCCAAATCTCCCAGCATACCCAGGAATCAACTCCAAATGGATCAGAGATCTCAATTTTAAAGAGCAAGAGAAAGAAACCATACACAAAGGAAGCAAGGGGGATCGTTTTATAGCCCGGCTGTAGAGAACAGCTTTTCTAACTTGACTCGACATCCAGATGCGATAAAAGGAAATGTTGATAAACGTGGGAACAGAAAACACAAACAAGCTGCCCACCACAGCCCAGCCAGGAAAGAAAGGAGATCATGCTCTAGGAGCACGCGAGCGGGAGGCCAGAAATGCGTCCTTGCAGAGGTGATGTGAGGAGTGGGGTCTAAGGAGCAGGTGGGGGTAGGCATGGGAACTGTGTGGTCCAGGGAAGAGGGGGTTCTCCAGCCGGAGGACAGCCTGTGACCTTTGAAGGACTCATCACAGGGAGAGGTTGTGGAGTCCCATGTCACAGAGGGGAATGTTGAGGGCAGGGGACGAGTGAAGGCACACGGCCAGGTAGAGACAGGGCCAGCGGTGGAGCCAGGACAGGTTGTGCAACCACTGGACCATCACCGGCACCTGGACACCGGCACCAAGGCACAGACCCTGCTGTCCTGGGAGCCCACCTGGGGACCCACGCCAAGAGCACAGAAGCCCGGGGTCCCGCAGTCAGTGCTCGGCCAGAGGCTGGCGGGGCCATCCCTCCCCCGCCCAGGACTCTGTGGACTGTCCCCATGATGTGCGTGTGCGTTTCTCTGGAGAGCTCACTGTTACCATCAGTTTCGGGGCCACTCTCTGCTAGGCACATGCTGGCTTCACTAAGGAGTGTTTCCTTTCCTTCAAGATGGGCATGGCGGACCTTGGGATCCCTGGGCTCCTGCCTGACCTAGGTCCTTAGAACAAAGGCAGGGCCTCCTTGCTTCCCTTTGGCCCTGGAAACCCGTTTCTCCTAGTTCCTGAAAGAGCCCTGTTTGGGCCAGCACCATCTCCAGCCTGCTCGCCGTCACTGTGCCCCCGCCTCCAGCCTGCGCTGATGACAGTGCCCCAGGCAGCCATGGAGGGCCTCTCCCCAAGCCCACCCCCCCCCCCCTCTGGGCCCTGTGCATGCATGGCTCACTGCCAGGCCTCTGTTGGGACTCTGGGTCACAAGCTGCTGTAGCGTGCGTTTCCCCACCCAGCTGCGCACTTCAAGTCTCAAGTGCTGTTTCTAAAATCCCCATTCTTGGGGGTTCTTAGCGTTCACGCGTTGCTTCGGGGACACTCCACCCTCAGCCGTCCTTTCCAGCTCCTGCCACCCTCTCGTCCTGCCCCTTGCTCACTCGTCCTGAAGCATTCCTCACTCGCGACCTGCCTCCAGCTGCCCCGAGCTTTGGCTGTCACCAGGGTCTCAGCTCAAAAGATACTGTGCAGGTCACGGACAGTGTCACCTAAAGTCTGGTGGCCGGAAAGGAAACAAGAAGGCTATGCGTGGTCTGCGAGGAACTTGTTGACCCTACACATGCTGGCGAGGCTCTGATTCCTCTTATGAGAGGCAGGAAAACTTCCCGCCAGAGGCCACAGTGAAGTAGGTGTTCTCCCCTCGGCCTGGTGGATCGTAAAGTTCCAAGTGACCCTGGCATTCGTGATCCCTTTAAGGGGATAAACGGACACACCTGTCACGGTCCTGACACTGGGTCTGTTTTACTCGTGGCCCCTCTGCCGACCTGGCCGAACGCGGGCCTGTCCCTGCGGTCCTTCCAGGACGTCCCCTGCGGGGTCAGTGCCCGTCTCCGCCAGGAGCAGCTCTCCTGCCTCTGCACAGACTCGGCCCACGGACTCCAAGCACAGCTGGAGCCCAGGCTCTGGACGGAGTCCCCGTAGCGAGCAGCCACAGGGAAAAATGGCACGTGAGGACAGCAAGGGGGGGCAGGAAAGAGGACATCAGTGGCCAGTGGCCAGGTGCTGTCGGTAGCTGCCCCCTTGCCGGCAGGGTGGCGGGCAGGGAGCAAGCCCGGGGCCCGGAGAGAAAGGAGGGGGCCCTGAGGCAGAGATGGGCCCCTGCACACGGACCGCACCCCAGAAAGGAAATGTGGAGTCCTTTGTGCGAGAAGAGAGACAAACGGGTAAAAGGAGCCCCCTCGGAGTTTCCGTGGAGTCCAGGTTTATTCTTACAGGTGATCATGAATAACAAAGGAGAGAGTAACAGGCCTTTTGAAGTGGAAGTAAAGCTGGAGGGAATAAAGAGCTTACCTGATTTATTTTTGCACTCAATATCGTAGCCCGTGATGGGGCTGTTGCCGTCAAACCCCATGGTCCACCTGAGGGTGATTGTGCGAGCTTTCACGTCTTTGATCTCAATTTCGGGAGGGTCTGGGGGCTCTGCGCAATCGACAGGAAAACCCGGGCTTAGTTCAAACATGGCTCAGACAGAGGACGCGGGTGGAAATGCTGAGTACGGCTCCCGAAAAGCCCTGCCAGCCTTTGACAGCAGCTGAAACTTTTACCGGGAAGCATTTTTTTTTTTTTTTCCTATTCGCATAGCAGGGACGAGAAATTCCACTTTCCCCCAAACGCCAATGTGTACAGCAGGGCTCTGTAAGCAGGCTTTTATCGCGGGGCTGGGCCACCAAACGAGGATGTCACTCTTCTGGTTTGGAATCTCGAGCTCAAAAGAATGTCTGGGCTTCAAATGTTAAATTTCCCTTGTCATTTGCACCGTTTGGCGTAAGGATTCCTAAAGGTGGGCTAACCAGGTACACTGTTACACGTGGTGCACTCCGTGGGCCCGCAGGGTCACCTGACCCAATTCCTTTAAGGACTTTGCTCCCTGTGTTTTGGGGGCTGCACCTTGACATCATCATGGGCACTGCAAGAAACTGTTTTAACACCAGCTGTGTGCATGTTCAACATTTTCTGGGAATCAGGAGCTGTGACGTAGCAAGCTGAGCCCACACAGGGGTCTGAGCCTGGGCATACACTTAGGGTTGGGGGGTGCATGGGACAAGCTGAGGGCAAAATACAGGCTGGCACACCGCCCCCAGTGAAGTACGTGTGACATTCCTCGGACAGTCCTGGCGGCCCAAGAACAAAGGAAAGGGGTTGAAGTGCGTGCCATGGTGATGTGGGGAAACTAAGGCAAATGAAAAATTAAGTTCCCTACTGCCTGCAGCCCATTGACAAGTCCTTGAGACCAGCAGAGTGCCTTCCCTCTAGGAGCTCAGCTGCCTCAAGGATGACACTTTGCTGGGGACAAAAGGGAATCTTGCCTTAACATTGTCCCAACCTCGAGGACCCTGTAAGTCTGCTTCCTTTATCTCAACTCCCCCAAGACATACGCTGGTGACCCTACTCCAAGCTTCTGGCCCCTGATATAGATCTGAAGGGGCTCGTGACTGAGGTTTTATTAAACGGTAATAAATGGTGTTTCCTTAGCAACAGCTAGCCCCTCAAGGTCCTGGAAACCTTGCTTCCAAAATACCTTAGAGACTTACTCTATCCTGGACCCCCTCCCAACCTGAGGGTAGAGAACGAGCTACCCCTCACGACCCCAGTGCAGCTCTTCCTGTCCGTGGGTTCTGTCCCCGTGCTTTAATAAAATCACCTTTTTGCACCAAAGACGCCTTCAAGGATTCTTTCGTGGCCATCAGCTCCAGACCACCCCACCACCATCCCCAAACCCCCTCACTTACTGTCCTAAAAGCCGTGTTTTCCCCCAATTTGGTCTCCTTCCTACCTTGCACTGTGAGCTGAATTATTCCACGGTCCTCCCCATAAGAATTGATAGCATGACAGGAGAAGAAGCCAGAATCTTCTCTAACAGTTGGCAAAATCTATGTGTAAAGCAGAAAGAAATCCATCTTATCCAGTAGTATGGAGCCAGAGCAACTAAAAGGACTTTTGATGATAAAAATCTCTCCATTCCTACCCTTCTGGTCCCCAGCACACCCGCACACGTGCACACACACCCCCGAGAGCAAATTATTTCAGTGCAATTGTAACGGTGTAGATGGATAGGTTCGACGTATGTTATCAGTGTCAGCTGGTGCTCGTTAAATTGGGTGTGTAATTTATGTAGGATGCCATGGTCAGGTTGATGTATATTCCATATATATATATATATATTTTTTTTTTTTCTCATGGTGTGTGCTTAGAGTATCCAGAGTACCTAAAGAAGCAGATCTATAAATCCTGCAGTAAATGCTTGGTCCTACAGGACCCTCATTAGAGTTCTCTCTAGAAGGACTCCAGGATTGGACCTGTGAGTGAATCAATATCAGTGTTTCAAACACAGGGCTTTTTTTTTTTCTCTGTGTGGGCTATAGCATCATTCACCCCACCCCCCGCCACTAAAAACACCACTCAGTTAACTACCACTAGTACTAAAAAAAATCTAAGAGACTACAATACTTTTTTTTTCTAGTTTTTGTGGTCCTATGTGAAAGACAGAAGCTTTTCTGTTGGATTTGTCCAAGAAAAGCAAACCACCTTTCCTTAGAAAGCCCATCCAATTTGTTTCTTTTTACAGCATGTTAAAACATGTGCACAGCATAAGATGCCATTTTTCTGGGATTAATTATCATTAAGAGACTCGATTCCTACCTTTTTTTTTTTTTTTTTGGTTTTTACTACCGTTGGGTTCCCTGCCATGCTCATTGTGATTTTATTCTTAATAACATTTAAAGTAAAGCACCGTTTTTGCAGGCTGCTCAGGAATCTTGCTTAAGAAGTGGGGAGGAAATGGTAGTCCCGGAAGATTATCTGCTGTTCATCACCCGCATGCCCCCGCTTAGGTGAAAGGACACGATTATTCTGCCGACAAAGTTAGATGCTGATCCGCTGTGTTCGACGCGGTTTACCTGCAGCGTTGAGATCACTTCCTCTCCCACCTCCTTGGTGGACACAAGGTAACGGGCCATCTCGGGGTTAATGATACGGTCCTCCTTCTCCCAGCGGACGATGATGGGCTTCTCGCCATGGGCTGCGCAACTCATTTCTTTCTTTTGACCCTGAGTGGCTAGGGTCGTATTTGGATAGGACGTTATCATCGCAGGAACTGAAAATCCAAGAAGGACACGACTTATTTGGCAAAGCAGGATTCTTGACTTCCCACCTCAACACTCAGCTAAATCTGGCTTAAAGGGGTGTTTGCTTGAGGGGCGTCTGGGGGGGCTCAGTCGGTTAAGTGTCCGACTCTCGGTTTTGGCTCAGCTCACGATCTCACGATTTTGTCAGTTCAAGCCCTGCGTCAGGCTCTGCACTGACAGTGTGGAGCCTCCTCGGAATTCTCTCTCTCTCTCTCTCTCTCTGTCTCTGCCCCTCCCCACCCACATTGTGCTTTCTTTCTCTCAAAATAAATAAATAAACATTTTTAAATAAGAGGTATTTCTTTGAAATAAAATGTATTCAAGAAACCGCTGAGCACGAATCATGAACAGAAAAGGGGCAAGGTGGCAGAAAAGTGAAACCTGACGAAATGAGCCCTAAGCTCATTCATTCAGAAGTTGCCATGGGATTTCATATTCAGGGGGCGCTGCTCTCTTCCCGGCCCACCGAGGGCACACGTCGGTCACGGAATATAGCCTGTGTCCCCGAGGACACATAGGAAAACAACTTTACTTGCTGAATAGATGGGAGAGGGGGCTTCCAGTAGCAAATGACAGTTTCTAACTCTGATTTTCAACTGTGGAACTCTGAAGCCTTATCGAGCAACTGAGGCTGGGGCCCTGATCGCTGCTGACCCATCCTCGAAGTGACTTCTAGATATACCCACCGTTGTTACAAACTGTCACCGTCACCTGGAGACCCCAGACCCACCCTTCTCCCGTAACATATGGCAGGCCATCTCATCCCCAGCGCACCAAGAAAACAGAAACCTCTCTCTGTGCAACTTCTCAAGTTCCCTGTCTCCCACCTCAAAATTCATCTAAAGACCTCCATTCTTGGCCATGTGCTGGGTGACATAGGACTCTGCTCCCACTCCATACACCACTTAGAGATGCAGGGCGGCACAAAACAAGCATCCTTTTAAATGCGCACGCAGCTTCTAAGAAAGTGAGAGAAGTCCCAGGAGCCTGAAGCAGAAGTGGCTGTTGAAAGGCCAGAGGTATTATGATGTGGGAGGCAGGGAGTTGAAAGTGGGACCTTCAAACCAGGCTGCTCAAAGGGCCCTACCTTCAGAGCGAGGACCTGCAACAAGGTCAACCAGACCCACACAGGGGGAAGGGAAAAGCAAACAGCCTTGGCTTGTGCTATGGAGGAAGAGGAAAAGAAAAGCCTCCCCTGAAAACCCACAGCTGGTCTGCCTCTATGTGGGTTTGGGGTTAAATTCATGCTAAAGGGGCAATACGCTGGTGTTCCTACTTGGGCTGTGGGCCCGAAGATCCTAGCAAAAGAAACACAAACACACCCCAGTGGGAGGCACACTCCATCCATGCCCATTGGATCTCTCCTGGCCCATGCTGGGTCCCGTCTTCTCCACAGCGTACCAGAGTGGGTTGAGACACACCACAACGAGTAAGAAACCTACCGGCTCCGTAGCCTGGACGCCCGCAGGAGAACCCACACTTTGAAGTTTCTCTACAGTCAGCAGGTGTGTGGCAGAGATTAGGAGGCGTGGAGTGGACAGACTAACTGAAGGGAAGAAACACCGTGGGCCCCGCATTTTTATCCTCGCTGGTGGTGAGATCCCCCTTCCAGCACAACTGAGGGGAAGCCAGACTGGCACATGGGCCCCAGCCTTCAGTCCCGATCACTCACTTCCTCTAGCCGCTTCAAGAAAAAAAATTGAATCTTTACCAACAGCTTTTTTGAGGTCTTATTTACATGCCATAATATTCACCTAAGTGCACGGGGGAAAGGGTTTGTCCATTGTAGTAGTTTTCTAGGAGAGCTGAAACAAATCACCACGAGCTGGGTGGCTTCCAACAACAGAAATCTGTTCTCTCACAGTTCTGGAGGCCAGTCCAAAATCAAGGTGAAGGCAGGGCCATGCTCCCTCCGAACTTCTAGGGAAGAATCATTCCCTGCCTCTTCCAGCTTCCACTGGCCCCCACGATCCTTGGTTTGTGGCCACAACTCTCCTATCTCCGCCCACACTCACGTCATGTTCTTCCTTAAGGGTTTCCCCAGGTCTTCATGTGGATTTCTTATAAGGATACCAGTCATTGGATTTAGGACCCACCCTCACGCAGTATGACTTCATCTTAACTAATTATATCTGCAAAGACCTTATTTCCACACGAATTCACATTCTGAGGTTCATGTAGGCATGAATTTTTTTTGGGGGGGCTCATACACATATATTTGTATTATCCAACACACACACACACACACACACACACACACACACACACACACTATTACAACCCAACAGAAGTACATACAGTTGTATAGTTACCACCACATCAAATTTGGTTTTATTTTTTTTTAAAGGAAAATCATTTTAGTAAGTTTATTTTTGAGAGAGACTGGGAGAGAGAGAGAGAGAACAGAGGATGGCAGAGAGAGAGGGAGAATAGAATCCCAAGCTGACAGCACAGAGCCTGATGTGGGGCTCTATCTCATGAACTGCGAGATCGTGACCTGAGCCCAAATCAAGAGTCAGATGCTTAGCTGACTGAGCAACCCAGGTGCCCCAACCATATTAATTTTTAGAGCATTTACATTATCCCAAAAGGATTCCCCTGTCCACTTATAGTCCTTTCCTACTCCCCATCCCAGGCAAACAGTAATCAATATTCTGTCCTTCTAGATTTGCCTTTTCTGGACATTTCCTACAAATGGGATCCCATAGTAGGTATTCTTTTGTGTCTAATTTTTGCCTTTTTTCCCCCACTGAGAATGTTTTCCAGGTTCAGCCATAGTGTAGCATGTATCAGCGTTTTCTCTTTTTAAAAATTTTTTTTTATATATTTAAAAAAATATTTATCTTTGAGAGAGAGAGATAGAGTATGAGACAGGGAGGAGCAGAGAGAGAGGGAGACACAGAATCCAAAGCAAGCTCCAGGCTCTAAGCTGTCAGCACAGAGCTTGATGTGGGGCTCGAAACCACGAACCGTGAGGTTGTGACCTGAGCCGAAGTCGTACGCTTAGCCAACTGAGTCACCCAGGCGCCCTTATCAGAGCTTCTTCTTTTTTGTTGTTGAATAATACTGCATTGCATGGGATTAACACATTTCATTTATTCATTCACAGTTGACACACATTGGGATTGTTTCCACTTTTGGGATATTATGAATAATGCTGCTACCAAGATTTGCATGAAGGTTCTCGCTTAGACCTATGGGTTCACTTTTCCCAGGTAGATCTCTACTAGAGAAACCGCTGTGTCACACGGAAATTCTACGTTTCACGTTCTGACAAACTGCCACATTGTCATCCCAAGTGGCTTCACCATTTTTACAATCTCTGTGTCAGAAGACGGAGCACAGAAGAGGAAATGGGGGGAATGTTTCCCTTGAACCATAAAAGCAGGGTAAAGCTATAGGTGAGCTCCAGCTTGATGATCACCGGCTGTAGAAAGCCCAGCTCCAACCCAGTGCTGCCACTGCAGAGGTGAGGGTGGTGAGGAGGGTTCCAGGAGAGGCTGACCCATGCCATCTGGGAGAATGAGGCAAACACAGGGGATGGAGCTCCTCCTTCTCTGAGATCAGGGCCTGTGAGCAGCATGAGAAGGCTCCACTGAGCTGTGATCCTGGGACAACAGATGGGGACCTTCTCAACATATTCCAATTCCTCACCCCACTGAGGGGAAGGGACTAAAGCCCTGGGAGTTCACCAGCCCCATTCGCTGGTCCAGATAGTCACCAACTGAGGGGCCCTACCCAGACAGAGGGCTGAATGTGCACACCATTTGGAGGGGCCAAAGGGAGACACGGTGTCCCTCTCCAAGGGCATCCTCCAAGGGGGAGGCGCTAGGGGGAGCAGGCAGTAGAGTGGACCACTCCCTCTTATTTGATACTCCTGCCTGCAACTTTGCACCATCCTTTGTCAAGGGTTTGAAGGCTACAGAAAACCTCTGCACAGGATAGGAGGCATGGAACTTGGACATCTGGTGTGTAGAAGGGCAGCTGAAAGGGAAAACTCCCACCCTGACCAAGGGGGAAGTGGACAGGTGCACTGAATATTTGCGCCTGGGGCAGTGCGGGGGACATCCGCTTTCTTGCATGGAGCGTTGTGTGTGATCCCACCCTGCCCAGTGCGCTGTGATGCAAGCTCATTAGAGTGCAGGGGACCACTTTCTGGAACATAGTTATGGGGAGAGGCCAGACCAGCCTGTGAGGCTCTTCCCATATGTCTCCTTATCACTTTCCCTTCAAGCACAGAGTGAGGATTTCGTTTAGAGTGGCACTGTTTCAGAAAACCCCAACCACAGGAAATATATTTATGGGGAAAAGGAAGCAATCATAAATTGTGTCTAAGAACGCTCAAATAGCCCTAAAATATCTACAAAATGCAAACATGTTAGCAGTAGGAGAAACTGGATGCTCTTTCAAAGTCTCTTCATGTTCATGGGCAGAACAGATGAGTATAGTTCAATTACTTTCCTGCCTACAGCAGATTAACATCCTCCCCGGAGACAGCAGCTGGCTATTCCCCGGGTAGAACCAGAAAGAAAAGCGGAACTGCCCAAGAGCTGACACGAGAGATGATGGCGGAATGACACAAATCCCGAGATCATGGTGACCAGGCCCACGTGAGCTCGCAAACACAATGTCTCTCTTCCCTGCACCCTGTGCTCAACATGCCCCCATACCAAGAAGACCATTATCCCATCATCATGGGTTTCCAAATGATGACCCTCAACCATTGAGAAAATGTTCACTGGCCTGGTGTGGTTTGCTTAATAAGAGATAGGACTATTTTAAGTATTCGAGAAGATTCCTTCCCAAAATGGTTAATAAAAACATTTTAAGTGTCCAAGAGGGTAGGAGAAATAAGTTGTGTAGACATTTTATTCATGCAAAGGCGTGGGATGAACTCAACATCTCTCTATAAGCATCCCTCGATGTCTTCCCTTGAAAATAGGCCAGGAAGGAAGGTGGTAGCAACCACTTTCCCCCAAGAGATTTGGAGAAAGAATCAGGGGCACCTGTTGAATACTGGAAGTGTCAGTAGAACGTCGACCCTTGGCAAATGTCCTCAGTGGTGGGGTGCTGGCTACGTAGGATGTATTCAGGCATGCTCATTAATGCATTAAGTCAGGGTCTTTGCCACTGTGAAAAATTCCTTTCTGTGATCATGGTAAAGTCCATATTTGTGTATGTTATCAAGTTACTTAGACATGTGAAATGCAGTTGAGTTTTTAATTTAAAAAAATGTTCTAAGGAGCCAAATTATTTGAGAATCTCCCAAGAGGCTTTCTTTTGCTCCAACAACCACACGATCTTTTAAAGACAGGAATTGGGGGGCGCCTGGGTGGCTCAGTCGGTTAAGTGTCCGACTTCGGCTCAGGTCACGATCTCACGGTCCGTGAGTTCGACCCCCGCGTCAGGCTCTGGGTTGATGGCTCAGAGCCTGGAGCCTGCTTCCGATTCTGTGTCTCCCTCTCTCTCTGCCCCTCCCCCATTCATAGACTCTCTGTCCCCGTTCTGTCTCTCTCTGTCTCAAAAATAAATAAACGTTAAAAAACGTTACAAACGTAAAAACGTAAAAAACGTTAAAAAAATTAAAAAAAATAAAGACCGGAATTGGTTGCCTATTGTAAGACTCACTGGATAAAACTGAGGGCAAAAAATGTGGATAGAAATAGGAAAAATGATTAAAATATCCGAGATCAAGACAGTCTCTGTTATGTCTAACCCATAATTGTCAACTTGTTGCTAAAAAAGACACGTAGATAACAACATATTTGCTCTCACTTGGATGTATGTTGATGTGTGGATTTATCTGGGGGTTAAAGCAAAGGGTCACTTGGCGGCTTTGCATCCACTAGGTCTGTGACAACCATCATGGACCTCACTGTAACAGATGTTGAACAATGGGGGCGTCTGGGGTGAGGGAGTGAGCCAAGGTGTACTGGTGGGGACGTGTGTAATGTTGATTGGTGGCTTCTGCATTTTAAATCCAACACCAGGTGGAGACCTCGGCAGCAACGCCCAGGGCTGCAGGGATTTGGGGCCCTGGATGGGCTTGTTTGGCATCTCAAGCAGACACCAGTGGATTTGTATAGAACCACAGAGGGTGGGACTTAGGAGTTAATGAGTCAGTGCCTGTCCACTCTTATAGATGCTACACCATCAGGCTTGGTTTATTGTTCTGTGGATTGTCTGGATTTAAAAAAGGGATGGAGAAAAAGTTAATGGCAAAGATTAAATGTCTGAAGCTATTACATTTTACATAGTGCCAAGTATTGCGAAACCATCCTTCCAGGATGCAAGGTTCAGCAAAGAAGTCTGATGCATCTGATTCAGCAAACAGTTCCCTCGCACCATTGACAAATGAATGACATTCCCCAATACGTCTTCCTGTTTTACTTCCGTCTTCCTTGTTACTACAAATAAAAGCACCAAGAAACTTTTGCCTCGGAACAACACTGTTCAGTAGGAACAGCCATGTGGTAGCTACAGACACAAGAGTTCACAGAAAGGCAGCTAACGTATTTTATGAGAAGGAGTTGGCTCAATGGAATTGATGAGGCTGATATGACCTATTTTATTATTATTTGTACATTTTTTTTGGAGATCTGGTGGTTAAATGTTTCCTAGTGTACTGTTGGATGTATGCAGAAAAATTTGCAGACCAGAAAAAATAATACCAGCTGTCAAAATGGGCAGGTGGCTGTTGGGGGAAATTCTTCTGTGTGTGGGGGACCTTGTATGAAAGCAACACTTCTAACCCCTCCCCCGAATGGAGGGGCAATGACTAACCTGACTTGAGGGTTGGGGAGGAACTGACAAGTGTGACCTAGTTCCTTCCAGATATCTGTTGGCAGAGGGCACGTGTTCTGATCTACAAACTTCCTGTAGTGAAAGAAGATGTGCCTGAGTGAGAGGTGTGTGCATCTCCAGCCTGGGCAGAGACTGGGGTAAGTCTCCCTAATTCTAGAATGTAGCATCTGCAAACACACATCTTCCAGAAAGCTAGTATCCAACCACTCTACTTCTGTGTCTATCTCTTGCTTGATTCTGAACTCAGGGGTATTATTTTGGGGGGCCCTCTTAAACTGTGACAGTAGGCATGGACTGTTCACCAAGCAGAAATTTCTAGTTACCTCTGGAAGCCCAGGCTCCTCTTTCCCCAGTTTTTAGCAAGAGACATTATTAAAAATATACCCTAATAAAAGAATGTATTTCCAAGTTCTTCTCGTAGTTGGGTGTTGCCAGCTCAAGGCAATGATGCATCCAGGTGTCCTAGGAGTTGAGCTCCCTTTAGGCTTTCTCTGTTTCCTCCTGTGCCAGCCTGACATCAGGGTCTGATACCTGGAGTTCCAGCTCCCATCTTGGACCTTGAGATGACTCGGGAGATGGGAGCCTGGGTCCTTGCTGACACCATGAAGCTGTCATGCCCAAGCTGGCCCGCCTAACTCCAGAAAACATTTATATGAGAAAAAAGCAAACTATTATGTTTATTTATTATTATTTGGGGCTTTTCTATAATAGGAGATTAAGAATTGTTTTGAGCTGACCTTAATCATGGGTCTTGACTCTTTAGGATGATATGGCAGATGTTTTATACCGAAAAAAACAATTTCTTTTTTAAAAATTTTTTAGAGAGAAAGAATGAACGAGTAGGGGAGAGGGGCGGGGGAGACAGAGAGAGAGAGAGAGAGAGAGAGAGAGAGAGAGAGAGAGAGAGAATCTTAAGAAGACTGCATGCTCAGCGCAGAGCCTGATGCAGGGATCAATCCCACGCCCCTGGGATCAAGACTTGAACTGAAATCAAGAGTCTGTCAACCGAGAGATCTACCCAGGCGCCACCCCAAAAAACAATTTCTATTGGATGGCTTTGCAGAGAAAGATACAATGTGCAGCATGTATAGCTTCCAAAGTGATCCTCAGTTGCAAGCTCATGGTTATAGGATGGGTTACCATCAGCCTATATAACACGGTCGTTGCCGAAGTGTGAATCCTAGGTGTGCCACTTGTTTCCTGAGTGGCCCCAGATAGTCACTTAACTACACTGTGCCTCACTCCATTTTGTTCTTTGTCCCAGGGAGACAATGATCATTGAGAGGATTAAAGAGGCCAGCCCACAGCAGGGTCAGTGCTAGATAAGCATATACTGATGGCATCCCCATGTGTCTGATGGCAGGGACTTGTGATGTCTTCAGATGAGGAATGGATGTGGACTTTTGTTTGGGGTCTGTGGTCTGCTCAGGACTTGGGGCACATCTTTTAGCAAAGACATTTTCAGTTTGGGCTCAAATCCATTAACCAAGATTTTTTTTCTCACAAGTGCCAAGTTCGAATTCATGGTAATTAAAGATTCCAGGGCCACAAAAGTGACCTTGAAAAAAAAAATAACTGTGAATAAATCCGTTGTAGGTCCAAGAAGAAGAATATACTGACTTCTCCATTTTTCCTCTCCAAGCTGGGGAGTATGAATCAGAAACTGAAACTCACATATAATTTAGCTTTGAGACATGACCCCCCCGGTCCCTCCAGTCAGGAGCCTGATTCCCGCAGACCCCTGAGTGGAGCACAGGATGGAGAAATTTTGGTGGCAGAGCTGGGTTCTAGAAACGAGTCCATATTAGTGCCTCACAGTGTCAGGGGTGTGTAAAGGCTGCAACGGAGAGGGCTCCCTGCTGGGTAGGAAAAAAGTTTGTAAAATGCCAGACGAGGAAAACAGAGAGAGTTCCCATGGGGATATGGCATTTTATTCCCTGGATCGGGGCGTTTTATCATTTCTCCTTCTCCTTCTTCTCCTTCTTTGGAGAGTGAACCAGTTCTGAAATAAGGGTTTCTGTCTTACCTCACGAGCTGCTATGCAGGGAAGCAAATGCTCGGTGAAGCTTGCTGTTCACCCAGAATGTAATTTCCTATTCCTTAAAAATAAAAACCCATGGAAGAACATGTTACTGCTCCCCAGGAAAAACACAGCATCGCTTTGAGAAGTTGTTTTCTGTTCTTTCCTTTTCCTAGTAAGGAGAGGTTTAATTGCATTCCACATGGGAGCGATGCCTTGACAAAACCACCCGCCTCTGGCTTCTTAATGGTTTGCCCGTCTTCCTCTTCCAAAGATGCTCTCTTTCTACTCACATTTGCCCTTTGGAAGACTGCCCCACCAAAATAGGTATTTAGCTCTGGTGAATAAACTCTGTATTGAGTCACGAATGTTATGACCAGCTCATGTTTCCCTGGTCCACCCATATATTTTCAGCCTTTTAAAGAAATGGTCAAAAAGATTTTTTTTTAAAAAAAGGATCATTACCATGGCTCCTTGCAATGCTAATGTTTGAAGGGATGACCTTTTCACCTGTCACAGTCATGGGTGCCGAGAGATGACAACATATCAGCAGAGCGGTGCTTTTTGCAAGGATTTCTGAAGCGTAACAAATGGATGGGGTACTTTAACAGGGATTGGTACCACGCAGAGGCTGTGGGCAAACCCTGCTAGCAAGGGCAAAGGAAAGCCAGACCAGGAAAGCTTTGTTCAGAGAGTGTGTGCTGTGCGCTTTTCCTGCCAAGTTACCCACTATGGAAGGTGCCATTTTTACATTGTGATATGTTGGCTTGTAGATCTCCATCATACACCACGATACCATCTACTAGCACCTCCCTGTTCAGGAAATCTGTGTTCTTATGGCACAAGGGGGCATCATCTGACCTACTTGCTTGCAGCATAAAGATGCAGGCGTCCGGTGGGGCCTCTGACACTGGCCGGGAAAAGTTGTGCGCACTGAAGCCCAACTCACACTCGTGCGACGTGAGCTAGGTAGCCTGAAGTGTGAACAGTGGGAGAATTTACACCACAGGCATTGGCAAACCCTAGAAATCAGGACTCTCTTCCTTCCCTCCACCTACAACAGTTTTTCCTCTTTAATATAGACCACAAAACTGCACAGGGGAGTGTGTCACTATACTGATGACTTTAAGGAGTGTTCCCATAATACAGGGGGCACTGAGGAGGCGGTGAGTTCACCTGAGAACAGTAACTAATCTTATTCATAAGAGTAAACCCTACCGATGTGAACAGCTCATCACTGTGCGTTGACATGTAATTCAGCAAAGAGTCCACACATATGTTGCTTTTTCAACTCAGGGATACAGAAGAGGGGACGGTCATATTAATAAGCTGCCGATATTCAAGACGAGTTCTAAACATGACTCTCCTTTTTTAATGGCACAAAACCAATTCTAATACATTTTTGTCTTTTTTCCTCCCTCCCCAGCTCTGCTGAAACTAGCACTGAAAAAGGAACAAAATGAAATACCGAGAAGCCTAGATAATGTCTAACTAGACAACCTGCCTGTCATGGTCGTCTGGTTCAATCCCCTCATTTTACAGAGAAGGAAAGGCGAGCCCAGAATAGAGAAGTGGGTGTCAGAGTTTCAGGAGAGGAGTCAACCAGGATCTGACTTAAACGAGGTCTACTCTAGCCCCATCATTACCATCGTCAATAACCGTCCCAACAGAGAAAGTGGCCGATCTTTCTGGGTGCCCAGGACTCCCTCTGTTGGAGCAGACAAGCCCTGTCTCCTGGGGGTCCCCCTCAGTGCCTCCACTCTGTCAGAACAGAGGTGGCAGAAGAGGGTGTGGTCCAAGGATGAAGCAACAAAGCCCAAACTGGAAAACAGAGTCAGGGACACAAGGGTTTATGCTTGGGAGGACCAGGGAGGCAGATGTTGTGAGACATGAACACATATTTTAAACCTACTTCTTCAAGTACATTTTTTTTAACATCCCCCACCTCCCCCTGCCCCCACCTCAACATTTGTCTGGGGAAAAAAATCAAACATACAGAAAGTTGAACAGCCATATACCCACTGCCTGGATTCCACAATGAATATTTCATGTGCAGACTTGAATCTAAATTTATTTCAGTGTTCTCTCATCAGCCAATCAAACTTTACTGAATACAGAATTTTCATTATTTTATTTTAAAATAGACCTGGCGAAAACATGACTCAGTGAGCATCTGGAAGATGGCGAAGGCACTGAGATGGCAGCCTTCTTCCTGAAATCTGCTGCCCTGGGGGAAGACGGACGGCACATGCCTCACTCTGGACTCTGCAGATGTGACTTGAGGTCTGGTGCCACTCTCACATGTGTCATATCGGGAGGAAGAGGTGTGAAGGGGACTCGGAGCAAGGCGCCCGGGCTCCAGCCTCATACTGTCCGGGACATGCTATGAGTGGGCAAGACCACTGACTGTCCTGAGCCTCTTTTTTCTCACGTGACTCCTAGGAGGGCTGCCTGGGACCAGATGCTGTCAACCTGGGCAGCACCTCAGAAGCTGGAATCAACCTGAGTAGTTTTTAAAATAGACTAGTGCCCAGGCCCTACCCCAGGCCAACGGAGTCAGAGTCTCTGGGGGCAGGGCCCCGGAATGGGTTTATTTGAAGCTCTCCAAGGGTTTCTCACATACAGCCTGCGTTGCAACAACTCTACAGGGTGACCAGGGGTCTGTGACAGCCCTAATTCTCCTCCACCGTCCCTGTCCCTTTCCTTTCCATTTTGTCCCCTTATCCCCCTCCCCTCCTTCCTTAGTTTTCTACCCTTCTTCTCTTTCTCTCACAATTCCATCATCATCACCATCATCATTGCTAACTTGCATGAGTGCTGACTTACACCTGTGCTAGAACTTTTTCACATGCCCTGCATGTATTTAACCCATATAGCAACCGGACGGGATAGACATTTTGGTCATAGAAATGGCCCAAGACCTATTTATAAGTTCCACTGTAAGTAGATTCTAAATTATGCCATAAAGATGTGTGAGAGATGCAGAAATAACGTTTTTAGCACATTCATTGGATTTAAATTTATATTAACAGATGTCCATGCAGATGATCCAAGACAACCAGACACCAAATACCTATTTTGAAGTGGGGAAAAATAAAGAATAGAGCCCAAGCGAATGCAAGGATTCATTTAATATCTGGCCTCTTCTCCCCTTTGCCTTTATTTATAAGCAAGGAAACAGAGAACAAGAAGATTTATGACTGTCTAAACTGGAACACGTTCTCTTTGTGCCTCTACTTACCCCCAATCCAAAGGTCTGCTTCATCTAGTAGTCATGTTAATCTCTAACATGAACAGTTTTCCCTCCCCTCCCCTCCCCTCCCTGCTTTGTCTTTTCCCTCCTGGTTCTTCCTTTCTTCTTCTTCCAGGGCCTGCAGAGGCTAAGCGGGTCTAAGCCAAGCCACATGAAATTCATAATTCATCCATGCCTCTCACTCTTTCAGTTGCGTGACCATTTTCACAAACATGATCTCACGGCAACACCCATGTTCTCAGTAGAGCAGAGAATTCTTAATTCCATTTACATGAACCAAAATAGGATCAGGGAAGGGACGTAATAAGCCTAGAGCCATGCAACTAGGAGGTAAGTAGAAAATCTAGAAGGAGACCCTAGATCTCCTGAATCCAAGTGCAAAGCCTCTTTGGACCAGAGGCTGGCCCACCTCTGACTACAGGGCATGGGGTAGCCAGGGCATCCTTGGAAGCCCCTTGGCCCCGGGGCTGGGTCCACTCAGGGGAGACTCCCTATGACATCTTTGATAGCTCCAATTCCTCAGCTGCAAAATAACGTGCCTTCTGTAAGCCCACTGCATATTTGAGACTGCTTGGTAGGACTGGCTATGTGATTTGTAGGACCCAGAGCAAAATGGAAATGTGGGGCCCTTGTTCAAAAAGCAGGAAAAAGGTGCCATTGAAGTTCTTTTTTTGGGGGGTGTACCTCACTTCATTATTTTTTTAATATGAAATTTATTGTCAAATTGGTTTCCATACAACACCCAGTGCTCATCCCAACAAGTGCCCTCCTCAATACCCATCACTCCCTCTCCCCTCCCTCCCACCCCCCATCAACCCTCAGATTGTTCTCAGTTTTTAAGAGTCTCTTATGGTTTGGCTCCCTCCCTCTCTAACTTTTTTCCCCCTAACATATAAGGCTTTTTCTTTATTCTGTGGTCTTTCTCTCTCTCTCTCTCATTCTCTCCCCCCCCCCCCCCCCCCCCACATATCATGAGGGTTTATATTTTCTGTTTAATGTTATGTTCCCCTGGACTTGGGGCTGGGCAAGTTCCAGCCCTCCCAGGCATGAGGACAAGGCCTGGGAGGTGGCCTGCATATGTGCACACCACACTGGCTGCCAGGGGCCCCTTTCCACCAGAATGACAGCCATATCCAGGTCTCGAGTGGGTGGCCCCAATAGCATTTTGAGTCACCTTCTGAAAGCTACTGGTGTTGCCACTTATAGGCAGGGAGAGCAAGGAGATGCTGTGGGGAGCCTGACCTTTCTCTTCCAACACACACTAAGGTCCCCATGTGGATAGGACCTCAGGGATTGCTGGGTAGAGAGCCTGGGGCCGGCTCAGGGAGACAGAGAAAGGAGAGACAGGTGGCCGTGGGAGGAGGATGACACCTGGGCTGAGGCTCAAGTGAACTGGGGAGTTCAAGCTCCACTCTTCCATTGGACTTTACTTACAAACACAAATTTAAAGATAAAGTTATTAAGAATTTCAAGATGGCAGCTGAAGAACATGAAACCCCAAGCACAGGGCTCTTGAGAGCTCAGGGGTTCATGTCACTGCACTGGTCACCTGCCCAGGATGCTGGCCCTGGAAGCGGATAAATACTCAGCTTCCTAGGCAGCCACTCCTGTCACCTAGTCACCTGAAGGGGGCAAAGAAGTTGGGAGGAGGTGGTCTCTTGGGCAAGACTTGGACATGACCAACCACAGTCTTGAAGAGGGAGCAGGGAGCCACTGACCTCCTCTTTCTCTGTTGCCATGTGTGCATACAGGGCAAGCCCTGAGTGGTTAGTCTCCTTTCTAATACAGTAAAACCTATCGACATTATCTTTCATTGTAATTATGGTTCCTGTCGCAGCTTCACCTGGGGCCTTCAATGAACCCACAGTCACATTTCCCAAGCACAGCAAACACATGTTCTCCCCAGCACACCTATCATCAAATTTACCATCTTAACCACTCTTAATTGTATAGGTCAGTGACGTTAGGCACACTCACACGGTCATACAACAATCCCCACCATCCATCTCCAGAATGTTTTCATCTTCCCAAACTGAAAGCGTGTCCCCAGTAAACACGAACTTCTATTCCCTCCCTCCAAGCCCCTGGCACCCATCATTCTACTTCCCATTTTTGTGGATTTGACCTCTTTAGGGGCCTCGTACAAGAGGAATCTTGCAGTATTTGTCCCTCTGTGACTGGCTAATCTGGTTCATCCATGCTGTAGCGCATGTCAGAAAATCCTCCCTCTTATAGCCTGAGTAACATTCTATCGTGTCTATATGCCACATTTTGTCCATCCGTCCATCCATCCATCCATCCATCCATCCATCCATCCATGGATTCTTGTGTTACTTTCACCTTTCGGCCATTGTGAATAATGCTTCTATGATCATTGGTGTACAAAGTATTATTCTTGAAAATGTCTATAGCGTTTTGCTAGAGAAAATGGTTTGCGATCCTGTGTCTGCTTCATTCAAAGGCCGAGTGGCTTTTTCTCCATTTGGGGTCTCTGCCTCTTAGCTTCTTCTCCATTTCCTCATCTGTAAGAACAATGAGACCTCCAGCCTCCTGAGGCTGTGATCAGGATTAATGAGATTATGTTAGTGGAACCCACTGAGTGTGTCGGCAGAAAGGCCCCGCAGAAGCACAAAGTGCCTATTATCACTGCTGCTGAATCAAAAATTCCTCCTGTCCAAATACTTATTGTTCATAAAAGTTTTAGCAAGTAAGGCTACCTACTGGGCAGCTCTAATCCCCATAAAGAAAATGATTTCTCCAGCCAGGAATTAATAAGTTCTTAGCACACACTAAAATATCTTCTTGGCTGGCTTATTATGCTTACATAATGAAGTTACTTTGATTATAACCATTAATCAAATCCGTGTTTCCAAGCTATAGTGGGCTTTATTTGATGTTAAACTTTAACAAGAATGGCAACATTTCCTCTTTCTGGAAGCTTTGCCAGGGTCTCCTAACGTGATTAAATGTGTCAGGGTAAAGACAGAAAACATTTAGGATTCATATTCTATTCACTCTGAACTTGTTTCAAGTGACATAGGAAGAAAGTTGATTTATTTTGCATGACAAGTGTGAATATTAACCAAAATTTATTAAAAACAGTATTTTCCTCCAATTCACATAGATATAGGCAGAAATTTCTTCCTTTTTTTTTTTTTATTCCTGTCTGGTCATGCACAAAGATGTTATGTTTTACCTAACAAGACTTCCAGGTAATTAGAAAGAAGGAAAATGGTAAGCAAACTTTGATTTCCTGCTGACAGTGATAGTAAAAAATAAGTTTAAAAATATAAGAAAATAGGCTATGGCATCATGAAAAATTGGATGAGGTCTAGAATATTAATTAGAAAAAAAAATCAGCGGTATTGACTGTCCCCCAAGGTGATTCCCAGTGGTCCTCGAATCCTGGTTTGCAAACCATTGTATAGCCTCTCCCACATTTTGCCAGACTCTTTGGTCTGCATGAACTATAGAATCTGGCAGAAGTGGTGGCAAATCACTCAGATTAGACTGCAGCTTCCATCTTGGGCACTGGAGCACCTGTGTGTGTGTGTGTGTGTGTGTGTGTGTGTGTGTGTGTGTGTCTGATCACTTGTTCCATGGAAGCCTTCCATCATGTCACCAGGACATGCAGGTGGCTGGAGAGGACCATGAGGAATGTAAGTTTCTGGCCAATAGCCCGTGAAGATCCCAGGCTGGCCAACAACCCATGTGGGATCTGGGAAATGGATGTCCCCAGTCAAGCCCTCTTCCTCCTCACATATTCTGATATAGTTCTTGGAAGGCAAGAAGTTTCCATGGAAACAGAACCAGGAGCTCCCGTGGCTCGGGAATGGATACACAGAATAGTTGAGTCCAAAACCATGTTCTAACTTTTGAGCAAATGCTTTTCTGTCCAGCCAGTTTTCAAAAGAAGCTCCAAGGGAGAAGATAAGCCATTATCTCCACTACACTTGTGGTGGCGGCCTCAGACACATTCTGCTATCAGCTGCAACAGCGGATTGCCTTGTGGCTCCCTGGAATTCAGGAAAGTGTCTCCCGGAAGTGCCACCTCCCTCTGTAGAGCATCCTTGGGGCTTCTCCACTGGAAGATTCTTATCCAAGATGGGCCAGTGCCCAGGACCCGGATCCTGCCCTGAACCCTGCAATCCCCACCCTATTTTTAATTTCAGATGGTTCGCCTTTTCCTTGAAGCTATTTTGTCCACTTGATATTCATCCTGTTCAACATCCATTCTCACGGAGCCTTCTTTATTTGGCCTCTAATGTATGCTTCCACTTGCTTGTATAAATGCGTACGTGTTTTTGTTAATTTGGTTATCTGGATTTGGTTGTAAGATTTGGTTTCTGTCATTCGGCTTGTCCATTTTTCCCTGCATGTCTTTTTCATTTGTTTATGCTAATATCAAGGACATAAAATGCCCTTTGAAAAACATCTCACGTAATAAAGATGATGGTAATTATAGCTAGCATGTATTAAGCCCTATGTTGAGAATGTTACCTGCTTTTCATTTTTACAGCAACCCTAGGAGGTAGGTGCTATTAATACCCTGATTTCAGGTGTGCAGAGCTGAGGCAAAGACAAACCGGGTGACTCATTCACAGTCACACAGGTACTAAGCAGGGGAACCAGAATGATGATGTAGGCAGCCTCTACTTTTCCTACCTGGTTTTGCATCCATGAGCAACTGGGTTTAGTCTCGCCTGTTCTTGAGTTGTCTAGACAGTAGAATCATACTGTCTGCACTGTTTTGTGTCCTCCTTCTTTTATTCTGTTAGTGTTAAAAAATTTATTTTTAAGTAACCTCTATGCCCAACAAGGGGCTCAAACTTACAACCCTGAGATCAAGAGTCACACGCTCCACCAACTAAACCAGCCAGGCACCCTTATTCTGTGTTTATATGACATCTACAACATATACGCATTGCCTGCAGGCGTTTTCACTGATGTATATTACTTCTTTGTATGAATATTCCGTGGTTTATTTATTTCAGAAGTTTCAGATTCCATACGACTATGACCCCTGGAAAAGTATGCACGAACTTGTTTAGGGAATGTAGAGAGGACTGAAATTTCCAGCTAAGGTATGTGTATTTCTCTAAATTTATGAGACAGTGCCAAGCAGCTCTCAAAAACAGTTGTACAGATTTATAGCCTCACCATCAATCTTTGTTATTCATTTGTCGACAACAGTGGTTCTTCAAGAGTCGCTCCTGGACCAGTAGCAGGAGCAGCACTTGGGAACTTTCTAGAAATGCAACCCTGGGGCTGGCAGCCTGAAGAACTCTCCATGAGATTCTGGTGCATGCCACACAGGAGCACCATGGCTTTAGAGCTATTCCTGGCACCCCCCCCGCCCCCCGCCCCCAACCCAATCACTCCCAATCGCTGGGAAAGTGTTCTGCAGAAATAGTGCAGGATTTGGAATCAGAAGAGCTGACTGAGCTCTGGTTCCACCGATTTGTGGACTATAAACTTCCGGGAGTGTTTATACTCTGAGCCCGAGCCCTCAGTGGGTGCCATGGTGATGCCGCCTCAGTACAGAGCAGCTGCAAAGATCAAATGCACAGGAAGTCCTTTGTAGACTCTAAGCATTTACAATGTTAGTTATTTTTTTCTCTAGCTAATATCTGCATCCATGACTTGTTTTCCCAATTAGATTTATATTCCACCAAGGCTGAAGGAGCTTTTCTATATATGTATATAGGCAAGGACCAGAAAGGGGGGGGGGTGGGAAACACAGCATTAGGGTGAAGGGATTGTAGAGATTTTAAAGATCTAACTATGCCATGTGGTTTATATAACATTTGAGCGATAAATAAAACATATTTAAAAGTAAATTTCCCTTTTGTAGGTTCTAAATGAAATATTAATGGATTTGGCAAATAATATAATGGCTGTATCCATCACATCACCTGGATAATTGACAGCACAGGTTAAAAAAAAGGAAAAAGAGAGTGTTTCCTAAGTGCTAAATTCTGGTCCCCTGATATGAAGAAAATGGGGTGATGGACTGCTTACTTTCCAAGAAGAAGGTTTTGAGTGTTATTTTCTTTCTTATAGTGTTTATTTTTTGAAAGCAACAGAACATAAGTCAGGAAGGGGCAGAATAAAGAGAGAGAGAGACACAGAATCGGAAGCAGCCTGCAGGCTCCGAGCTGTCAGCACAGAGCCCGATGCGGGGCTCGAACCCACAAACTGTGAGATCATAACCTGAGCTGGAGTCAGACACCTAACCGACTGAGCCACCCAGGCACCCCTTGAGGGTTGTTTTCAAAGGGATTATTGCCTTAGATCACCAGAAGAGTCTATATTTGTACAGGTGTGTGGGTGCATGTGTACTCAGGTGTGCCCGTGTGATTGTGTATATGTGCATGCATTCAACACGTGCACAGTGTGCATATGTGTATGTGCACATGTGCGATCACGTGTGTGTGTGTGTGTGTGTGTGTGTGTGTGTGTGTGTGTGTGTTGGAGGCATCCGGGGCAATTTCTAAGCCACTAGAGCATTTGATTATTTTAAGTTCTTTCTCCCAAATTTTATATGAAAGCCAAAATGACATGCATTTTTAATAATGTTTATTAGAAAATAAATATGCCATGATACATTTCCTTTTTAAGAGCTTTCTCCTTCAAGAAGCAAAAATAAATAAAGTGCTCAGATGGTCTCTTGCCCTCTTTGATAGGTTTGCTAAGGCAACATCTGTTCAGAAAAGAGCCTATGGAGATACAAAACGCACTGACGACTCTGCAGACAGAAAAACACCTTTTCTGAAGGAGCCAGCAGCACCGCTAAACACAGCCTGGTGGGAGCCTCAACCAGCTGCCTTCCCTCCCTTAACTCAAGGCGAGGGAAATTCTCTCCACGCACTGAATTGTAGGGTTAACGATACCGAAGGGTGGAGGTCACGTCCAAGCTCACACGTAAACGCCAGGATACGTGCACACCCGGGCGCACACAACAGCTGAAATCCGTGCCTTTTCCTTGCTTTGTGCTGTGGACTTGTGAGTTTCAGATCCAGGCATGCAATCAGTGACCCCTCACATGGCATGCTTGGGGGACGTTTTCAGCGTCAGCTGCTGGCAGGTGGCACCTCTTGGTGTCTTCTGCTTACGGCAGTCGATAAATCTTGCGAAGGAAGAAACAGAAAGGAGCAGGGGGTTTTTTTGGCAAACGGCACTGTTAATCAGGAGATATTTTATGACTGAGCGGCTCTCAGGGGGTTTTTAGATTTCAGAGGCTTGGGAAGTGCAATGCCTAACCGTCCCTCCCGGGGCAGGCGAGCAGGCACTAATTGAGGTATTGACAGCTCTAAATGAAGCAGAAACCCGCTAGAAGACTCAGCTCGGGCGAAGTGAGTGCTGCCGGGACGTTCGCGGTTTTCACTCACTGCTTGTTCATGCACGGACGTGTGCACTTGAGCACGGGGGTCAGGCTCCCGCCGCACACGGCCTGAGCTGCAAAGCCACGAGAAATATTAACCAACGCATGAAAAACCTCTCCTTTAGGATGGCCCCGATTTGCTGTCTTTATAGGTGCATACTGATATTGTGTATTTCACCTTATCCATATACAAAACAGGCATAGGAAAAAAGACCAGAAAAAAGAAAAATGGAGAAAAACAGGTATAGGGAGTATTTAAGCCTGTCATGAGAGATTCAGGCACATTAAAGAACATTTTTTTTAAATTTTTTTTCAACGTTTATTTATTTTTGGGACAGATAGAGACAGAGCATGAACGGGGGAGGGGCAGAGAGAGAGGGAGACACAGAATCGGAAACAGGCTCCAGGCTCTGAGCCATCAGCCCAGAGCCTGACGCAGGGCTCGAACTCACGGACCGCGAGATCGTGACCTGGCTGAAGTCAGACGCTTAACCGATGGAGCCACCCAGGCACCCCTTGTTTTGTTTCTTTACCTCATTTGGCCTCTGATATTTAACATGAAAGCCTCAAGTCTGTAGATGCATCCTGGCACTGGCCGCAGCACCTGTTTCCTTCTCAGAGAGTCTTGGGTGCACAAGGAGGAGGGATGGTGAGTTTTGGCTCAACATTCAATCTGTCCTGCAAGGGCGTCCCTCTTTCTGAAATCCACCTGGTTCTAAGAATAAGTAATGTCAATGCATGTATGTAATGAGGGCTTTAAAACACATGCGTGTTTGTGTGTGCAAATGAGCTGTGATGAAAATGCCCGCATCCGAGTGATGTGTCCCTAATGACAGGGACGGAATGTAAGGTGTAAACACTGCTCGAAGCTGCCTGGGGGAAAGGCACTTGAGGTCCCCGGCAGGGAGGCGGCTGTCTGCACAGCCAGAGAAGCGGCGTTCAGACTTGAGCCTGCTTCCCAATCAATGGCGGGTGTGTCACAGTCCAGGTGACCTGGCCTCACTGAGTGTCTGATCCTACAGGTCTAGGGAGGGACCCCAGAGCCTGTATGCCCCGCAAGTTCCTGGCCACCACATATTGAAACCCACTGGCCCAAAGGACCGGGTGACTCTAGCACCAAATACGTCCTACTCACTTTGACATGGCTAATTGGATGTGTTACACCAAAAAGTATAAACAGTGGGGTTTTTTTTTTACAATTTTTTTAAATGTTTACTTTTTTTAATAAAAATAAAAAATATTTTTTAATGTTTATATATTTATTTTTGAGAGAGAGAGAGAGAGAGAGAGAGAGAGAGAGAGAGAGAGAGATGGAAACAGAGAATCCCAAGCAGGCTCCCAGCTGTCAGTGCAGAGCCCCACATGGGGCTCAAACTCACAAACCTTGAGGTCATGACTGGAGGCAAAATCAAGAGTCGGACAGATGCTCACCTGACTGAGCCACCCAGGTGCCCCTGTGGTTTTTCATTTCAAATAATGGTGTGCCAAACATCCTTAACCTTGGTTTTCCTTATGATATTCACTCGCAAGAAATTTAGGCGAATATTTTGAGAAGAAGAAACAAAAATTATGTGCACGACATCCAAACCAGAAACTGTGCAGCAATAGCTTCGTAGATCTGTCTACACAACAGTTTAAGAGATCTTTCTACTGATAAATAAGCAAACCTCTAAGCAAAACGTGAAAGGAAAGTGGCAAATGGGAAAAGATACTGTGACATATGCCGGAGAAAGGATTATCACGTGATAAATATCAAGACCAACAAGGCATACTGGGAAAATGAAAAAGGATGCAGAGAAATTATTTAAAAAGAAGAAACTAAAATTTCAGCAAACATCAAGATACTCAACCTTTTCTGTTAGGAAATTAAGTGATCATTTTTGCCCACGAATGTAGAGCATGTTAAAGACCGAAAGTGTGTGGTTTTCTAGGAGGTGGGGATGCTGGTACTTAAATCCTGCAAATGGAAATGCCAGTTGGCACAGCTTTTTTTTTGGGGGGGGGGAAGCCAGTTTAGTTTGGCCACATGTGACACAATTTTGCACAAACACATCTTTTGACCCTGCAATACAATTTCTCCTGTTTCACCCTAAGAATGATTTGATGGACGTGTATGTATAAGGATGCTTCTTTCCACCTTGCTCATCATAAAAACAAATGTTCATGATTGTTTAAATAAGTAACTACACGGCCATAGAATGGACTAGGAATCAGCCATTAAAACACTAAATAAAAGATACCTGCACTGGTTTCGTTGGGTTGCCATAACAATACACCAAAGACTTGGTGACTTAAATCACAGAACGAATTTTCTCACGGTTCTAGAGGCTGCAAGTCCAAGATCAAGGTGTCTGCAGATTTGGCCCCCCCTTGGCTTTGCCGATGGCCGCCTGTGTCTTCACCCGGCCTTTTCTCTGTGTGCCACACCCCTGGTGCCTTCCCCTCTTCTTACAATGACACGAGTCCTATTTCATTAGGGCCCCAGTCTCATGACGTCATTCAACCTAAATTACCTGTTAAAGGCCCTCTCCCAGGGGCACATGGGTGGCTTAGTCTGTTACATGTCCAGCTCTTGATTTTAGCTCAGATCGTGATCTCACGGTTCAGGGGATCGAGCCCTGCGTCTGGCTCCTTGCTGACAGCATGGAGCCTGCTTGGAATTCTCTCTCTCCCTCTCTCTGTGCCCTGCTCATTCTCTCTCTCCGTCTCAAAATAAATAAATAAAACATTAAAGAAAATAAAGGCCCTCACCCAAATACAGTCACACTGAGGGGGCCTGGACTTCAACATATGAATTTTGGCAGGGGGCAGGGGACACAATTCAGTCCACAATACCAATAACATATTATCTGTTGGATAAAAAAGCCTATAAGGCATAGTCATTTTTTGTTCTTAAGAATGTATTTAAGAACCTCTCTTTCTCACTCTCTCCTCCCCTCTCTCTTTGAATACAGACAAATCTATATATCTCTATGTAGGAATAAAAATTTAAATGTCCTAAAAGATAGTCAATATGTTAACAGGAGGAATGATAGGTATATTCTTTTCATTTATTATTTCATTATTCACTTATTTCTTTGATTTTTCTGAATCTTTTACGATAAACACATTTACTTTTATAAGCAGAAGACATAGTTGTTTTGTTCTGTTTTTGTTTTTGACATGATATGAACTTATTGGCTTGAGTTTATGGTCCCAGTAAAACACCCCAGATTCAAGCGTGATCAGTACAGGGATCACCCGGAAGAAAAAGGTGCATCAACACGTCTTCAAGCCCTGGCTGAAGACTCTTCTGGAAGCCGCATCGCTGCGCTGAATCAGACCACAGTTCCGCTGTCAAACAAATGACAGAAAAATCTCCCGAGGTCTCCGGCTGGACACACAGACCCTCTCATTGAGCTAGAACTTTGTGTCTTTTTTTTTTTTTTTTTCCAAGGAGCTCAGAGTGCTGCCGGTCAGGGATTCCCATCCAGTTGGGAGAAGCGGCAACAGTCCCTTTCCATCTTGCACGCGAAGGAACACTTCGGGCACGGAGAGAACACGAACAAAGTGATCCTTAGATAACCACTGTCTATAGGAAGGTCCGATTTAGCCCCGAACGAAATCCTCGTGGGTCGCACAGCCCACACAGGGAGAGACAGCTGCAGCCGCCTGTTTGGAGCCCCCCTCCCCTATCTGTCCTCCCTCCCTCTTCTCACCCTCTTATTAAAAACCCAACAGCAACATAAAACAGGGTGATCTGATCCTCTAGGGAGACGTAAGAAGCGTTTGCCGGCGATGGGAAGCAGCCCTCCCCCTCCAGCTAAGGAAAAAGCCCTCAAAACAAACGGCCCCGAAGATCAGGTCTGAGCTGTTGTGATTTCTTTCTGGAAGCTCTAAGTGCAAGGGAGCTGACGGCTAGATGAGGGGGCACCATTTCGAGAACTTGCAATCAGGGTTAATTGTGGAGTCGAGGTTCTGGGGGTTTAGACTGCCTGTGGCCACTTGGACAAAGAGCGGTGTTCCCCTCATCCCTGGAGCCGGGGACGCTCAGGGCTGGTTGCTATGGCTGACGACCTGCACCTGACAACAGCCTGTGCCAGGAGCTCATTAAGGAAGCAGGGGGGGTGAGGGAGCGCTCGGGCAGAGCAGGAAGCCAGGCCTGGTCCTGTCCAGGGGGATGCCAGGCAAAACGACAGAAGAAGGGTGGGGCGAGGAAGGGCGTCGTATTTTCTAGACCCTGTAGCGGGCACGCCTGCACGTGCAGAGGCTTCCACTCCTCCCTTCTGCATCGCCCCGTCCAGTCTCACCCTTGCAGGTCTCGTCCGCTTGGGCTGTGGCGGCGGGTTACTCCGGGACAGTGGCTCACTTGCTGTCTCACACCTCGGGAAGCGAGCCGCAGACATCTGCAGACGGAGGGCACGCCACCTCCTCCACGTGGGCAAGGCGTGAGGTGGCGGCTTTCCCCCCAAAGTCTCTCCTCCCTATTCTTGCATCCCGGCCGGGATCGACCCTGGACTCACTCCGGGTCCCCATGCTCATCAGGGACCTGGTGCTCTCGGGTGAATGTTCACAGCATTGTTCACGTCCTTGGCACACAACTGTCACTTCCGTGCAAGCCTGTGCTGGGCTGTGACAATGGTGCTCGAACCCTTCGTCTCGCCCCACTCCGATCCACTCCCCACCTCCGCCGGGTTCAGCCCCCCAAAATGCCACCCCCAGTAGGACAGTCTCTCACTTGCAATTTACGGCGGCTCCTACTACCTGCTCTCTGTTCCCACAGATTGAAGTCCAAGGTGTTTGCAATCTCCCTGCAGACTGCGTTTCCACTGACCAGGTAACTCCTCCTTCAACCAAAAATTCTGCTTTCGCACCCGAACTCACTTTGAGTGTTCCGCCACCTCCCCGATCCCGTATGGGAACATACTTTCCCTTTTCCAGCACAGCTGGCTGGCATTGCTCTAGCTTTCCCCAAGTCACCCCCATTTCTCCAGTCCGACTACCACCCAACCCTCCCGTGTAAACTCACATTCCTCCCCGCCCCCCACCTCACCTCTCCAGGATGATGTCTTCTCTGAACTCTCCCAACACTGTCATGTCTACACCACAAATGTGCTACATATCCACCTGCTATCTTTTTTTTTTCTTTTGGCCTTATGTGTTTGGGGACATTACTTATTAAAAACGACTTATTTTGAGGGGCGCCTGGGTGGCTCAGTCGGTTGAGCGTCTGACTCTTGATTTCAGTTCAGGTCACGATCTCATGGTTTGTGGGATCGAGCCCCACGTGGGGCTCCACGCTAACAGCTTGGAGCCTGCTTGGGATTCTCTCTCTCCCACGCTCTCTGCCCCACCCCACCCCACCCCCACTCTCTCTCTCTCTCAAAATAAGCAAACTTAAAAAAATTTACTTTGAAATACAGACTCACAGAGATTGCAAAACTAGTGTTGAGTCCTGTGGAGCCTTCACCCAGCTTCTACCAATATTGAGATTTTACATCACTGTGGCACAATGTGAAAACCAGGAAACTGGCCCTGGGGCATTTCTATTAACTGAAATACATACCTTACTTGTGTTTCGCCACCTGTTAAACCCACATTTGTGTGTGTGTGTGTGTGTGTGTGTGTGTGTGTGTGTGTGTTTTCGTGTGTGTAGTTCTATGTAACTTTATCTAATTATAAAGCTGGGCACCCACTGTGGGTTTTATCACCACAAAAGAAGTCCCTGTTGCTACCTTTTTGTATCTGCGCCTGGCCCCACCCCAACCTCTTTCCTTGTCTCCTAGAAACCACTAAATTATTCTCTACTTGTGTGGTTTTGTCCTTTGAGAATTTTACAAAACAGAACCAACTTTTGAGACCAACTCTTTTCCCTAAGCTTACTTACTACCCTTCAAGTCCATCCAGGTTGTTGCATTCACCCATAGTTTCTTCCTTGTTATCGCTGGGTGCTATTCCATTGTATGGTTGGACCAGAGATTTTTCAACCACTCACCTATTAAAAGACATTCCCCTCCTGCCCCCTGAATTTGGCTACTATTAATAAAGCTTCTACAAACATTCATGAGTGGAGATTTTTGTGGACATTTTGTGAACATTTTCATGTCTCTGGGGTAAACGCCCAAGTGTGTGATTGCTGGATCGTGTGGTAAGTATACATGTGGTTTTATAAGAGATTGCCAAGCTATTTTTCAGAGTGGTTGCACCATTTTGCATGTCCACCAGTAGTGTATGAGAGATCCAATTTCTCCACATCTTTGCCACCATGTGGTATTATAGCCTTTTTTTTTTTTTTGCTGTTCTTACACATGTTTGGTGAGACATTACATTTTTTTTAATGTTTATTTATTTTTGAGAGTGAGAGAGAGCGAGCGAGCTGGGGAGGGGCAGAGAAAGAGGGAGACACAGAATCTGAAACAGGCTGTAGGTTCTGAGCTGTCAGCACAGAGCCCGATGTGGGGCTCGAATTGAACTCAAGAACTGTGAGTAATGACCTGAGCTGAAGTCGGACCCTCAACCTACTGAGCCACCCAGGCTCCTGCCTCACTCCTTTCTTGCTACCTCTCCCCTCCAGACTATAAATTCCTTGAGGTCAAAGATTGTGTCTTAATTTTATATACTCCAGTGACTGGCACATGGTAGCTGCTATATGAATACAGACGTTTGTTGTATGAGAAGAAAATACTAGAACTTTTATCCAAAGGAAGGTGTTCAAGGCAGAGAGGGCAGGCATTCAAAGGCACAGATGTGTACTTGTGTGGCTCAGGTGAGCTGCTGAAGGGGTTTCCCTATAACCGACTGCAGAGTAAAACATTAAAAAGGGGTAAGACCATGAAGCACGCTCTGGGACAGGCCAGGGTATCTGGATTGAACATAAAGGAAGCGAAGATCTACTTTAGAGTTTGAAGCGGGAGTCAAACAACCAAGTTTTCATGCATTGTAGTCAAAGAACATAGACTGTAGCATGCATTTTATTTGATTTTTTGGTTTGAAATGGAGTTTCTCCTTTGCCTTTGATATTCTGTTATTAATTTACTTATTATATCATTTATGTGAGCGTTTATTTTTTTTAATTTATGTTGAGTTTTTTTTTTTTAAGAGCAAAGGTTCACAGCAGATCAGAGGGGAAAGCACAGGGACTCCCACAGACGGCCTGACCTTTGTTAGGTTCCACTGGACTTTTGCTGGGAAGCATGTGCTGAAACCCTCAGCATTCTGATTCTGTCACTTCCTGCTATATTCTAGCTGGTTTTTCACACTTGGATACCACAATTAGTTTATAAAGTCTCCCTCCCTCACTCTGTGGGTTATCGTCCATCCATTTGCTCAACAAAGGACCATCTTATTTTTCTGGGTAAGTGCTTTCTTCCTGGGTTCTATTTTGCTGGAGACAAAGATTGCACGGTTTGCTTTTATGTGTGTGCATTTCCACGTGCTTTTGCCACTGTTTCGGAGAAGCTGTTCTCTCCCCTGAGAGGCTTTCTGCTTCTGACGCGGCAGATTCTCTGAGGTACAAAGAAAAGATGTCGTTCTTTGGGTTCTTCCAGGTACTGAAGTTCTTTGAGTCCTCCACCAAAGGGCAGAGACCACTGCCTCTCTGCACCGTGGCACTGAAGAATGGCCTTCCACCCTCAAATCTTAGAGATTTGATGATATAGCTCTTTCGTTTCTTTTTTTTTTTTTCTTGTAGCACTTTTCCAACCTCCTGAGATTCTGATTCCAGTCCATCAGGTCAGCAGATACTGGACTCATGTCCTTTTGGAGATGCCTATGGCTTTATTCCCTCATCAACTTACCTGCTTCTTTTCCCTTAGTCAGTCTGTGGTGCCAAAACACCTCCAGTGGACATGCTCCATCAGACCCTAGTGTCTCTGAATCCCAGAAGTTGACATAGCAGGTCAAAGTGACCTTCTGCTATTCCAGTTATCAGTGAAGGCAACCGAGTGCTTGGTATACCAGATGTCTGTCTGTAGGCCAGCAGCTTTCCTACAGACCAGGTATGGCTCCCTGGGAGTTATCCTGGTGGGTGATCACATTTTCCAGTGGCAGCATGAACCCATACCAATTTCGTCATATTTTTATATTGAATGCTGTTATATGTACTCTTACAATCTATTAGGAAATATTTCATTCCCGTACAGCGAAATACAGAATAACAAACGAACATCCATATGCCTTTATGGATAAACACTGCCATCATGTGGCCCCAGGTCACTGCTCACCTCTACTCTCCTGACCCTTAGCTTTTATCGGGACATCAGGGCCATTCGTTCTGGGGGCTACACAGTGAGAGGCAACCACAAAATATTTATTGTTGCAATATTCTCATGTGCTAAGTTTTTTTTAAAGACATTTTTGTTTTTTTAGAGCAGTTTTAGGTTTACAATATAATTAAGATCAAGGTACAGAGATTTCCAATATACCTCCTGCCCCCACAGTTGCACAACCTCCCCATTATCAACATCACTCGCCAGAATCATACATTTTGTTCTTAACCAAGGATGAACGTACATTGACACATCATAATTACCCAAAGTCCACAGTTTACCCAACATTTACTCTTGGTGTTGTACAGTCAATGAGTTTGGACGAATAAATGTATAGTGACATCCGTCCATCATTATAAATTCACACAGACTATCTTCACTGCCCTAAAAATCTTCTGTGTTCTGCCTGTTCATCTCTCTCCCCACCCACCCCTGGCAGCCACTGATCTTCTTATTGTCTTCATAGTTTTTCCCTTTCAGGAATGTCATATAGTTGGAATCATACAGTACATAGCCTTCTCATACTTGCTTCCTTCAGAAATAGGCATTTAAGGTTCTTCCATGACTATTGGCTTGACAGCTCATCTCTTTGTAGCATTGAATAACATTCCACTGTCCAGTTGTACCACTATTTGTTCATCCACTCACCTACTGAAAGACATCTTGGTTGCTTCCACGTTTTGGTAATTATGAAAAAAGCTGCTATACACATCTAAGTGCTTTGTGTGTGTGTGTGTGTGGACATAAATTTTTAGCTCCTTTGGGCAAATACAAAGGAGAGATACTGCTGGGTGGTATGGCTAAGGTTATGTTTAGTTTTATATGGACAGCTCATACAATGTATGAGAGTTCCTGTTGTCCCCCATTGTCGACAGAATTTGGTACTCTTGAGTGTTCTGTTTTTTTCCATTCTGACAGGCGTGTAGTGGTATCTCATTGATGTTTTCGCCCGCATTTTCCTGATGACATAAGATGTAGAACATCTTTTCATAGGTTTGATTACCAACTGTGTATCTTCTTTGGTGAGGTAACTGTTAGGATCTCTGGTCACTCCTCATCAGGGAAATACAAATCAAAGCCACACTGAGATACCACCTCATGACAGTCAGGGTGGCTAAAATGAACAAACAAGGAGACTACAGATGCTGGAGAGGATGCGGAGATGTGGAGGTTCCTCAAAAAATAGAAAACAGATCTACCCTATGACCCAGCAATAGCACCGCTAGGAATGTACCCAAGGGATACAGGAGGGCTGATGCATAGGGGCACTTGGACCCCAATGTTGATAGCAGCACTTTCAACAACAGCCAAATTATGGAAAGAGCCTGAATGTGCATCCACTGATGAATGGATAAAGAAACTGTGGTTTATATACACAATGGAATATTACGTGGCAATGAGAAAGAATGAAATATGGCCTATTGTAGCAACATGGATGGAACTAGAGAGTGTTATGCTAAGTGAAATAAGTCATAGAGAGAAAGACAGATACCATATGTTTTCACTCTTAGGTAGATCCTGAGAAACTTACCAGAAGACCATGGGGGAGGGGAAGGAAAAAAAAAAAAGAAAGGTTAGAGAGTGAGGGAGCCAAACCATAATAGACTCTTAAAAACTGAGAATAAACTGAGGGTTGATGGGGAGTGGGAGGGAGGGGAGGGTGGGTGATGGGCATTGAGGAGGGCACCTGTTGGGATGAGCACTGGGTGTTGTACGGAAACCAATTTGACAATAAATTTCATATTAAAAAAAAGAAATAACAAAAAAAAGATCTTTGGCCTATTTTTCAATTGGGTTGTTAGTTTTCTTATTGCTGGTTTTAAGAATTCTTTATATATTTTGGATAACAGTTCTTTATCAGCTGTGACTTCTGCAAATATTTTTTTCCAGTCTGTGGCTTGTGTTCTAATTGTATTTCTACTGTTAATAGAAAATAAGAATTTTTTAACTTCAATGAAGCCCATCTTATCAATTAGTCACTTTCATGGATCATGCCTTTGGTATTATAGATAAAAAGTCATCACCATACCCAAGGTCATGTAGATGTTCTCCTGTGTTATCTTCCAGGAGTTTTATAGTTTTGCATTTTACATTTAGTCCCATGACCCACTTAGAGTTAATCTTTCTGAAGGAGGTAAGGTTTGTGTCTAGATTAATTTTTTACGCATATAAACATCCAGTTATTCCAGCACCATTTGTCAAAGAGACTATGTTTGTTCCACAGCATTGCCTTGGCTCCTTTGTCAAAGATTAGTTGACAATATTAATGTGGGTCTATTTCTGGGCTCTCTATTTTGTTCCATTGACCTATTTGTCTGTTCTGCCAACACCACACTGTCTTGATTAGTGTAGCTTTATAGTAAGTTTTGAAGCCCGGTTGCATTAGTCTTGCATCTTTGTTCTTCTCCTTCAATATTGTGTTGGCTACTGGGTCTTTTGCCTGTCCATATAAATTTTGGAATCAGTTTGTCAACATCCATAAAATAACTTCTTAACATATGTATTAGGATTGCACTGAATCTATAAATCCATTTGAGAAGAACTGACATTGGGTTTTCCTACCATGAGCATGAAATATCTCTCCATTTATTTAATTATTTGATTTTATCAGAGTTTGGAATTTTCCTTATATATACATTTTGCATATATTTTGTGAAACTTATACCTAGGTAATTCGGTTTTTGGATGCTAATATAAATGGCACTGTATTTTTAAATTTTAAATTCTACCTGTTCATTGTTTGTATATAGGAAAGAAATGACTTATATATTGAACTGGTATTTTAAAACCCTGGTTTAAACTTTTATTAGTTTTGGGAGTCGTTTGTCCATTCTTTGAGATTTTCTACAGAGATGAACATGACATCTGCAAACAAAGACAACTTTATGTTTTCCTTCTCAATCTATATACCTTTTATTTCCTTTTCTTGCCTTATTGCATTATCAAGGACTTCTAGGACAGTGTTGAAAAAGAGTGGTGAGAAAGGGCATTTTGCCTTGTTCCTGATCTGGAAAGCTTCAAGTTTCTCACCATTAAGTATGATGTTAGCTGAAAGTTTGGTTTATAGATAATCTTTTATCAAGTTGAAAAAAAGTTCCTCTCTATTCCTACTCTACTGCTTTACAGAGAGTTTTACTCATGATTGATGTTGAATTTTGTCAAATGCTCTTTTTATTTCCTCTACATCTGTTGATGATGTAGGGAAAATAAAATAATCATGTGATTTTTCTTTTTTAGAGTGTTGAAGTGATGGATTACATTTTTAAATTTTCAAATGTGGGATAAATCCCACTTGCTTATGGTATAGAATTATTTTCTTTTAAACTTTTTAAGATTCAATTTGCTAACATTTTGTTGATGACTTTTGCATTTATTTTATTAGATATAATGGTCTTAGTTTTCTTTTCCTGGAATATCTTTGTCTGATTTTTGTATTAGGGTAATTCTGGTCTTACAGAATGAGTTAAGAAGTATTCTTTCTGCTGCTGCTTCTTTTTTAATGTTGTTTATTATTATTATTATTATTATTATTATTTTGAGAAAGAGAGACAGAGCATAAACAGGAGAGGGGCAGAGAGTGAGAGAGACACAGAATCATAATCAGAAGCGGGCTCTGATTTGTCAGCACACAGACCTTGAGCTCACGAGCCATGAGATCATGACCTGAGCTAAAGTTGGATGCTCAACTGACTAAGCCACTCAGCTGCTCCTATTATCTCTGCTTCTTTTTTTTTCAATTTTTTAAATGTTTATTCATTTTTAAGAGAGACAGAGTGTGAGCTGGGGAGGGGCGGCAGGCTCCAGGCTCTGAGCTGTAAGCACAGGCCTGATGTGGGACCTGAACTCATGAAGAACGAGACCATGACCTGAGCCAAAGTCTGTTGCCCAACCAACTGAGCCACCCAGGCACCCCTATTCTCTCTGCTTCTAGTCTTTCACAGAGATTGTAGAGAATTGGTATAGTTTATTCTCTAAATGTTTGATATAATTCACCAGTGAATTCCTCTGGGCCTGGCACTTTCTGTTTTGGAAGGTTGTTATTGACTGATACAGACCTTTTCAAGTTGTCTATTTCTTGTTGAGTGAGTTTTGGCAGATTGTATCTTTCAAGGAATTAGTCCATTCCATCTGGCTTTCCCAGGCAGAGATAAACTGGGGAGGGGGGCAGGAACAGAGGGAACGAACCCTATCTATGGCATATACTCAAATCTCAGGACCAGCTGGCCATGGCCAGACATATGATGAACATGTATCACACACCGATGAGGAGTACAATGATAAAGTGTCCACATTTGTCCATCTAGAGCCCTGTGGGAGGTGTTAACTCTCATGTTTCCAGAATGTTCTTTCCTAAAATTATACCTCAGCTCTTGCACTATCTTCCAGAGAAAGAGTTTCAGCTTCCTTTCTTCTATCACCCACACTCAAATGTAAACTGTGCACAAATAAATTTATTACAAGTAATACATTTTATGTATCTAACAATCAAAAGGAAGCTACTATTTCTATTTCTTCAACATTGTCTACTGGTAGAGGGAGTGTATAGGGTCAAACACAAAGGGTTCCAAGAATCCAAGAGATACAGCACTTGTAAAGCTACCTATGCCGGCATAGAGCAGAAATATTTACTTATCATAGGAATTCATGATAGGGCTCCGCAGGTCCTTAGGGGGTCACAAATAGAATTCCAACTTGTATGGATATGGTTGATTTTCTATGGCAAGAAGCCAGAGCTATCCTCCAGTGTTTCAAAGAGTCCCTGGCCCCCAAATTTCCAAATTTTTGCTTTAAAGCCCCAGAATGTTCCAGAGCTGCAAGCTTTGGCTATGGCCTAACTATAAACCTATACAGAAATCTAGAGAAAAAAGGTGAAGGATTAGGGTTGGACTGGCAAAGCTTCCACGGCAGAAGGCAATGCAGAGCGGTCCTGTTGGTCAGCGCTGTTAAATTCTAGGTTTCTGTTTCTAGGGCCCTCTGTTGTGATTCCAGTCATCGTGCCAAGCCCTCTCTGGCAGTCCTTTGTCTTCTCATGTGGCTCCATCTACTAGAAGGGGGAACAGCTATTCTTCTCAGGAAGTAATTAGTCTCCTGTGTTTGGCTGATCTGAGGAGAAACCCACTATCAATGCCCAAATGCTGTCCTGAGCTGAGAAGCGAGAGTCATGGCCGTCTCACCAGCATCGAACGACTCTCTGTAGGATTTCTCGGAAGGAGGTGCTATCAGTAGTGCCTCGCATCGTTGTGGAGCCAGTGCCTTTTCTAGAAACTTCTGTGATGGAGCAACACCGAGGGGTGCTATATCGTGATGGTAATCTATTGCTGTTCACAAACCTGACATTCACAGGGATTTTTTAATCCGTAGCAATGGATTTCTGGCGATCAGAGACAGGGACGCCACCGTAAACGCCCGTCAAGCCCTCTGTCACTCTCTCCCAACAGTATCCTCAAGGCACATCAATCCCGCTCATTTCCCCATGAACCTAATGAAGTTAAATTGCTCAGACAGTCGTCATGGTGCCAGAAGGGAAGAGACAGTGAACTAGGAAATAAGGCTTGAAAGTGCCCTACTTGTCCCAGCATTCTGTGTTGAGTTCTCAGGACGCCATCCTTACTGGGAAATGCTTTTAAGACAGCTACCGTGGCTTTCCTTCGTGAGCCGTGAGAATATCATTCATGGCAACAGGAGGACACATCCCTCTGCACATCCTAAGCTGCTTCTGACACAAGGGCACACATTCTCACACAAGGGCACACATCTGCTTTGTGAAGCCTCTCTCAGATGCCGTGATGCTGAGGCGTTTACATCATTGGCAATAAAACTATTCTTTTTAAAAATTTTTTAATGCTTATTTATTTGGGGGGGGGGAGGGGCAGAGAGAGAGGGAGACACAGAATCTGAAGCAGGCTCCAGGCTCCGAGCTGTCAGCACAGAGCCTGACGTGGGGCTCGAATCCACAAACCGTGAGATCATGACCTGAGCTGAAGTCGGACGCCGACAGAGCCACCCAGGCACCCCAGCAATAAAACTATCCTTTAGGAGGGTCGATATTTTCCATTTTAATCAATTAATTAATTAACGTATTTATTTTTGAGAGAGAGCATAAAACAGAGAGAGAAGGAGAGAGCATGAACATGAATGGGGGAGGGTAAGAGGGCCAGAAAGAGCAATCTTAAGCAGGCTCCATGCCAATTACAGAGCCCAACACGGGGCTTGATCTCACGACCGTGAGATCATGACCTGAGCTGAAATCAAGAGTCAGACGCTTAACAGACTGACCACTGTTTTCCATTTTAATTTTCATCCCTGCCTTGGGTTGAATTGTGAGCTGCCAAATATACATCCACATCCTAAACCCTGGGTCCCCAGAATGTGATCTTATTTGGAATAAGGGTCTTTGCAGATTAAATAAGGTAAGGCCCTCTAGATGAGATCATCCACAATTAGGGTAGGTCCTAAATCCAATGCCGAGTGTCTTTGTAAGAGACAGAAGAGGAGAAGGGCACAGAGGTGCAGGAAAGAAAGTCACATGTGGTCAGGGACAGATCCTGGAGCGACACATCTAAAGCCAAGGAATACCAAGGGTTGCTGGAAGCCACCAGAAGCTAGGGGAGAGGTAAGAATGAATTCTCCTTCAGAAACTCCAGAAGAAGCTAACTCTGGTGACATCTTGATCTCAGACTTCCGGTCCCCCGAACTGTGAGAGGATACATTTCTTTTGTTTTAAGTCACCGATTTGTGGGAATTTGTTCCGGCAGCCCTGGAAGATGAAGGCAATGCCCCAAATAATTTAAATATCATTTCATGAAAACTTACTATTCCGTGTTTTTTACTTCCTATTATACGAATTGCTTTATTTTGTGTATCAGGGTTTCTGAGGTATTTTTGTGTCTAATCCTAGGAGCATGAACATAATAACCAGATGTGGTTAAAAAAGTGCACCCTGAGCCAGCAACCAAGTGAAGTGACCTACTGCTTCTTCATGGCCTCTGCCTCCCCGGGTACCTCAATGGTTTCCAATCAGGCTCTGGTGTTAGGTATGTCAGGAAGGTGCATGAACAAGGCAGCTTTAGAAACAGCTTGTAAGCGGCCACCAAAATACATGTTAAGAAGTTGTTTCCGCCATACGTTACTTTTCTTTCTTTTAATGTTTATTTATTTATTTTGAAAGGGGGGAGGGGGGAGGAGAGAGAGAGAGAGAGAATGAGAATCCCAAGCAGGCTCCACACTGTCAGTGCAGAGCCCAACACGGGGCTGGAACTCACGAACCATGAGATCATGACCTGAGCTGAAATGAATAGTTGGAAGCTTAACCAACTGAGCCCCCCCAGACGCCGCTCCACCATACATTCCTACTCACTTACTTAGATAGATGAAACATAGATAGACAGAGATACATAGATATGGATACCTGTAGGTAGCATTGCCATGAGTAATATATGATAGTTGTAGAGAAGTCTCATTTAACTTATTGAGTTCTTACTTGGGTTCTATGTAGGAGGTGTCTTAGTGGCCACTACAGATTATTTCCAGAAGCTAAGAGACACTGCTGGGTTGCTGCTGTGGAGATGGAGGGGAGAAGAAGGCTAGGATGGAACTGATTAGAGAAGACACGGAAGGACGGACTCCTTCTCTTAAAAATAAGCTGAGACAAAGAAGGTTCCTGGAGGAGGGAGATAAGGAGGCCAGCTCCAGGAGTGCTATAGGGTTTCTCCCCTGAAGGGGTAACTCCTGGGTCTCTACCTTTCAGCTTCTGTCCTCTAGGGGCACCTCAGGGCCTTGGCCTGGTCATTGAGGGTCATTCCAACCTGCAGCTAAGGGACAGCCATGTTGGAAGGCAAAGTCTCTTTAGCAAGCTCTGATGCTGCAGGCACCTGGCCCCCTAGCTTTCAACAACATGGCACAATGCTCTTCCTTTTCCACTTTATTTCCAGAATCTTCCATTTAGGTACAGACGGGTGCTGGGGACAGAGGGAGCAGTTCATGCTTCTTCCGCTTCCACCCAATTAACCTCCAATCCTGTCTTCCTGAAACTCACCACATGTGAGCTGGAAGGGTGTGGACACTGGGTTTGCTTCTGACTTTAGTCTGAGTTCATTGGCCCTAGAGCTGCTTTGCTCCATGGACTATGGTTCATGTAGGAGTCCTGATGCGAGACTCACCTTCCTCTCACTTTCCCCATGATTAGCTCTAATGTGTAGGGCAGTTGCTCATCAAACATCCCCTTCCCTTCTCTGCAGCTTCCTATGAGACCGAACTGTGGATATGCAGATGTCACATGAGCCAAAACCACACTCTCCTCTCAAACCACTATTGATTTTGGTTGTTTTTTTTTTTATATATATGAAATTTATTGACAAATTGGTTTCCATACAACATCCAGTGCTCATCCCAAAAGGTGCCCTCCTCAATACCCATCACCCACCCTCTCCTCCCTCCCACCCCCCATCAACCCTCAGTTTGTTCTCAGTTTTTAACAGTCTCTTATGCTTTGGCTCTCTCCCACTCTAACCTCTTTTTTTTTTCCTTCCCCTCCCCCATGGGTTCCTGTTAAGTTTCTCAGGATCCAGTCAGAGTGGCCAAAATGAACAAATCAGGAGACTATAGATGCTGGAGAGGATGTGGAGAAACGGGAACCCTCTTGCACTGTTGGTGGGAATGCAAATTGGTGCAGCCGCTCTGGAAAGCAGTGTGGAGGTTCCTCAGAAAATTAAAAATAGACCTACCCTATGACCCAGCAATAGCACTGCTAGGGATTTATCCAAGGGATACAGGAGTACTGATGCATAGGGCCACTTGTACCCCAATGTTCATAGCAGCACTCTCAACAATAGACAAATTATGGATTTTGGTTGTTTTTAATTGCTACCGAACCCGTGTCCTAATTTTTGTGCCACTACCTGTCTTCGTCTTGGTTTCACCCCATGTTTCTAGGGTGGGAGCAGGGAAGTTTCTCCTCTGAAGACCTCACCCCTGCCTTTGGGGTTCCCATGCTTCCCTGCATGTGTCTTTCCTTTACAACATGTCAGAGCTCTGACCCTGCTCTGTCCCACTGCCCCTATAGACATTCCGGGTTTTTTTAAATTTGCTTTGGGTTCAAATGCTCTTCTGGGCAGTGGCTTGGTCTCCGCCAGTAGGCATGTGCTGGTGTGTGAGGCCTCACTATGGGGCATGCACTCCCTCATTTAGCTAGTCAACTCAACCGCCTTGTTCCTCATCTACTCACTCAATCATTCCTTCAATTTTGCGAGTATTCATCAGGCGCCCACTGTGTCAGGCACTGCACCAGGTGCCGGCACCACGGCAGTGCTCAAGGTCCTCAGAGTCTCTATCCCTTTGCAGCTTCCCTTCCTAGACAGATGCCAAAACAACCCACACACATAGGGTGAGGTGTCGGGCAGTCAGTGATACCTGGGTTTGCAAAACAAAGCCTCCCTCCCTTTCGCTCCTGCTCATAATGTTTTTCAGGTAGTTTGCTGCCCAGTCTACTCTGGCTGGATCGGATCGCTGCCTTCTCCCCAGCCAGTCAGAACTGCCAACCAGCCTCGCCACCTGGAGCCATCCTCCTGCAGAGACTCCTAATTTACATATTGTTAGCACAGCCATTCACTATAGATTTTCAAATACACTAGACTCCACATTTCATGTTTTATCTTATGTACATATCCACTCGTGAGTCTTGCCTACCTACTTCTGGACCAAGGGCATCCTCAGAACATAGGCTCCCTATCTCCAGGAGGACTTTGAATTTTTCTTTTTCTTACTGAGCCATCTTTCTTCAGTCCCAGAGTATCATTTCTAGAGTCTTTCTAGAGAAGGAACCAGACATTAAAATGCATTTTATTCCAATATTCCTTCTGTAGAACAGTGATAAGCGTAAGTGCCTCAAGGTGCGCCATGATTTCTCTCGGACTCCTATCAGACCTATGATCCATTTTTTATGAAATTTATATGAAATCAGTTGCTTCCTGAAAAGCTCTTAGAAACATCTGGAGGCAAGGCCAGCCGACTTTAGAATGTTTGAAATCACAGCGATTTCTATATGTGGATATCTATAATCAACACTTTCTGTTAATCTATAGTCCGTTATACTACCAGAGTGAGAGGGGAGGGGTAGAAAATGTGACTCCACTGTTGACAGCTAAGTTTGTACAGCCATGAGTGAACTCATTTGAATAGTTCATCAGAGGATCACAGAATTTTGCACCTGGAAGACAGGACTTGGCTTATTGAATAGCACGGGTGATGCCCAGCAGTGTGGCTGGGGACCACTCGTACAGATGACCAGGGCAGACTGGGATGAGAAGGTGGTTGGATGCCTGGTCTCTTGCCCGGAGCCACTGTCCTGCTCCAGGGTGACAGTAGAGGTGAGATGCCTCAGCAGGGTCTAATGACAAATGTCTCTTCCCGGCTGAGAATTTAATGTCATTTGTCTTATTTTTCAAAGTCAGTTTCCATAGGTGGAAAACAAAGATCACTGGATCTGAAAAAATTCAACAGAACTAATGATCGCCCCCCTTTGTGGGGAGAAAGGCCCGGATAGATTTCTCTCATATGACTACGAAAAACACCCCGACTTTCTACAAGAGAACATTCCTTCTCCCTTTTTCAAAAAATATTATGACAAAGATTTTTATTATTTCAAGATTATTTCATATCCAGTGACTCAGAGGACAATGCGTATTTCATAATATTTTATTACATTTCTTGATTAATTTTCCCTGATGGCAAACCGGAAGAGTGATTTAGAAAATTTGGAAAATGCAGCAAAATATGGAGAAGCATGTCCTAGTTTGGGCTGCCATAAAAAATATACCAGAGATGGGGGGTTTTATTTACTTATTTATTAATGTTTATTTGTTTTTGACAGAGACAGAGCATGAGCGGGAGAAGGGCAGAGAGGGAGACACAGAATCGGAAGCAGGCTCCAGGCCCGACGCGGGGCTTGAACTCATGGACCGCAAGACCATGACCTGAGCCGAAGTTGGACGCTCAACTGACTGAGCCACCCAGGCACCCCATAGAGATGGGGTGTTTTAAATGGCAGAAATGTATGTCTCACAGCTCTGGAGGCTTTGAGTCTGAGATCAGGACTCCCTTCCTGATGTGCAGAGGGCCAACCCTCTCGCGGCCCGCCCCTGTCAGCCAGGGGCAGGTCTGGTCTCATCCTCATCTTATGGACACTAATTCCTTCGTGGGGGTCCTGCTTCCCTGACCTTCTCTAAACTGACTTCCCTTCCACAGGCCCCGCCTCCACACACCATCAGCCTGGGGGTCAGGGCTTCAACATACAGATTTGGGGTGGATTCATTCAGCTCAGTCCACAAGGAAGCACAAAAATACATCATCCGTAATCCTGATCCATAGAAGCTAATGTTTTTAACACTGACATTTCCTGCTCGTGTTTTCCACGCACTTTTCCTCACACTGCGAAGATTATTGTATCGTTTATGCCTTCCATGTCCTGCTTTTTAATAATTTAGTTGTACCATATGACTTTCCCCGACACTAAGGAAACTTTTGAAAAGCATCATTTAAAATTATCTGTTTAATTAGGTCGAGGCACCATAAAGTTCACATACGCATTCACTTAATTGGCTATGCAAAGAGACATTTTTTATTATTATAAAGGGCCATGTTGACTCTTCCTACATAAATCTTAGTCTACACACTTTATTTCTTTGGTATGGATAATTAAGGATGAAATTAGTGGATCACAAGAAGTGAACATTTTTATGGCTTTTGATACATGTTGTCAAATTGCCTTAGAGAAATTTTCCTGCTGAACGCCATATCCGAACGCATACCTTTGTACATTCCTGCCGGCATTCCATTTTATCAATTTTTTTAAAGTTTCCCTACGTGTTTATTAGTCAAGCCAGTGCTCCGTAAGTTGTGGAATTAAGTACAATTCTTTTTAGATAGTACTCAACTTCATAAGCAATATATCTGTTGTTGTGAATTAATACGCGTTTCAATATATTGAGACTGGCCACATGTTTTACGTTGTTATATATGCCGAATAATATTTTTGGGATAGGCTGGATGGAGACCAAACACAACTTTTCTTTCTCTCCATAAAAGATATTGAACAGTTTGGGGAAATTAGCTTTAAGCATGTGTTAATGCACTATGGTCTCAGTCATGCGTCACGATGAGACAGAGGAGACTGGAATCACTTGCATCTAAGGAGTTAATGTGCTTTTTCTAACATCTGTAGATGGTTGACAGTGTTTGGTGGGCTAAGTTCTATTCTATCTTCTTCTTTTTTTTTTCTTTTTTTTCCTCTGACAGGAAAGACTGGGTGATATTAATTTGCCTTGCAGCCCTTGGGTGGCTCAGTTGGTTAAGCACCAACTTCGGCTCAGGTCATGATCTCACAGTTTGTGAGTTGAGGCCCCACGTCAGGCTCTGTGCTGGCAGCTTGGAGCCTGGAGCCTGCTTTGGATTCTGTGTCTCCCTCTCTCTCTGCCACTCCCCTGCTCATGCTCTGTCTCTGTCTCTCTCTCTAAAAGTAAAATAAACATGAAAAAAATTAAAAACATATCCCTAATTTGCCTTGAAGCCTTGCCTCATTTCTTCCCTCCCGGGCACTGGACTCCTGCAGGCAGTTGCAGGATGATGTGGACACCATGGATGGAAGATGTGGACGCTCAAGGAAGAGTGGACCAATGTCTGTGTGCAGCGAGCTATTTCTTTCTCCATAACTGACCTCAGGTGGCTACTCTCCAAACACAGCTAAGCCAAGAATCAGAAAAGTATAGAGTGAATATACATGTTGAATTTGATTTCTAATTACCTGAAGATGCCAAATTGAATACGCAATAAAATATTAACTGAATTTGCTATTTTCTCTTCTCTAAAAACATTGTGTACTAGTCCGTGTATCAGTCTCAGCCTGGGTTTTGAGGTTAAGGTATTTGGTATTCAAGAGGGAAATGAACTAATTCTACCTTTTACTTAAAAGTATTTATGGGGCGCCTGGGTGGCTCAGTCGGTTAAACATCCAGCTTCGGCCCAGGTCATGATCTCACGGCTCGTGGGTTCGAGCCCCGCGTCAGGCTCTGTGCTGATGGCTCAGAGCCTGCTTTGGATTCTGTGTCTCCCTCTCTCTCTGCTCCCTAGCTCACACTCGCACTCTCTCTCTCTCTCTCTCTGAGAGAGTTTAAATAAATAAAGTCTAAATAAAATAAAGTTTAAATAAACTTTTAAAAAAAGGTATTTTTCTCCATGATATGTATATCGAGTGTAAGGAACTGGATGTCTTGTATACTCTGCTGTGATAAAGTCTAATACTTCATAATCCTATTTATAAAAAGTCTCCATAATCTTGGTGCCATACAATGATGAGACAGTATGACACTCTCTCCATGCGAGTTCACTGTTCTGTCACCAAGGAAACAGGTGGGGGACCCAATTCTTCCCTCACACAATTCTTCCCTGGGTGTCTGTGCACAGACCCAAAGCTGGAGGCAATGGGAGAAGCCCTCACCCATTGGAGGCCTACCCCTCCACTCAGCCCGAGGGACCCCATCCCGCCTGTGTTTCTTTCTGCGCTCAGAGGACCATGAGGCTGGAGGAGACTACTTTTATAAGGTATCTTCTGAAACCTCTCCATCAGAGGATTTTCCATCTCATTAATCTTCACTCAGTCCTAGGAGTTGGCTTTGCATCATCTCCACTTCACAGACGCAGAAACTGAGGCTCAGAGGCATTTGGACACATGCTACAAATCACCCAGCGGATGAGAAGGAAAGTCAGGACGTCAGTGCATTTTTCTCTGATTCCAGTACCTTTGTTCATTATTATGCAAAAGGACGAAGCCTCATTAGTGTCACAAGAATAACAGAATGGTCCCGCTGGCATTATGCTACCTGCCCACCTATGGCGTACCCCTACCCTACAACCTGCAGAGAACCCTAAAATCCAACCTGGTTGGATTGCTCAGATTTGAGATTTGTATAACCTGAAAAATATTAACATAAATGGGTGATGGGCATTGAGGAGGGCACCTGTTGGGATGAGCACTGGGGGCTGTATGGAAACCAGTTTGTCAATAAATTCTCTAAAAAAATAAATAAAATAAAATAAATATGTATTTGTAAACACACACGCACATAAAACAATGGTAGGATTTTTCTCTATCAACTGTTCTCAGATGACCTTGGGTATGGTCAGCACATACCTGGTATCTCCAAGAATCTTTCAGGGGACCTGTGAGATTAAAAGGTGTTTTCAGAATAAGACTAAGAAATGGATCGTGGCCATGCCGCGGCAGTCATCAAGTGGTGACATTACCCTGCCTTGGTGGCCCGTGTCCTCGCCAGCAAAAACACTCACAGCAAAAACAAACGCAGTGCTTACCACTTAAGCTCCACTTAAGTATGTCCTTGACAAGGCAGTAACAACCCTTTCGTTTCATTCCATTGTGACCCTCGAGGACACGTCCCTTTAATATCCCATGTGACAGAGTGGCAAGCACGCATGACGTGAGCGCGTGCGGGCGGTCAAGAGAAAGCTGCTGTGAGACGCATTGGCTGCTTTCATCGTGCAACTGCGTTTTTATGGAAAGGAAGCTGAAAAAACCATTTTTTGTTTGGGTAGTTGACACACATGTTCTCGAAATGAAGGAAGCGGGCTGTCACTTCAGGGAAAACCAGAGAATGTATCTGTTGCCACGGATAAAAAATCTGAGCTTTCAAGTCGAAATTCAGTTTTGAAAAACTTGCATTCTCCATCATGCACATAATATAATTTCCTAATATTTAAAGACTTTTGGATGATTTTAGTGATGATATTAAAAACTGCGCCTTTAAGAAATGTTGTCTAATGCAATATATCAACATTTGGAATACCCACACAAATTTTTCAAATCAATATTTCCCAAAAATCCAATGTTGGGTGTCACAAAACCATGCATGTGCAAAAGATCCATTCCAGGGGTGCCTGGGTGGCTCAGTCGGTTGAGCAGCCCACTTCGGCTCAGGTCATGATCTCATGGTTCGTGGGTTCAGGGCCCTGCATAGGGCTCTGTGCTGACAGCTTGAAGCCTGGAGCCTGCTTCGGATTCTGAGTCTCCTTCTCTCCTTGCCCCTCCCCCACTCACGCTCTGTCTCTCTCTCTCTCTCTCTCTCTCTCAAAAATAAATAACATAAAAATTAAAGAAAATCCATTCCAAGTGCAAAGTAAACCAATAGATTTTAATGTAATAGTGCAAATAAGGCTGTTGATATGGTTTCTGGTTATTTTTATTATTTTTTTTTAATGTTTATTCATTTTTGAGAGAGAGGGGGAGAGAGAGAGAAACAGAGTGTGAGATGGGGAGAATCTGAAGCAGGCTGCAGGCTCCGAGCTGTCAGCACAGAGCCTGATGTGGGGCTCAAACTCACGAACCATGAGATCATGACCTGAGCTGAAGTCGGACACTCTACCGACTGAGCACCCCCTTAGGTTGCCCCTCGTTTCTGATTCTGTGTGGCAACTAACCTTTAAAGACTACCACCTGTCCAATTTTGGTGGCGTATAAAGAGGAACGGCCACAATGATCTCACAAGGCTATTATTACACCTTCCTTTTAAAGCTACATCTCGGCGTGTGGCTATATTCTCTTCACATACTCCAACCAAAATAACATGTCACAGGAGACTGAACGCAGAAGTTGCTATGCTGTCCAGCTGTAGCCAGACTCTCAGGATGTAAAAGTGATGCTTCTTTTGTCACTAAATTTTGTTTTTGTTTTTGACAATATAATTTTTTTCAATACCAAGTGGTATCTATGGTAATAGGTCTGTTTATTACTGTCATTTAAATGTTTTTCTTTTAAATTCTCAGTTGGATTTGTTTTTTGTTTTTTAAGTTTATTTTGAGAGAGACAGAGACAACGTGAAAAGGGGAGGGGCAGAGAGAGAGAGAGAGAGAGAGAGAGAGAGAGAGAGAATCCCAAGCGGGCTCTACACTGTCAGTGCAGAGCCCAACACAGGGCTCGAACTCATAAACTGTGAGATCATGACATGAGCTGAAACTGAGAGTCAGCTGCTTAACCTTAGACTGAGCTACCCAGGCGCCCCATCAGTTGGAGTTCTAATACAATAAACACTGATAGATATAACCTACATCAATAAAAGCATGTTGGGGTTCTCAATAATTTTTGAAAGTATAAAGCTATCCTGAGACCAGCATGTTTGAGGAGTGCCCTTCTATGTAATTAGGAAGGCTTACAAACTCAAACTCTGTCTTGATGTGCTTCCAAGGCTTAGAGCCTCGTGGAAGTTTTTCCAATTAAACTTTAATGCCTGGGACTGTTCTTGGTTCTCTCCTGCCCTGGGCCCATCCCCCACAGCTTTGTAAGTCATGATGTTTGCCTTGCTGGGCATGTGGGCAGCAGGCTCTGCAGGAGGGCCTTCGAGTCTCCCCCTGTGCTCCCCCTCCCCCCAGAGCCCCTAACCCTGGGTAAGAGCTCAGAGAGGTACCTCCCACCTGTTCAGACAGGCTGGGGGTTTGTGAAGGATGGAAAGTTTCAAGATGCACACCCCCCCGCCCCCCATGCTGGAGGGTCCCTGTGCATTCCCTAAATTTCAGAAAGAAGAAACAACCACACGAGGAGGAAGCAAAATCCACAGGACCCTCACAACATCTGCACAAGGTAATTGAGAAAACATGTGCCTAAGTACAGATACGACGGGAATTTTTTTTAATTAAAAAGAAAACCTCTTTAAATATCCTACAACCCAATCTATTTTCCTTCCCAAGACATTGGGGCATATAATCTTTCATTAGCTAATCACTGGTGCGCTATTAAAATTTTTTTTTAACATTTACTTATTTTTGAGAGACAAAGTGAGACAGAGCATAAGTCGGGGAGGGGCAGAGAGAGAGGGAGACACAGAATCTGAAACAGGCTCCAGGCTCTGAGCTGTCAGCACAGAGCCCGACGGGACACGGGGCTTGAACTCACAGACCGCGAGATCGTGACCTGAGCCGAAGTTCGATGCTTAGCCGACTGAGCCACCCAGGCACCCCCACTGATGTGCTATTTAGAACTAACATTGTTTCAAAGAGGATTTGGTTAAGTTACATGGGAGAATACATCTGGGGACACACAGATATACATTTAAGAGTTCTGGTAGTTTTGAACTTAGTCAACAGTTTAAATGACCGTTAAAAAGAAAGGAAAGAAATTGATTTGACTGCCTATGAAACCAATACTTTGAAATGGGTCTGTCTTTTACAACAACACTTCATGAGAAATGCTAGGTGTCAGGGCGGAGCCCATAACACCTACGGGGAGACTCTTTTGACTGGGAAAGATGAGCCAGGGTACCCAGCTTTTCCCTGTGTGCACTAAGATTATCTGTAACATCAATGAATGTGAGTTTAATTCCATAAATAAATATCGATGCTTAAATGTGCAAAGTACAATACTGGCGGTAAAGAAATCCCTCGAATTCTTATTGGAAGTTTCGGTATAGTCACAAATTAAAAAGTTAAAAACTGACTTTCCTGTTTTCTAAAGTTGGTATCTGAGACTATATCACTTCAAGTGACATTAATTAGGACAACTGTCTGAAGGGACACACACACACACACACACACACACACACACACACACACCCAACACGCCAGAGAGTTTCCAAACTAAAAATGCCACCTACTTGAAAAAGATAAGTAAGTAATGCTTCTTGTCTTAATTGAATTGTCAGTTGCTGAAATCGTTGATCTCTAGTGTGGTTGACCATGGGCTCTTGATAACATCAATTGGACTGAATTAAAGACTACCTTTTTATTATTTATTTACTTTAATGTTTATTTATTTTGAAGAAGAGAGACAGAGCGAGCAGGGGAGGGGCAGAGAGAGAGGGAGACAGAGAATCTGAAGCAGGCTCCAGGCTCTGAGCTGTCAGCACAGAGCACAGAGCTCAACACGGGGCTCCAACTCAGGAGACGTGAGATCATGACCTGAGACGAGGTCGGATGCTTAGCCAACTGAGCCACCCAGGCGCCCCATAAAGACTACCCTTTAAAAGTAGTACATTATGTGCTGTGATGTGCTGGTACACAGCATACATGTATCATACATACATGATGTACTCAGGTTGCTTATTGGTAAATGACAAAAGCTGCCAGTTCAAGGGAGTCTGGCCAAGCCAAATGGGTAAAAAACCCCGCCCATTTTCAGACACAGACCTTCCCTCCCACAATGACCATAGGAAATTAACATGCATGCATGTACATACATGTTTTTCTCTCCTGTTTACTGTCTTTGTTCCTGTTTGCAAGACCTTCCCTGACTACCTGGACCTCACCAACACTCAGCGGCCTTCGAGGTCAAGCCCAAGAGACTCACCTGGTGGTGGGAAGCTCATCTCCAACTGAACCCCAGCCCCCAGTTACCCCAGTCATGGCCCCTCAACACCCCCAGCCACCCACACCACTGGTTCTCCAACACTCTACAGGTTCTTGTGTTTCTACCTTCCATTTTCTTACCCTTATGCCCTTTCTTACCCTCCTTCTCACATCTTCAAAACACCCAAGGTTGACCACATGTGCGAGAAACGAGGGCATCTTCTTTCCCATCCCTGTCTGTGTGAGCTCGATAGCCACCTCCCGGGTCCCTCAGGTAAGAGGCCACCCATAAGCCCTGCTAAAGTGCAAAGCTTGGGGGTAAGGTCTCTGCCACCCAGGAGGCAAGCTGCTGTTCCTTCCTTCTCAACCTCTACCCCTGTGGCTCCTGGGTCTACTGCATTTCACTGGGATGGTGGGGGGGGGGGAACGTGACAAATAGTGGCCCCCTTCACCGACCTCCTTAAGCTCTACCTGGGCCAACACCTTCTTGGAATCAGACACCAGTATGTTGGTGCTGCTGCACCGGCCATGAAACCACAGTCCCATCATCACTTTGACGTAGTCCAATTTTGAATGATGCTGATTCCAACACAGAAACACATCCATTCTTACATAGGTTCGCTAATAACCTCTCACATGTCAGTAGAACCTATCTACTGCGTGTGTTACATACACTTTCTCTTGTATATCCACACATCAGTCCAATGAGGTGGGTTCTCATTATTCCTGTTGTAGAGGTGAAGACACTGAGGCACAGAAAGTTACTACACGGCAGACCTGGGATACCAATCCAGACAGTTTGGTTCCTACAATCTGTGCCCTTGACCTTACCTCCGGATGATAATCTCTAATGATAATCTAATGATGATAATCTAATGAGTAGATAATCTGATGATTACCTAACTATAATCTCTAAATGACGGCTACCTATGAAATTAAGAATGCAGGTCAGACGCACAGGGAATTGGAGGACAAAATGCAGATGTAAACGTGGAATCCATCATTTCACTTACTATTTGGTAAGTAATTCTTTGTAACTCATGGGTTGCCAGCACTTTCTCGGGCTGAACCAGAAAACTCCCCCATGAATACTGACTTTACAGTAGCTAGGTCCACTGTCTCGCATTTCTTTTGGAAGCCATATTTCACTGCTGAGAGAGATTATCAAGCCGCAGATAAAACGTGGTATTAAAATGATACTGATTATTCCACTTGGCTGCCAAATCCAAGAAGACATCTACATGCTGAGTGTAGGGAGCCTGCAGGCCACAAAATATTCCAACCCCGTGAAGCAGCCATCCACAAAGACCTGACCAGCTGTGCCAAGCTGTAATACGGGAACCCAAATCATACTCAAATGTTCGGGAGCCTCTTTGAAGCGTAGCAATATATTTTAAAAGGTGCATTTGCTATTTTGTTGGTCGCGATCATGCACGCTCTCTCAGGCATTTTGGAAGGGAAGAAACCACTTAAGGATCAAGGACCGACGCTCATATGAGCAGGGGGTGATGAGCCACGGCTCATGTAGAGGCTCCATCCCTGAAGAAGCAGCACTGGAATGTTCCAGGCTTTCAGAGAAGACTGACGGCCACAGTGTAACAGCACAGTCCCCAACTCCAGCTTCCTGAAGGTGGTGGAAGGCAGCTCAAAACATTTTAACCAAGTCTTTCAAAAAGGGCCATTTTTGTAGCCTTTCACAAAACTGAAGTTTATGGGAAGGGCTGCTACGCTAGACAGCATGTAGGGCAAACTGTTTCATAAATGCCCAGCATTTGTGCCCAGATCATTCTGCCAATTTTCTCAGAATCCGGAATGCCTCCACTCTATCCTGAGATCAGACCTGTTTGTGGAGACTGCAGCTAAAAGTCCTTGCACTCTCCCCACTCCCACCTAACTCATCCACCTAGGGGAGGATGCCTCTGCTTTGCTGTTATTTTTTGTTTGTTTGTTTTGTTTTAAATGAACTTAACATTTTAGGAGGTAATTAGATTTATAGGCAAGTTGGGATAATACAGAGAACTGCTCATGTAAGTTACACCCAGCTTCTCCTGTTATGTATACATCTTACATTATACAATGATTAAATGACCATTTGCACATGATTAATTTCATAGTTTACTCAGATTTCCTTTGTTTTTTGTTTTTTTTTTTGCAAGGAAGCACTTTATTTATTTGTTATTTATTTGAATTTATTTACTTAAACTCAAGTTAGCTAACATACAGTGTAGTCTTGGCTTCAGGAGTAGAACCTAGTGATTCATCATTTACGTGTAACACCCAGTGCTCATCCCAACAGATGCCCTCCTTAATGCCCTTCCCCCATCTAGCCCACCCCCCCCCGCCACTCACCTCCCCTCCAGCAACCCCCAGTTGTTCTCTGTATTCAAGAGTCTCTTATGGTTTGTCTCCCTCTCTGTTTTTATATTATTTTTCTTCCCCCTCCCATGTTCATCTGTTGGGCTTCTTAAATTCCACACATGAGTTAAATCATACGGTTTTTGTCTTTCTCTGCCTGACTTATTTTGCTTAGCATAATACACTCTAGTTCCATCCACGTTGTTGCAAATGACAAGATTTCATTCTTTTTGATTGTTGTGTAATATTCCATTATATATATATATATATATATATGTGTGTGTGTGTGTGTGTGTGTGTGTATTCTTATTTATTCAATCATTTATTTATAGCATTTATTCTTTGGATTATAATCCAACACTATTTGTTTTCTTTCTCAAATTGTTCCAGATTTAGCCATTGAGTACTATTTTGGCTGACTTATTTTGCTTAGCATAATACACTCTAGTTCCATCCACATTGTTGCAAATGACAAGATTTCATTCTTTTTGATTGTTGTGTAATATTCCATTATATATATATATATATATATATATATATATATATATATATGTGTGTGTGTGTGTGTGTGTGTGTGTATTCTTATTTATTCAATCATTTATTTATAGCATTCATTCTTTGGATTATAATCCAACACTATTTGTTTTCTTTCTCAAATTGTTCCAGATTTAGCCATTGAGTACTATTTTGGCTGACTCCAGCGTGCCTCTGACATACCACCACTACTGTTTTCCCTTTTTTCTTTCTCTTCTCTTCCCTTCCTTCCTTCAACAGTGTACAATAACACATGTTTACAAAATGGAATTTCCTCCCTTTGTATCAGCAGACCTGTACCCTGAACAGGAGTCTGACAAAGTCATGCATTATGCATTAAGATACTGAATTATATTTGTTGTTATGACCCTAAAGGCAGAGGGATGTGGAAAAATTCAGATATAATAGAGCCCAACATGGATTTGTTAAATCAAACCAAGTGGTTCAGCAGCATAAGAGTGGCAGACTTATGGCACAGCCATGGAGTCAGGCAATGCGTAACGTGACTTTAGGGAGAATGGAGTATGACAAACCCCATTTGAGGAGCCTTAATTCAGCAGCCATAGAATAGGGTGGGAGGGAGTTTCAAAATCAAAGAACCAGCCAGTGTATCTACAAGGGGGTTCCTTGATAAAGAAACTTCAGTCCACTGGGGCGCCTGAATGGCTCAGTCAGTTAAGCATCTGACTCTTGATTTTGGCTCATGTCATGATCTCAGGGTTCATGAGTTCAAGCCCGCACTGGGTTCTGCCATGACAGTGTGGAGACTCCTTGGGATTCTCTCTCTCCTTCTCTCTCTGCCTCTCCCTCTCTCAAAATAAATAAAGAAAATAAAGGAAAAAAAAGAGAAGAAAAATAGAAACTTCAGTCCACCAAGAAAATGCCCCTGAAGATTCTGAGGAAGCTTCCCCCTAAATCGTTGACATGTCATGTTTCCTCAGCAAATAAATATCTCTACCACCAGAAAGAGCTAGAATACAGTATAGCAATGTTGTAGAGAAGAAAATTCACATATTATGTTTGTGAGAATAAGTGCAGTTTCTATGTTTATGAGATGTATTAGTATTCCATATCAGACTTTTAATTCTAACTCTAATATACCATGGAGTAATTGATTTAGATAGGCAAGAGTAGGTGGGATGCTTACCAAGGTTGGGTACAATCATATAACATTGAAGCAATTACAAGAATAACTAAATTTACTTGTAAGTTTAATGTATTTGATTTACAAAAGTTATTTGGATGCCTGGAAATCTTTAGTTAGTCAGATCACTGGAGGACTTAAAAAGGAAATCAAGTACACTTAATTTATAACCATAGTTAAGTCCACAAAGATGAAAAACGAACTGAATTTATTAATGGAAGAAAACATTAATCAGAAGTCCCTTAAAAGTACTTGTTCAAATTGTATCTATACGTTACATATATATTATATATATATTATATACATATATATGTACATGTATATATATTATACACATATGTATATAACATATATATGTAACATATATATACATATATATACAGTAAGATTATTGAGTTGGACTAAAAGTTAAAAGAAGATAGCGGGTTTTTGCACTGATAACTTTAATAAATGGCCATATTAATTTTTAAGACCAAAGTAATAATTTAAACCATCTTTTTCTCCATTCAAAAGTAGCTGAAGGCTGCAAGAATCCTAACCACATACTTACACTTGAAGAAGAAAACAAAGATCATTTAAAACTAAGCCACCTCAATGAGAAAGAATGAAATATGGCCCTTTGTAGCAACGTGGATGGAACTGGAGAGTGTGATGCTAAGTGAAATAAGCCATACAGAGAAAGACAGATACCAAATGTTTTCACTCTTATGTGGATCCTGAGAAACTTAACAGAAACCCATGGGGGAGGGGAAGGAAAAAAAAAAAAAGAGGTTAGAGTGGGAGAGAGCCAAAGCATAAGAGACTCTTAAAAACTGAGAACAAACTGAGGGTTGATGGGGGGTGGGAGGGAGGGGAGGGTGGGTGATGGGTATTGAGGAGGGCACCTTTTGGGATGAGCACTGGGTGTTGTATGGAAACCAATTTGACAATAAATTTCATATATTGAAAAAAAAAAAAAACTAAGCCACCTCAAAACAATTACCGCCCAAGTTCTGGGGACCATATTTTCACAGCCCTTTTTACGTATGCAGGTGCACACATGCGCACACACACGATTACGTAATTTTGATTAGATGCAGATGCATCTTATATCCTGTTTATCTAATGACATACATTTCCTTTCTTCTCTTTCCTCCACAGGAACACACTCTCTCTCACCTCTGCCCTGAGAACACTCTGTTGTAACCGCCAGTAGGTCTTTCTCTATTATTCTCTGTATCCATACAGTCCCCCCAACACACGCACAGCACATATGTGCACAGTGCAGCGTTTTGGTCATGGTTCACTTGCCAAAAGGGTATCTTCTGCACGTATTTCTCTGCATATTGCTTTTCCCACACAGCTATAGCTCAGGGCAATTGCACGGACCCTGGTACAGCCCCGCTTCCCTTTCATTCATTGCTGCGCAATATTCCTTGCAGGTGAAGATGCTTCCAGACGTGCAGACACCTGAGAGCCTCAGGGACAGACTGCACACTCCTCTCTGCCTCACTCTGGCCGCTGTATGACCCCCTCGGCCCCGTCCACCTCTTCATGCCTCCTGTCTCAGCTCTCAGGCGAAACACGACCACAGCTGATACCCAGAGGCCCACGCTTACACATACACACAGAAGCACAAAAAAGTCCTTGCACAAAGTCAGCCTGCGGAACCAGGGAGGCTTAAATGTGCCTGTGCTCTCATAACATCATATTTGTCTTACAATATCTACTTGGCTTAATGTTTCCCCTTTAGGATAAAGTACTTTCTTTGGATGACTTAATATTACGTGTCAAGGCAAATGAAGTTATCCTGCTGAGTTGGAATCCAGTCGAGTTAAGTTGTCCAGGTGAGTTGTCAAGAGGGTGGGCTTTGAACCCGTGCAGCCTCAACGTCAAATCCAGTCTGCGGTATGGAATTGCTCTGTGGCTTTGGGCAAGTTGCTCAACATCTCTGAGTCACAGTTTCTTCATCTGTAAAACGGAGGTCATGGCCACAACCACTTCAAGAGGCTGATGCATGGGTATGATAAGCAGACCTCCTCCCACTGGGCCTGACCCTTAGTGGACAATTAGTAAATGAAGCTATCATGTCCTTTTCCATTTTTGGTAATGTTGGCACAAGATGTGGTTGGTTTTCCAATTTTTATAAAATAAGGCAGGTGAAAAATTCTGTGACTATCTTGACTCCTGTCTGCAGTGACCTTATTGCTTCTGTTTCCTGCTTCCTCTCTCTGTTCCTTGCTACTCTGTGATGTTTTCCTTGATCCAGCTCACTGCCCCATCTTCTCTCAATTTTCTGTGATGTCCCAGTCCCTGTCATCCTTCCTGGAACATTTATTTTTTTTAAGTTTATTTATTGAGAGAGAGATTGAGAGAACAAGCAGGGAAGGGGCAGAGAGAGAGGGAAAGACAGAATCTCAAGGAGGCTCCATACCATCAGCATGGAGCCCGATGTGGGACTCAAACTCATGAACTGTGAGATCATGACCTGAGCCGAAACCAAGAGCCGAACGCTCAACCGACTGAGCCACCCAGGTGCCCCAGTTCCTGGAGCATTTCAAAGAATTCAACTGGCAATTCTTTGGGTGCATCCGTGTTTCTATTTTTACGTGGCTCTACCTCTCACATCCTGACCCGCCTCCATGAGTTGTTTTTCCTAACGTGCAATGGGAATATGACATATCCATATAAAGCCCAGGACTAGAGGCAGGTCATACATCCCAAGGGTGGGTCTTCTCCTCTTCTCTCAAACAAGAGGCTTCAATCGGCTCAACTTCTCATTCCCTTTCCAGCTCCACATCTTTACATGCACACCAGAGATATGACTTCATTGGCCTGAGTCTATTAATAAGATCACTGTCACCTGTCCACACTCTGATGAAACTGGCCTTTTCAGAAATGTGATAGTGTTGGGGATAATTGACATGCCTTTGTGGCTGAAACCCTCCCATGGACTGCACACAGCAGACTGGACATTTTCATATTGTTCCGTGGGGGTGGGGACATATTACTGTGGAACTATTCACCTTTATCCCACTGAGACAACAGGACATATTTAGGGGCCAAGAGTGGCCACAGAACCAAGATATACGTGAAACCCAAAATAGTCAGCGGCTTTATGTTCCATGGTAATCATCTGTGAGGCCCACCATAGTGAAATACATTTTACTTACAAAGCAGGAAAACATGAGAGAAAAATGTCAGGTCAGCAAAAATATGATATACCTTCTGTCATATTTCATGTGAAGAATGTTACAGAAATTCCAATAATTAAGACTAAAAGAGCTGCTATTTAAAACTATGTAAGTCTCTTTCTGACCCCTTAATTCACCTTGTCCCTCTTCAGCAAGAAAGCTCAGTCAATGAGATGGGAAACAGAATTCAGTCCAGGGAAGAAAATGGAACCACATCCATCAGGGTCAAATACTGCCTTCCATTCAAATCTCATCTTTTCTTCCCCTGCTTAGGGCCACCTCTTCTGTCACTTCTTCAAATGTGTTCATTTGCAAGCAAATTCAGTTTCACTCTGGATAACAATGCAACCAAAAAGTTAATGATAACGCATCAGGCTTGCGTTTCTTTTCAGGGAAAAAAAAATCAGATCTATTTACACCGTGCTAGAGGCCATCATCATTATATATAGAGCTCTGTCACGTTAGATATGATAAACATATGTTTGCACCATGGATGGAACTAAGAAAAGAAAGCTCACTATCACATGGGTAATTTTTCCATTACTCAAAAGGAAGGTTGTTGTGCTCAAATAAAAATTACCAAAGCCCCAGGTAATGAAGTACCCGTGGGGATCTATTACTAAGCATTATATTGGGGTTGGAAACAGCATAGTTCTTCTGTATGTCTGCTCTGATCTGTACACCGTAATAGAAAACAATTTGTTTCTTCCTACATAACTACGTGTATTACAATGGAATTCTAAACCTTGAATTTGGCTGCCATGTTTCCTGCCCACATTATAGAAATGGCTCCCTGTTCTGTATGGTATTCCAAGCACAGAGCCCAAGGGTTGGCACAAAGTGTAGACTCAACCAACATCGGATGAGCAGATAAGTCAAAATGCTCTCCCCACAGAGCCCACTCTGAAGGGTGTCTGAGCTTCCGCCATCTTTTTATCATGTTACACGGTCACCTTCGCCAATGGCTTCCTGGCTCTTTTCTATTCCGATGATTGTCAGCAGGTGTGGGCTAGTTTGTCATTCCATAATTTTATGGAACTTTTGGTTCTGTAGGGTACTATTCCAGTGGGACAAACATATGCAGTAAGAATCGAGACCTCAGTCCCTGTGGCTGGAGGAAGGACGTCACCCAGGCCAGCAGGGATGTGGCAAACCAGGGTTCAACTGAAGACCCCTGAGAACATGCTACTCAGACATGCATTCTGGCTTTGCCTCAATCAAGCCCAGTGGTCTTAAGTAAGTTCTATGAGTCTCAGTTCTGTCAGTTTTCCTTCCTTCCTTCCTTCCTTCCTTCCTTCCTTCCTTCCTTCCTTCCTTCCTTCCTTCTTTCTTTCTTTTTCTTTCTTTCTTCCAAAATTTATTTTCAGAGACAGAGAGAGAGACAGAGAGAGAGAGAGAGAGACAGAGAGAGAGAGAGAGAGAGAGAGAGAGAGAGAGACAGCATGAGTGGGGGAGGGTCAGAGAGAGAGGGGGAGAGAATCCCAAGTGGGCACCTCACTGTCAGAAGAAAGCCCTACATGGGGTTGGAACTCATGAACTGTGAGATCATGATCTGAACCAAAATCAAGAGTCAGACATCTAACTGACTGAGCCACCCAGGCGCCCCTAAAATGGGGCTAATAACTGTACCTACAACATCGTGATGGAATAATGATTCAACAAGTTAATATTGCTAAAGAGCTTGGGGGAATGACTGGTACACAGTCATTAAATAAGCATTAAATAAGTGTCCACTGGATTACTATCAGTGAGTTGCAGATGCTCTATTTTAGCAATGTCTGAGAGGAGGCCATGACCGCCAATGTCACCGGGCTGGGCATCTGGGAGAACTGGATGGGAAGCACATGGGGCGGCTTTATTTGAGTGCTGCCATGAAACATCTCACAACAACTGGACACCTGTCCAACTCTCCTGTCAATGCCAGGAGCACCGGAGCCCCAGTGCCCATCCCTCACTCCCAGACCTTGCATGTTGTCTGTTGCATGAAGACTGTTCATCAAGCTTTGCCAGAAACAGTGCTGCAAAAATGCTAGGGGGTTATATTAATTTGTTACTGCTGCTGTGACAAGGTACTCCAAACTTAGTGACTTAACCCTAATGCATTCTCTTATACTTCTGGTGGGGTAAAAGTCTAAATTCAGGGTGCCAGCAGGGCTATCTATGTTCCTTCTGGAGGCTCTAAGGGAAAGCATGTGTCCTTGCTCCTTCCACATTCTAGAGGCACCTGCATTCCTCGGCTCTTGGCCCCTCCTCCATCTTCAACACCCCACCCTCGATTCCAACCTCTGCTTGTATTGTCACATCCTGTTCTTTGACTTTGATGCTGTTACCTCTCTCTTATAAAGACCCCTATGACTACACTGCCCCCCCCCCCCAAAATACAGGGATCTCTTCATATCAAGACCCTTAAGTAAATCACAGCTGTAAAGTCACATTGCCACGCAAGGTGATGTATTGTCAGATTCCATGGGTGAGGCGTAGACATCTTTGGGAAGGTCATCACCCTGTCCACCAGAGTCCACCACAGAGGTTTTGCAAGTTTGAGAGAAAAATCAATTTGTGTGGGTCTCTGTGGGAGTAAACAATGGAAATACGGAGTTTTGAGGGCAAGACTGATTCAGAGTTGAGTGTTCAAACAGAAAAAGGCCAATTATTGGTGCATCTGTGGATGAAGGTCAACGTGGGCACACGAGTGCAGTTTTACCCAAAGCCAACATGACTGACAGCCAGGTCTAGGCTTCTTCTCTAGGAACAGAGGAGTTGAGAGATTGGAGATAATGAAGGAACTAGGGTCAAATGGGCAAAAACAGTGACCTCAAGGGTCAGGTTCAATAGATAAACCAAATAATGAGAAGAGAGAGAAGGAACACTCAGGAGACCTTTATGACTGTTTGAGCAATGTATTTCTGGGCACCTTTAATTAATGTAATACACAATCTGGGTATGGTCAGCAGCCCCTTGAATATCTTTTATGGCATTAAATCATTTGGTGTCTTGAATGTATTTCATACGTTGTAAATGTGGGAGGCATACCCTACAAGGGAGGTCACAGCTCCCCACTGTGGCAAACATGGAGACTATGGGAAGGAACGGAAGTAGTAGCCTGACCAGTGCAGCATGGTGGGTGGGGAGCCTGTATATCAAACCACACTCTTGTTCAGGAATAATTAGTAAGAATTGGGGCGAGACCATGAAGGGACACTAGACTGACTCAAGTACAGAGCTTCTCCTTTAGGAACACGAGGACTTTGAACAGCTGATAGGACAGTCATCACGGAATCGCCTTCAACAAACCCGGTCGGGAAATCTGACTTCGCCTCTTGTGGGCTGAGTGACTGGGAAAATCATGTCACCACTCTGAGAGCTGGTTTCAGAGGGACTACGTACAAGATAAAGCTGATCATACATAATTCTTGGGGGTTACTGAAAACAAAGTATGAGGAGAAAATGCCATCAGTGTCTAAAGTCTTGTCTTAGAGATCCCTTGGGCAGTGCCAGTCATTCCTTTCTTGTGTTTTGTGTTCATTTGGCCTGATGGACACATGACTCTCAGTGGTTTGGGACTGTGGGCCTCTTCCACGCCCAGGGTCTACAGCCTGACCCTCGTGAGATCCTCCTGCTTAAGTGGTAGTTCATAGCCCTTGCTTCTGGGGTTGGGAGAGCTGGATAGCTGTTGGGGACATTGGGTCTAATGGTGATGAGGGGAGAGGGAAGAGGTGTTTAACCCCCAAGCTCTAGCTGGTGGCTTGAATAAACACGAAACATGCAGGGTCAGCCTGGTTGGCCTCTAGGAGGGAGAGGAATGAACAAGGTACTCTAAGTGGGTAAGCTTCTGTTGCCTCTCATCCACTCCATGGGATGCGTTCATGGCAGCAGGAAAAAGGAAAATTAACCAATTTGTGTATTGTCTAAATAAACAATAACATTAGGCAGCACGTCCTTCCTTCTTGAGGCCTAAATCTAACCACTGGCTTTGCATGGGCCTAATGGGATGCTGGTGTTCTTTTTTTGTGACAGCCACCAGAGATGACAGTGCAGTGTCTGGGAAAAAAATAAAAGCCCTTCCATGATTTTCTAGAACCTTACCCTTCTTTTCTCTTCTTTTCTTTGAGTATAGTTGACACACAAGGTTACATTACTTTCAGGTGTAGGACAGAAAAAGGGGGACCCTCGCGCACTGTTAGTGGGAATGCAAACTAGTGCAGCCGCTCTGGAAAACAGTATGGAGGTTCCTCAAAAAATTAAAAACAGAAAAAACATATGATCTAGTAATTCAACTATGGGGTAATTACCCAAAGAAACAGAACCTTACCACTTTCAAGGGGGAGCATGGCTGCACCCTTCTCACCTGAGTCTCTGACAGGGATACAAGTCCCCATTAGAGGTGACTTTCCCATTTCCTTGGAATTGGGAGAAGCAGAAGTACCTTTCTGAAAAAGAGCGAGTTTTAATATGTTCATCACGTGTACCATTCATTTTCTAATTTATAATCCTTTAAAGTTTCCCCATGAACGACCTCAGATACGGAGAACAGTTTACGTGTCCAGAGGGGAATCAAGCAATTATTATGGGTTTTCACTGATTTCCCCATCTCTAGAAGGTCTGCTTCAAAGGTCTTTTCTGCAGAGAAGAATAGGCAACATTTCAGGATGTCAAAATCCTAAATACTATTAAGATTGTTAAGATATTGAAAGATAATTTTGGCTCTAGTGAAGGAGAGAGAAATTAGTCTTTTACAAAGTGAGGAGATATAACAACAGTAAGTACTAGAAACAGGATTTCTGACATCACAAATCTCTCAGGAAGAGAAGGCAATAATAAAGAAGGCTCAAGGCTACAGTGACTTTGATTTAGATCACAGGACGAAGAAGGGGACCTGTTTCAGAGACATCCTTTCTTAAATATGACTTAGTCGCTTTTTTGTGCAGGATGAAACCAGCAAAAAGCAATGCTGAACTAAGGGACATCTTCTAAGTTTTTAAATGAAATAAACTATGGAGGAGAAGAAACAAAATGTAATGCCTTTTCCAGCCTCAGGTGGATTATATTGTTTAGATTAGGTAGCTGTCCTATGCTGGTAAGAAGTTACTCGACTGAGCATAACTGCCTAGATTCTTACAGGAAACTTCCAAAGGCACGTGACCTAGGATAGGCGAGATTCAATATGGCCGCTTGCCCTGGAAGTGGCATAGCCAATAGCAGTAGTTATATAATCCAGCTCTGAAAGGGTCCACAAAGCATCCAAAAGTTGGTCATTGCAAACGGAGAAGGACTTAGATATTGGAGATGTTTTAACAGCGACCTTGAGTGCTCTTATACTGGCCACTTTTTAATGTGTTCAGAACTTGCCTAATCTCTGTCAATTTCAGGGGTCTATCTGCAGGGTCCTGGTTGTGCTCTCCCCAGGGTGACTGTATCAGGGCTCTTGGAAGGTCAGGAAGGCTAAATGAAGTCATAAAGGTGGGGGTCTAAACTGGCAGCATGGTGGACTTATATGAAGAGGAAGAGATCTTTTTTTTCTACACACACACACACACACACACACACACACACACACACACACCATGTGAGGGCAAAGCAGGAAGATGGATACCTGAAAACAAGGAAGAAAACCCTCACCAGGAACTGAATTGGCCAGCACTTTGATCTTGGACTTCTAGTCTCCAGAACTAAGAGAAATAAATGTTTGTAGTTTAAGCCCCTGGTCTACTGTATTTTGTTCTGGCTTCCTCAGTACAGTAACACACCAGCCCTTCCCTGTCTCTGAGTCTTTGCACCTTATTTTCTGTTTACAGCTAATGACCTCTGGGCCCAGCTCACAGCTGGGCCGTCTGTGTGCCCAAGCTCTGGGATCACCCCTAACGTGAATGCGTACATACAGCTAATGTTCTTGAATGTTCATGCCAACTCTGGAACATTGAAGCTCGGGGAGAAGGGTCTTCCTGCAAGAGTCTTGTTACATTTCACAGTTTAGAATTAAAGCAAATGAACATATCATAAGTAAAGAGAAAAAAAGAAAAGTAACAAAATGGTTTTTTTTTTCAGAGAGAAAAAGTCTTTGGGGGAGGAGATTTTCAGGGGTCATGGGCCCTGGATTTGTTGGCTTGTTTTACTCTGGTAAAGAGATCCAGAACTCCTTTTCCTTTTTCTTTCTTTTTTAAAAGTTTATCTACTGGGGTACATGGGTGGCTCAGTCGGTTAAGCATCTGACTTCAGCTCAGGTCATGATCTTGCGGTTTGTGAGTTCGAGCCCCGCGTGGGGCTCTGTGCTGACAGCTTGGAGCCTGGAGCCTGCTTCGGATTCTGTGTCTCCCTCTCTCTCTCTGCTGTCCCCTGCTTGTGCTCTTTCTCTGTTCCTCAAAAATGAATAAACATTTAAAAATTTTTAAAAATTATCTATTTATTTTGAGAGAGAGAAAGAGAGAGAGAGAGGGAGGGAGAGAGACAATCCTAAGCACTGTTAGTGCAGAGCCTGACTCAGGGCTCAAGCCCACAAACCATGAGATCATGACCTGAGCAGAAATCGAGAGTCGACACTTAACTGACTGAGCCACCCAAGAAATGAGTATTTTTTAAAAGGGCTAGTTTCATATTCTATTACCTATAAACGGGAGATACGAATTGCAGGGCTCAATGCAAAATGAAAATGTGAAGCCCCTTTTTTGAAAAATTCCTAAGAATTTCCAAACAGTGACAGCAGAACTCTAACTCCAGCATGAGACCTTTCTGGGTGCTGGGCACTTCCCCCGTGAAGCCAGCCCTGCCTGTAACACAGACGCCTTGCAAGACTCTAAGAAACATCTTGCTCTCGTGTACTTTGTTCGTGCACGGCAGTCCATGACCATGGCGAGTGTGGGGCTGTGACGGCTGAATGAGACCAGCATCTCTGGAGGGGAGGGGGATAATGCAAAGAAAATAAGGAACCCCCCCCCCCAATCCGGCAGCCACCGTTACTTGTCATCCCATTCAATTCTCGCAATGTCACGGAGAAGGCCTGCGGTGACAAGGGATCCACACAGGGGTCCACCTTGCAGTTCCCATCCGCTGTGTGCGTTTCAGCCCTGTCAACCCCAGACCGCACAGCTAAAGGAGAGCAGAAAATAAATGCGCATCTGGGCCCGAATGGATTCTCCTTTTCACATTCAGACGACACGTGGGGGAGACCACTCCTCAGCTGGTGCGCTGCTGTATGGGAAGTGGCCATTCTCTCCCAGGGGTCTCACACCCCACATCTTTTATCACCCGGGCTGCGGCCCCACAGCTCTTACAATTCAGCACTGTGCTGCCACGGACTATTCTCTGCTTCATCACTTCCTTAAGACCCTGGGCCTGTTTTGCGTCTCATTTTTCACGACGCGGACCTAAGAGGTCTCAGATAAATTCCGGAGAAACGGGGGGCCATTAAGAAAGCTAGGGCACGCTCTGTCGAAGCCCGACAAGCAGGAGGCTACCCAGGAGCATCACCTGGAGGTGGGAGCCTTGCTCAGAGGGGGGTGCGAGAGGAGAGAAAAGCCAGGCAGAAAAGCCGCAGAAGTCACCAGACGTGCGGTTTGCCACAGGCCTGACTTTCTCCGGCAGCCAGCGGTGGGGTGGACGAAGGCAGGGTCTTAAAAAAAGCAAGAAAGCTCAGTGCCACCCTGATTCGCATGCACAAGTGCTTGAAATTCTGTCCTGGCCGCTATTTAACGAAACAGTGCTCATCTCTGCTCCTTGATGAGGAGCTCGACCTCGTGAGAGTCCAACCCACAGGAAGGAAATTAAGAGAAGGAGGGATGTTCCTGCTTTCACCAGCTACCTCGAACCTGTTCCCTTCGCCTCCGCTGCAGAAGGCACTGTGTCATCCCAACAATGTCCAAGCTGCCACGGAATCGCTCAGGGAAAATCAACCAAGGGTGGCTCCGGTGACTTTCAGCGCGATTTACTGGCACTTGTGTCTCCTCACTGCTGCCGCCTGTCGGGCTAACGACACACGATGGGCGATCGAAGGGCATGTCCTTAAATCGAAGCTGTGTCAATGGTCAGAAAAGGCAGCAGACAGCCCTCGGAGCCTGCTCACCCCTCTGAGTGGGGGCACCTCATTAGGACAAAAAGGGGACTGTTCTCCTGAACAGATCCTTCTGGGGCTTGCAGGATTTACCTGAGCCTCTCGCCAGTGCCCAAGAGAAGGGGAGGGCTGGGAGCAGGCCCAATCGGTCCCCGCTTGCTGGGCATCAGCATGGCTTTGCGGACCCCCACCTTCACCCCTCCTGCAGGGAGGCCCTGGGGGACATGCGGCACAGATCAGACAGGGGAGTTTCACCCGGTCTCTCTCTGTTGCCCTCCCTCTCAGGTTGGTGCTGGCAGAGAGGGTGGCTTGAGCCGGTGGAGCTCATAACCTCGCCTCCCCCTTCATCCCAGGGGTCAATGAGTGAGGAAGTCATTTTCCACAGCTTCTCTGAGCCGGGGTAAGTGTGCATCTGGAGTGCTGTGGCTCCGATGCTTTGCGGCGTCCTAAAGCTGGACAGACCACCGAGGCTTCCAGCGGTCACGCAGATGCAGCCAGGGGGAGGGATGGGGGCGGCAGGGGAAGAACGGACTTCAAGCTCGGGGGAGACCCAGCTTCCTGCTCCTTCAAGTCTCATCAAGAAGCATGTCCAGGGGGCCTCTGTGAGCACGAGCAAGAGTGCTTGACCACTTCCCAAGTGCCCAGTGTTGTCCCCAAGGGCAGGAACTGCCAAAAGAGGAGGCCCCAGTGGAGCAGGGCTCTGCTGCGGGTGACGCATCCTACTCAGGAGTGAGGGGCAGAGGGGGCCAACATGAGGGAAAAGCAGGAACAGGAAGACAGTAAAAAGCAGAGTGAGAAAAGCAGGCAGACATTGATAGTGCTCAGCCTGGACGAGCAAAGGTTCACATGTCAGCTCCTTAACTTCCTCTTGAGTGAGGAATCCCCAAGATGCCGGAGTTTGAATCCCAGGCCAACAGGGATGGTTGATTACCCTATATGTGACCTTGAGTCCGTCTTTAACCTTGACGAACACTACTTTCATCATCTGAAACATGGCAAATGCAGGGACCCGGATTGTAGCGTTTTTGCGCACTAGCATATAAACATATCAAACAACCCAGGGATTCGATAGCATAAAAATAGCAGTCATGATATTTCCATTAGAATAATATGTCTCTGAAAGTAGTGAGCTCTCTGTCAATGGACACGTTCAAGCCCACGCCAGATGACCCTTCCTGGGAGCGTTTGTCCCCGGCCAGCTGGGCTCCCATCAGCCTGCATTTGGGCAAGGCGGATGACCCCAGAGGAAGGCCTGCACATCCTCTGACACATGGGTTTAATTCTCCGGTTTATCACTCGTGAAGACATTCCCGGGTTGATGAAGGGAGCTCAAGCCTCATGCAGGACCAGGGGACCGGGTGACGTCCCCTCCCACTGGAGAGCCCAGGACTTCCAGGCTGCAGTGCTGTGACCGAGGACATACATGAACATTCCAAAAGGTTCAAGGAGGTTGTCCATGAAGGCAGCTGTTGCATGGACATGTGGGATGAGCCGAATTTCCAGGCACAGGGGTGAAATGGGAACTCTCTTTGCAGCCTGGATACCGAGATTTAAGTTTGGGGAGCCCAGACTTGAGATGGTCATGACCTTGTGGGGAAACACAGTGGTTCTGTGACAGCAGCCAGTAAGTAAGGAGGAAGCCAGTAAGCCACCATGCTGCATGGTGGAGGGGGAAGTCATGGAGCTCCAGGAGAGGAAGGAGCCTTGAGGCGTATTTTCTGCTGTGGTGCGTGAGCCCAGAGATGGCTCTGGCTGGTGAGTGGGGGCTTCCAGCCCCTCTGGAGGCTGCATCAGGGGACTGTACTCCGGCAGATGGGCCACGCTGGGCCAGGCCACATGGGTGAGAGGCTCCTGTGCTGACCCGGGTCTCAGGCCTGGGTGGAACGGTTTTGAATCAATGCTCTGGCCTCCTTGTTGACTTCAAGCCTCAGCACACAGGCACCTTGTGCTGTTTTTGAAGAGGTCCTGCTCACAATGACCTTGACTTCACAACCTTTGAATTTCAACCCAAGAGCGCTCCTGTACTTGGCTGGGTCCTGCAATTCCAGGGTTGGGAAAGGCAGAACACCCTATAGGAGCGTGGGGATTCACCGACTGTGTAACAAGCTCAATCCATACGGATGCAGCATCTTGTAAGATCTATGGAATATTCCTACAAGGGCAAGGAGTCTGGCGTTTTAAGGAAAAGGTCAGAGGCATGGATCAGGAGTGTGGGGAATTGCATCAAAGGCTATCAAAGGGGAGGGACAGGCAAGACGGAACGAGAGTAGAGATTTGGTGCCGCATGGTGAGCTGGGAATGGAAATCTTAGGTTAGCCTGATGCATCGTCCATAGTTTGTTTTAAAATCCCATGTCCACAGTGGACATACGTGATGGATGGCCTGCTAATGCAGTGCAAAATGCAGGCATTTTACAATTCCTCCAGAAGGATCAACCCAGAATTTCTGAATCCCCAGACAGCCTCGCCGTGGCCTCCTTTTATCTCCGCTGCTAATCAGTAAAAGGGCAGCACTCACATTAAGACTCCGCCAAAGTGCCAGTGCCGGCTTGGTGACGGCTGCTGTGTGGCACTGCGTGCGGCTGCCATTCCCAGCCTCACCGCTAATGAGAACATTTGAAAGATTACTGACATGTCGTGTCCACGGAGGCTGCCGGAAGTAATTAAGCACAGCTTCAGTGGAGGGCTACGTTGGCACATCCAAGACTTGAATGGCCAGCGAGTGAGGGAGGGGCTGTGAGCGTGTGTTACCTGGCCCAGCGTCCCCAAGACCTCCTCCTTCCCAGCCCTGCCCTGTTCATCACACCAGTTCAGGGGCTGCGGAGGCCACCGAGATCCAGCTCGATCTCTGTCTTGCCACACCCTGAAAAACAGTGCAGGCTTTGCGGCATATTTCTGGGCTCTGGCACCCTGGTTCTGGAACACGGCGCCTATACTCTCTTTGTTAATCAGTGCAGTATATTCAGGATGCCATTTTGTTGATGCAGCTTGGAAATGATAAGGCATAACTGGCTGCCAAAGACAGGTCTGAACAGACACAGGACTAGCATGTGATGGAGAGTGAAGGCCACTACAAAGCACACAGTAGAAGAATACTGAATGGCAGAAAAATATTGACAAGATGTAGGTAGAACTGGGCAGGTGTTCCAAGAGTAAGCTGTCCCAGGGGTGCCTGGGTGGCTCAGTCGGTTAAGCGGCCAACTTCAGCTCAGGTCATGATCTTGCGGTTCATGGGTTAGAGCCCCGGAGCCTGGAGCCTGCTTTGGATTCTCTCTCCCTCTCTCTCTGCCCCTCCCCTGCTTGCACTCTGTCTCTGTCTCTCTCTCTCTCTCTCTGTCTCTCTCTCAAAAATAAATAATAAAACATTAAAAAGAAAAAGAGTAAGTTGTCCTGAGGTGTCTGGGTGGCTCAGTTGGTTAAGTGTCCAACTCTTGATCTCGGCTCAGGTCATGATCTCACAGTTCACAAGACCATGCTCTGCGTCGGGCTCTGTACTGACAGGGCAAAGCCTGCTTGGGATTCTCTCTGTCCCTCTCTCTCTGTTCTTCCCCAGCTTGTGCACACGCATGTGTGTTTTTTCTTTCCCTTTCTCTCAAAATAAATAAATAAACATGAAAAAAAATTTTTAAAAAGTAAGCTGTCCTCTCCTCTGCCTTTTCTTGGGCGCTGGCAGCCCTAAGAAACATGCACCTGTGGTGGGCAGATTCTGTGATGGCCCCCGGTGATTCTGGCCCTGGTACTCATGCCCCCATGGAAGCCCTCCATCTTGAGTGTGGGCAGTACCTGTGAGTGTAACCAATAGACATGGCAAATTTCATGGGACGTTGCTCCTGTGCACAGGCCCCATGAGATTCTAACTTCCATCTTTGTGACTGTCTATTGCCTCCTCACCTTGCGTGTTTTGGTAAAGCAATCAACCATGGTGGAGATATCCCCATTGCAAAGAATGTAGGGCAGCCTCTGACCAATAGCCACAAAGGAGGTAAGGTCTTCAGTCCAACAGCTTTGGAGGAATGAATCCTGACACCAACTACATGAACTTGGAAGCAAGGCCTTCCCTAGATGAGCCTTCAGATGAGACCTCAGCTCACACCTTGATTGCAGCCTTCAGAGACACTGAAGAAGGCTTAGTTAAGTGATGCCTGGCCTCCTGACCCATGGACATTGGGAGATGATAGATGTGTGCTGTTCCAAGACACTAAGTCTGGGATAATTGGTTACAAAGCCACAGAAACGCATGTCCACCTTCGGGAAGTGAGGCATGCATGACAGGTCCATGCCTTGGTAAGGCACAAAAGTTGTCAGGAGCCCAGTGATGCACAGGATTGCCTGGGTAAGTCTGTTGAATTCTCGGCTCAAGTTAGGAAGTTCTTTGCCCAGAGATATGAGCAGCCCTGTCCCATATCTGTTTTGTCATCAACAAATGAGAGGCTATTGTTTGACTCTTTTGCCTCTTCCATACTTTTCAGATATACTTTTCTTGGGGAGGAAAAAGAAAAATACTTCTATGAGGTCTCCTTTAAAACACCCCATGTGAATGTTGGGATCAGGGAAGATTTTTCTACCTTTTTACTTATTATTCCATTTTTAAAAGATCTGGGGACAAGGGTACTTATTACAATCAGAAAAAAAGAAAGTATTTTACTTAAAGGGACCAGCTAGAAGATATAAGCGGGTGCTAAGAAGGCATGTTGCTATGGCCTCAGATTTGGTTTCTATGACTCAAGGTTAAGAATCAAAGTGCCCTGTCCTTAAATTTCCTAAAGAATACCAGGACCAGATTTCCACTTAGGACTTACTAAGCCTTGCTACTTACAACCATTAATTCAGTACCCATTCTTTCCTAGTGCAGAAAACAAAATTGGGGGGCACAGAGATGGAAGAGGCAATTGTACCGAGACATGAGAGAGTGCTATGGCTTGAATCACTTGCCCCCCACCCAAATCCAAGCGAAGGAGGCTCTAAGAGGAACCCATAGATGTTGGGAGTGCCTAAACAGTGGGAGAATGAAATTCAGACTCCCCAATTACTACTTTCTACCCCTTTCTGCCATACCTGAGTTTATGCTAATGAGGTGATCCATGGTGGGCTCTCAGGTAGCGTGAAGTAGGGGCTGGCCATGCCAGAAGGCCAAAGCATGTGATTAAAGGTTGGAAATCGTAGTCTCACCCCTGACCTTGGTGGAAGGTAGGGAGCTAGAAATTGAGTCCCATCATGATGTAATCAATCATACCTCAGCAGTGAAACTTTTATAAAAACTCTGAATACTAAGACCTGGAGAACTTGCTGGTTTTGAACACATCAATGTACTGGGACAGCAACCTGCTTCAACTCTTACAGAGACAGACACTCCTGCACCCAGGATGACTCCAGATCTCGCCTATGTACCCATTCACCTGGCTGTTCGTTCATATCCTTTTCAATAAAACAACAATTTTTAGGCATAGTGCTTTCACGAGTTCTTTGAGTCATTCCAGAGAACTCTTAAACTGATAGGGTCTTGGGAAACCCCTAATTTGTAGCTGGCCATACAGAAGTAGGTGGCCTGGAGACTCCACTTAATGTCAGAAGTTAGAACAGTTCTGAGGTACTGAGTCCTTTCATTTCTGGGATCAGACACTAACTGTAGGTAGTTAGCGACAGAATTGAATTGAATCGTAGGACACCCCGTTGGTGTCAGAGAATGGCGTTACAATGTAGGCTACAGGCTTTGACAGTCATCAAGCATTAGAGAAATATCCATAGCTAAGATAATAAGGGCTCCTTTGACTCTCACTATCTCCTCCTATAACCCCCAGAATAAAACACCAGAACCTCTAGCCAGGGGGAGTGTGGAATGTCACAGCTTAAGTCTAACTCCTACTACACGAAGGAGTAAGTAGAAAGCTCTGAGACGTGTCCAAGAAGTTGTTACAGTAGCTTCAACAGAACCCAGTTGAAGACCATCATGATGGGAGAAAATGAAAACTGACTCGTTATACCTCTACATCCCCCCATCAGTCTTTCCAGCATGCTCGTGATTATAATATGTACAGCTGGCAGTATTAACTGTATTTGATTATTGCAATTGTGAGCTTTTCTAATCACTGAGGGCATATATCATATCTACCCCCAAGGAATCTGAGGCACACTGCAACTTAACACAAGGATTAAGGTAAGTGGCATGAACCCCAGGCCTCCAGCCCCAGCTCTAGACAACTCTGGAGGACCAGCTCAGCTTCCGAGCCCTCTGTAGCATCAGCCGACGCCCTGCTTGCACCCACACCCCAGTATCTCCCTCTGCCCCTGCTACCTCCTGGACTCTCTCCTATGTGGGTGCTAATAGGTGCCGATCCCAAGCAGTCCCCAACCAGCTTCCTGCCTCCAAACCCCCACCTTGGAGTCTGTCTCCTCTGGAAGGCAGCCTAGGACAGACACACTGTCTCTGGTTTTTGGCTTTCCATTTAAAAACCAGCTTCCTCGGAGTCTCCTCGCGTATCTTGCGTGTGACATTTGCTAAGTGGTGCCAGAGCGTTTAGTGCATTTCTCTCATGCCACTAGCCTCGTGGTTAACTACACACGTGTTCATCTGGTTTATTCACCATCATACCTGTAGGGCCCTGCACAGAATGCAGCATGGAGTGCATTTTCAACATACAATTAAGGAATGGACACGTCAATAAAAGATGTTAAATCACATTGAAGAGATAATTCCAATAGATTTAGCTTTCTGGGTCCATATTCCCTTCTATGCCTCCATTCATTCAACCACTGAGCACCTGCTGTCATGTGTTGCAGTGTGCTGGGTTTATGGGTCAGGTAGCAGTGAACTCAGACCGCTTTGCTCCATTACTGCTGTGCGATTTAGGTGCTACTCTGAGCCTCACCCTTTTGGTCTAGTGTGGTGTGAGGACAGATCTGTCGTTAG